>NC_136495.1:9161589-9241589 GCF_053919585.1 Euprymna scolopes | reverse complement strand
GGCAAGAAATTGGGAACGCAGGGAGTTGAATTATGAAGATAGAATGAAAGTTTTTCACTTTATGCCGACAAGATGGCGCCCGGGTGCCAGAAGAGTGAGCCAGCAAGTGGATATGAGCCGGCTGCCTTCATCCAGCGATGACGTGAACTCATTAGGTAGCTTGTTAGCGGAGAAAACTTCGTCGTATCGACGCACCTTGGAATTCTGGGAAGACACGCTAATTCCATTGCTATCAAAACGAACCATTTTGAACTTTAATAAGATGCAGTGTGAACTGTTTCGAGACTATGTTCTTATTGCTTATCGAAACTGATAAAATGTAATACCGGCAAGGTTACTTGGCGCTGCCCGAATTATGATGGCTTTACACAAAAATAATATTAGTGTTTTAATTTATACTAGGATCGCTACCGGGCGTTGTCTGGGCTAAATGTGTAACATACTTCTATTAGCATATCTAATTCTGTACTTCTGTCTTTCTGTTTTTCTCTTCGCAAACATCTTAGTACTGCGCCCAGCCTAATCCTTTCTAGGTGCACACATACACATACCACACGCCTTTATATTATAATTCTATATAGGAGGAGTAATTTTTTATATAAAAACTAGTATATTATAACACTGGCCAAGTTAACCCTCGGGAATGAATATTATTTCTAACTTTTAGATCTTATTCATCAAAGCTCATCAAACATATGCCGATTTTATGGTGGTTTGTTTTGTAGTTGTTTACTTTTAGTTAGAATGAATCACACACTTGCCCTTTATATAATATATTATTATTATTATTATTATTATTATTATTATTATTATTATTATTTGCTACTAGCAGTAATACACAGTATTTCTCGGCAGTGTAATTTCCTTTATTTTTTTTTGTTTAAATATAATTAAAACAGATTAATTAATGCAGTATCTTTTGCTTATTACATTATAAACTTAATAATCTTTTTTTTTTAAATGACTACTTTTTATAATAGTCTTTAAAGTAAAACCGCAGAAATGTGCATGTTGAAACGCGCCATCCTTAATGAGATCTGTAGTCTGAAGCTATCTCACATGACTTTTATCTATAGACTATATACATATATACTTTTAGTAGGTCAATACCCGCAGACATTTATTGTATATGTTCGCTGATTTCTCATTTACAGACACTAATTGCTGTCAATTGTGATGGTACTTCCATGTAGAATACTAGACAACAAAGAAAGAGTGACTTTGTTATAACGCTTGAATCCTCCGACCAGCGGTAATTATAACTTCCTACACTGATGATTGTGTAAACATGAAACACCAAAATCTATGGGTATAAAATATCCAATATTTATTTTAAAATTAATATTATGCATATAATTTTAAAATTAATTTCATGCATATAATTTTAAAATTAATATTATGCATATAATTTTAAAATTAATATTATGCATATAATTTTAGCATTAATACCATGCATATAATTTTAGAATTAATATTATGTGTTACAGAGAGAGAGAGAGAGAGAGAGAGAGAGAGAGAGGAGAGAAAACGTGGAGGTAGACACGTTTACCAGAACCGAAGGTCAGCTGACCAAATTACGTATGTATGACGTGATCAGCAGATCGGTGAGATTTGATTTGGGGTTTGAAGAAGACGGGCGTTTTTTCCGTTATCTCCCCCTCTTAACTGGGGAGGGGGAGACGAACGCTGACGTGTGTAGAAGAAGAACTACACAGGTCGATTTCACTTCCACCTGCTGCAGGACCTCTGGGGAAAGTGAAATAAAAACTATAAAACCCATTCATCGTCTTGGAGTGATAAATTTTCGTCAAACAGGTATCAAGTCTCCCTCCAGGATGATAAATTTCCAGATGGTCCAACATCGAAGAAGCAGAGGTAGGTTCAGAAATTACATGTCACACACACGATTCCCTTTATGATAATCAAACACCCAACCATTTATATTAGAGACAATCATACGCACACGGAATCCTTTTTATGCTATACACAAACGTAAAATAGCGCCCACAATGATAATCCTAGTGAAAACTCGATGATACCAATATATAACATATTCAATTTGGTGTTCGTGAACCAGTTCGCATCACCGATGCGATAATCGAACCTGTGTTTTAGAAAATACAACATGGAAGCATGGAGATCTAGTGTCAAGAAAAAAAAAGAAATAGACTAAAAAAAAAAAAACCCCAATACAACACAATAAAATGTCTGGAAAAAAAAGAAAAAAAAAAGAAAGAAGTAGAAAAAAAATACAAATCCACACACACACAAAACGTAGGGTCCATTAAAACATTAGGCGAATTAGAAAAATAATTAAAAAAAAAAGAAAAAAAAAGAGAAGCAATACACACGTACAACCTTTTCACGAAGAAAGAAAAGGAAGACATACAGACACACAGATGTAAAACTTTATATATAGAAAATAGTTTTAAAAAAATGTTTATCGTATTAGGAATTAGCTCGTTAGGAACGAAGAAAAATATCACTTAATGTAAAAATTAGAAGGGAAAAACAAAGAATGGGTCTTTCAGCTTACCAAAAGATAAACACGTCAATCACGAATATGTGTTATGAATATTTTTGTTTCATTTTTAAACTGTGAACTAAGTGTAACTTTTAATGAAAAACAATATGTATATTTGATGAAAAACAATGGACAGGTTCTGAAATGTGATTTTTTTCCTTTTTTTCACTAATTGTACGATTTTATTTCTTGGGATTTTTTTTCTGACATGGACAATTTTAGTTCCATCGAGTGTTAGGATTGTCTGAGACTTTATAAGTGAGTCGTTTTATTTTATTTTAGAAACGACTGTATTTTAATTGTAAATGTCTAGGTATTTTTTGTAAACGACTGTGATTTTTCTTTAATTTTGAATTCCGTGGAATGGTAAAAGATGATGCACTATGCAGCCGACCTAGTTGATGACGTGGTCAAATGGGTTTCCACGAATCTGTGTTTTGTTAATTGGAATTTTGTTATTAGTAAGATGGGACTTTGTGATTGCTTATAGGATATTTTTGTATTTTTTAATTTATTATTTTTATGTGATTGATGTGTTGTCAAACGGTATTGGCAGAATTTTCTTGTTCTTTGACATGTATTTTTTTTTCGCAGAATGGGGAGGTGAAATCTTTTCTTGTGGGGTCTATTGAAAGAATGATTAATAAAAGAAAGAACGTGTTGTTAATTAATTAATTAATAATCTTAATAGTAATAATAAAATAGGGAAAAAGAGAAAGAAATAACATTTAAACAGTGTAATAAATAAATAAAAGTTTCGGAAGAGTCAAAGCTTTAGTCGGTATTAATTTTAATTTTCGAAATGTAGAATAAATGTTCTATTCGACATGAGTGACGTTTTGACCACATAAGTAAGGTAGAAAAAAAAGGATAAATATAGGGTTAAATAAACTATATGAAGAAATGAAAGAAAAAAGTGGGGCATGAATGGAATTTAATTTCTGTGGCAAGCATTTTAGAATTTTGGAGAGGTGTTGAATTACATGGGTAGTTATTAATTTCATTATTCTCGAGAAATGATTCGAATTTTATTTTTTATCGTGATTTCTATTGATTTCGAGTAGAATCAACATGGAGCAACTTTGAGTACTTCATGTGTGGAAATCCGATGTTTTCCGTGAAGCTATGTGTCTTCAAGGCAGGTTGCGCTTACCGACTTTGGAAAAAAAAAAGTTTTTTTCTGACATAGCAGTAAACGGAATGTATTCTGTCCAGCGTGAGCGGATCTAGTTGTAATCAACTTCAGGGAGCAAATGAAATGCAATCTGACATGGTGTAAGGGGCAGAGGGGGTGCAATGGCTGACGTGGCCATTATGTTACGAATCGCTCAAGAGAAGATGAATGAAATATGTATGCAAGTACTTAGGAAAATAGAAGGCTACCCACCATATTGAATGTTAAGAGGTTTTTTGTTTCCCACAAAATACTAGTAATAAGAGTAGGCTTATTATGAATAGGATAAGGCTTCGGATGGAATTTTTTTTTTTGTGTGTGCTACCTATGGGAAGAAAAGCTGATCTGTAGAGCCAATGACGATGATAGTCCGTATTGAAGAGGCAGATGGACCTCGACTTTATTATTCGGTTGATTGCCGAGAACTTATCGATCACGCGTAGTGTCGACGGGAGTAAAGGATGCTCCTGAAATTCTGATTAAAGTTATGAAGAGACCATGGGGTCACAGAGAGTTGTTGACCTTCGAGGGCGCAAGGATTAGCGCCACATGGTATTATTTATTGATATTATTTTACTTAGTATATTGTATAAAGGTATGACAGTTTTCTTTGCCAGTGGGGTGAGCATATATATCCCATTCTTAGTAAATGTGGAAGTAGAAAATGTATGCCTTCGCCATACATTTTGATAAAAAGGGGGAAAGGAATGTTACAGAGAGAGAGAGAGAGAGAGACAGACAGACAGACAGACAGACAGAGGAGAGTAAACGTGGAGGTAGACACGTTTACCAGAATCGAAGGTCAGCTGACCAAATTACGTATGTATGACGTGATCAGCAGATCGGTGAGATTTGATTTGGGCTTTGAAGAAGACGGACGTTTTTTCTGTTGTCTCCCCCTCTTAACTGGGGAGGGAGAGACAAACGCTGACGTGTGTAGAAGAAGAACAACACAGGCCGATTTCACTTCCACCTGCTGCAGGACCTCTGGGGAAAGTGAAATAAAAACTATAAACCCCATTCATCGTCTTGGAGTGATAAATCTTCGTCAAACAGGTATCAAGTCTCCCTCCAGGATGATAAATTACCAGATGGTCGAACATCGAAGAAGCAGAGGTAGGTTCAGAAATTACATGTCACACACACGATGTCCTTTATGATAATCAAACACCCAACCATTTATATTAGAGACAATCATACGCACACGGAATCCTTTTTATGCTATACACAAACGTAAAATGGCGCCCCACAATGATAATCCTAGTGAAAACTCAATGATATCAATATATAACCTATGCATATAATTTTAAAATTAATATTATGCATATAATTTTAAAATTAATATTATGCATATCAGTTTAGCATTAATATTATGCATATAATTTTAGAATTAATATTATGCATATAATTTTAAAATTAATATTATGCATATAATTTACAAAATTAATATTATGCATATAATTTTAAAATTAATATTATGCATATAATTTACAAAATTAAAAATTTGCATATAATTTTAAAATTAATATGATGCATATAATTTTCGCATTAATATTATGCATATAATTTTAGCATTAATATTATGCATATAATTTTAAAATTAATATTATGCATATAATTTTCGCATTAATATTATGCATATAATTTTATAATTTATATTATGCATATTATTTACAAATTACTATTATGCATATAATTTTAAAATTAATAATATACATATAATTTAAAATTACTATTATGCATATAATTTTAAAATTAATATTATACATATAATTTTAAAATTAATATTATGCATATCATTTTAAATTAATATTATGCAAATAATTTAAAAATTAATATTATGCATATAATTTTAAAATAATATTATGCATATCATTTTAAAATTACTATTATGCATATAATTTTTAAATTAATATTATGCATATAATTTTACAATTAATATTATGCATATAATTTTAAAATGTCTACATATACTTCTAGAATAGTAATTTCAAGGTAATGAGGGTATTTGAAGCATAAAAACGGTTGTTATTTTTATATTTAATATTTTATTTTTTTTATATTTAAAGTATTCCCTCCGCTCTTGTTCACAAAAATGTAGCGAAAAATAAATTAAAGCTAGAAATTTGTATTTGAGCCTAATTTTATTCTTTACAACAATGTTCGAAAGGGTCCACGCTTTTATCTTTACCGTTTTTGGAAGAAGATTGTGGTATTTAAAAAAAATATTTGAAATGCCGTAACGTTCATTACATCCGACAAAAAGCAAGACTGAAATGATTTCAATATGTATAATAAATGTTTAGAACCTGAAACATATGTGTTGAACGGGAAAATGATATTATAATAATAATAATAATAATAATAATAATAATTATTATTATTATTATTATTATTATTATTACTATTAATAGTTCTTATAATAAAATAATAATAATAACAACAATAATAATAATCTCTACATTTATTTCTACAATATGCCTGAGGATGATAGAAGTACTTTTGTCGAAAGCGCTCGCGATTATGGATCCAACATATACAATTTCGAGAAGAACACAAAAAGGACTATTCGGAGATTGGAGAAGATAAAAAGGAAAATTGTAAAACAGAATAATTTCGTGCTATTCAATAATATTTGTATATATATATATATATATATATATATATATATATATATATATATATATATATATATATATATATATATATATATACAGATATTTATTTATTTAGAAACTTTGCAGAAAGCCAGACAGATGGTAAAAATGTATTAGGCCTTCGTCAGCCCATGATTTCTGTTTATCTAACCGTGAAAAAAAGGACCGACTATATTATATTTAATAATGTTTATTGCTGATTCAATTATAGCCTGTCTGCACTTATTTGTATATATTTCATTTTTATATCGATTTATTTATTATCTAATTAATATGTTATTCTGTGTAATTATCTGTATGATTAATTTCGTCCTATCTGGTTCTCAATATTCATGACTTCCAGCTAATTAGAGCCTAATATATTTTACCATTAACTGCCCCCTTATATTGGGGTTGAAACTGACGGTATTAATAGTTTACTGAATTCTGTGCAGTTTTAAAATAAAGTAATATTAAGCTGTTATATTGAAATTATATCTCCATAATCGAACACTTTGCTGGAAATCTTTCTCATAAACAGTGAACAAATATATATACTGATACATATTGTATTAAAATAATATATATATTATATATGGTTAATATATATATATATATTATATATGGTTTATTGTTGAAGTAATATATAAAAATCCATGTGTTGTTTTTCACCATTTAACAACTTGATATCTTTTTAAAAGTACCAATATTTCATGTTTTCTTTTACTTACATCTTTAAAATTCATTTTAAATAAAAAGTATAATTAAAAGTTATATCGTTAAAACGAGCGAAATTTTCTGCTACAGAATTTATTTTTCTTCATATTCACCAAGACCTGCAATGCACGTTTAACAAGGAGTAATTGATACAAAAGTCCATCAGAAAAGTGACATAAAAACTCCCACAATCAACATATGTAACAGTGAGATATAAATTTCAAGTTAATGCATAAATCAATCTTCATAGAAATATACTTTACTATCGGATCTATTTCTTACTCTTTTGAGTGTTCATCATACGTATTTATTTGAACATAATTAATAATGACTAAATTATTTGCTAATGTCCACGTTGGTCTATTAAGAAATTGATGGCTTTCTAATGCAGATATTTACTCTTTATAGTTAATCTTTTCTTCCCTGCGTTTTAGAATCAAAATTATACACTGAGCAAGTTTAATATTTAAAGTTATCTTTCTAGGAATTATTATCGAATACCGATAGCGATTGATCAATATTAATCAATTTCATGAAATATATAATCATGCGCGAATGTAATTGGATAAAAATTAATTAATTTGAAATAAGTCATCAGGTTACGATATTTATATATATACTTTTATATAATCTTACATGCATGCATATGTGTAGCATTGGGAATCCCAGCTTAATTGCTATATAGGTAGTTTTAGAAATAGAAAGTTATGTAAGTATATTTAATTTCCCATCAGCGAGTTGGCAGGGCCACAAAAGATTAGGTTTGCCGGTATCAACATAGAAAGAATGCACCGGAAATTAGGGGTGACACAGGAATTGTGCTCGTAGGCTTCCAGTTGACGACCACATGCTGAGAGTTGGTTTTTGTGCAGCAGAGAATGCAGACGGGAAATCTCGGGTTTACGACAATCAGGGTTCGAGATGATAGGATTGCCTTGAAATAAAAGGCTGAAGCTTCAAATCAATCTTGTGTTCATTAATGCATCTGTCTGCAACAGTAAATACCACTCTCCGCGAGATGGAGACCACCGTCCAATAAGGTATCATCCGCAAGCAGGTATATACCCATTATGTTATTTGCACGTACATGTCTCGGGACCTTCCAAGGCAAGAAACGGTGTAAGGATAAGAACACACCCACACACATATAGCAGTGAACTGCACGTAAGATACGTAAGAGCATACATACACACACCCCTATATGCAAGAACACAGACTCTAATTAAAAAGAAAACGAAGTAGAAGTAAACGAAATAGTAAAGCGAACAAATAAATAATAAATAGAAGGACGTAAAAGCCATTCATTTAACATATGTATATATAAAAATATATATACTTGTAAATAATTTTACATGCATATATATACATATATATATACATATATATATATATATACATATATATATATATACATATATATATTATTTGAATCATTTATATTGATGATTTAGAAATTGTAAAACAATTCGAAATAAATAGTTTATGCAAGTTAATCCAGACAAGGCATAGAGCCACTTTATGTAAGAGCCGAAAGGATTTTAAAATGATTTAGTTGAACTATAACAGGAAATAAGCAGGCAGGAACATTTCAAAACAGGGTGATAATTTCAAAGACATAAATCGAATTTAAGGCCGCTAATGCCTTAATTGACACACAGCCTGGTGCAAAATGACGGTTGAGAATATCCAACACTTACCGAATTCTGATGGAAACATTTATCTGGAATTTATGTCAGTACGGTAATAGAAATCCTTTTTATTATCAGACAAATAAAAAATGAAAAGGGACTCAATCACAAAACAGCACAAACAGTAAGGCGTAGCATTGTAACATTCTTAAAATCAAACACATTTGATGGATTTTCGTGCAAATTTAAATAAGATTCGCTGTGCCCAGATTTATTTGAATCTTCGTTAGATGGCTCCAGAATTAATTAAATAAAAAAAACTTTTATTCAACGAATAAATATTAATAGTCCTGGATGGATTAGTCATCTACTAAATAAATAAATAACTAAATAAGTAAATATATATATATACATATATATATATATATATATATATATATATATATATATATATATATATATATATATATATATTTGGTAAAACTGGTAATTAGTAAAAACTTGAAGAGAGTGCTCAATACTATTGCAGAGCAAATATGTGTTTTATTTTTTTTATTACCGTTTTATCTATTTGATTACATGTGTTTCAGATGTTGGACCATGTTTACGATCCAACAGCCACGTCAGACCTTTCAGAAGACTACTGGTGATAAAAACTGCATTTTTCGAAACTTTCAAGATTATCCCTTACATCTTGTCGGATAATAAATTTTTTTATATACTTTATATATATAGGCGGGGGGGGGGTATCAATTTTCAACAAATTTATTTTAGTATATATATATATATATATATATATATATATATATATATATATATATATAATTAAATCCATTTACAAAAGCAAACGGCTATGTATGGGAATACATATTTCTGTAATTTCCCTTTACAAAGAAATCACGACATCTTTAATGGGAAATTACAGAAACATGCATGCACATATGTAGCCATTAGTTAGTATATACGAATTTAATTAAATATAATATGCTCTGTTAACTCATTAAGCACTTTTTTTGATGGACACGAGTTGTTTTAGTAGATGTACTTCTAGTAAACGAAATCAAACTACAACTATATATATGTATATATATATATATGTGTGTGTGTGTGTGTGTGTGTGTGTGTGTAATTACTTCATTTACTCACATAAAATTAATATACGGAAGTATAAATTTATGCGTAAACTTTAAGTATTTACTTCAAAAGTGCTCAATACGTAGGAAGAGCTAGTTAGTAAGTTATAAAATATATATGGAGATTAAACTACACTGAATATTCCGCGTTTCATCCACTCTAGGACTCTTCAATCTTATGCGCATAAGCCTCAAAAGTCCTAGAGTGGATGAAACGCGGAATATTCGGTGTAGCTTAATCGCCATATATATTTTATAACTTACTATATATCTTTCTCTCTATCACTTTATATATATATATATATATATATATATATATATATATATAAAGTGATAGAGAGAAAGAGAGAGAGATGGAGAGAGAAAGAGAGAGATGTTGTTTATTTGTTTTTGTTAACGATACTTTTTAATGAATTAAATTATTTATACGAAAGAGTATTTTACCTAAATGCGAGTTGGGAATAGTTTTCTCTCTGACCAATTTGATATCCCCGCATGGGAACCAGCAGCGAATAATTATATTTTGAAAACAATATTGATGGATAGATATATAGATATGCGGTTTTCTTGCTCGTGTATCTACAGAGCCATCTAGATTAGTGACATTTTTAAAACCAACATTCTCTTTGCATTAAGTAAGGTTCTTTGAAAAATATCGGTGTGTGCAAGTAAGAGTATATCATATATATGTAAAATGCTAAACTATTGATTGGAATGTATTATTAGAATATGTATGCTAAGCAACTTGATGCGATGCGTTGGAATATATTTTGTTTTGTAATGTGTATTATTTAGGTTACATTAAACCACTGTGTGCTGTGAATATGGATTATCTCCTCTTTGATAATTCAAGCTATAAAATCTGTACATTTCTGCTTGTCAAATAGACGCATAGTAAGATTCTTAACTGAATAAAAGATTACTAGACGGAAGCTCTTGTCCTGTTTTCATTACAATTTATTCAATTAAGAATGGAACGATTTATGCCACTGGAGCGATTTACCACTTACCAGAAAGCGATTTAGGCGACAAGAGCTGGAAATATTGGCAAGAGACATTTATATGTTTTCATCGAGGTTCTACATTTAGAAAGACCGGGACGTCCCATCAATAAGCGTGCGCTCTTAACCAACTACCTATCTCACACAGTAAACGAAATTATCTCGGATTGCATTATCTACGAAGAAGCAAGCTATGTACTGAACGCTTCATACATAATGTCCAAAAATTAGATATTTTCCAGGCACCTACTTGCGACTCGCCGACAAGAATCAGGCGAAACATTCAACCATTTCGTTAAGAGCCTTCGGACACTGGGGAAAGATTGCAACTTTTGCCCGATGACGGCATTAGAAGCACAACAGCAACACATATTGGACACCTTCATTAATGGCTTTCGTAATGCTTAGGTAAGACAACGTCTTATAGAAAATAAAACCCTTACACTATGAACAGCTTACAAGCAAGCCTATATGTTCGTATGTACTATACAGCAGTCTATGCCAGATACCGTGGGCACCGCACCAGCCCAACCTATTCCTATTGCCACCACCATGACGGTAGCTTAAAGAACAATAGGTCACTATTGCTTTAAAAAGGGGCACTTGCTATTTTTGCGGCTTATCTAAACACCTACGAGTTTTATACCACGCTGGAGATACTCATTGTCATAAATGCGGAAATCTTAGTCATTTTTTTAAGTATGCAAGTCTTCTAAAACCCTATACAAAGCCACACGTTAAAATATATCTGCAACTTAAGCCGCCTCCCCTGAGTGCCTTTCAAAAATAATTGTAAAAGTGAAAATTAACGAAAGACCTATAAAGGTTCAGCTTGATACCGCGAGCTTAGAAACTTTTATGAAAGAAAGCTTGGTAAAAGCTAACAAATTGTATCCCCCACACAGTAACAATGGCAAACGCGTCATTGTTTGCACAAGTAATTGGTTATTGTTTGGTGGACTTACTATTTAATGATGTCTCCTATAAAACCACTAAATTATCTTCGATAAAAACAAAATTTGTTGCGAAATAATACTGGGACACGATCTTTTGCAGTAACACTCACAGATTGAAATTCTATTTGGTGGTTCAATGTCCGCATTGGAAATGTGTGGAATGTGCGACAGGAAATGTCCAGTGCTCGTCACTTTTCGAAAACCTAACAGAAAACTGGAAACGCATAGCAGTAAAAAGCAGACGTTTTTCTCATAGCAATAAAAAAAAGTCATTAACTCTGAGATAAAAAAACTACTCAAGGAGGATATAATTGACTCTTGCAAATCATCATGAAGGGCTTAGGTAGTTATAATCACTTCTGAAAACCATAAAAGATTATGGATTACTCTCAAAGCATAAATAGATTTACTCTGTTGGACGCCTTCTCACTTCCGAATGTACATAAAATGATAAAGTAAATAGTTAAATATGGTATGTTTCGCACTCTGGACTTGAAAAGCGCGTACCTAATGATCGCCAAAGAAAAGAATATGACAAGCTGATCGTACACTTTTTGTAAAGAACTCTCTCATGGGTTGAACGAGACCACCCACAATTGAAAAAGAAACCTACGCCGTATTCGAGATATTAAAAAAATGGCGACACTCTTATCAGATGCCACTTTAAACTTATTACTGACCAAAAATCAGTTGCGTTTATGTTCAACTCTAAGATTACAAGCAAAATGAAGGTGGAGATTTGAACTATTTTGTTTCTCTTTTGACGTCAGTTACCGACAACTTACATCTGATACACTGTCAAGGGTATGCTGTACGGCATCAAGCGGGGAAGAACTCCGAACACTACATAACAATCTCTGTAACCCGCACATTACTCGAGTGGTTCATGCGGAGAGGTGTACAAACTTGTGTTTCTCAGTAGAGGAGGTAAAAAGAATTACAAATTCCTGCCGAGCGTGTGCTGAAATACAGCCTCGGTTTTATAACCCCAAAACTGGTGTTTTAATGAAAGCAACACAACAGTTTGAAAGACTCAATCTTGATTTTAAAGGACCACTCTCAATAAAAACAAGTAATCGATATATATATATATATATATATATATATATATATATATATATATATATATATATATATATTCTGTTGTAGACGAATATTCACGGTTTCCTTTTGCCTTCTCTTGCTCATACATATCAACTACGGCAATTATACGCTACCTCGGTTCACTATTCGCTGTCTTTGGAGTTCCTGCATATACACGAGGGGCCTCTTTCATGTGAGAGCAGCTTCGACAATTTCTACAGGGAAACAGTAGATATAAGCCAGACAACTCCCTACAACCATAACGGTTATGGTTGTAGGGAGTATGGTTGTGCGAAAATATGTGTTGTATAGTTGTGCGAAAATATAACGGCATTATTTGGAGGACTGTCCAATTGGCTGCATCAAATAACGGGTGTTCGATTGATAATTGGGAAAATCTCCTTCCTATCGCATTATACGCTGATTCGATCCCTTTTATGTACATCTACGAACGCCACCCAACATAAAAGGTTTTTACCTTTTCAGCGACAGAGGTTAATGAGAGCTTCGTTTCCATCTGGGCTCTCACGACCCGGTACTGTGTTTCTGATACGACATGCACGTTACACAAAGATCAATTCCTTGGTGGACGATGTAGAGCTCATCGATGTGACCCCCCCCCCGTACGCTCTAGTACGACATACAGATGGTGGAGAGTTTAATGTGTCTTTCAGAAACCTAACAGATACGTAATAGGGTTACCGGCAACCTCCGAGGACAGTACCAATTCCTGAATAGCTCCTGATACGTCGTCTAATGTCACTGTCTCCGTTCGGGCCTCGTCAGACACTTCGGATAAGCTCACCCCTGAATTCCCACTGCTGTCCATCTGAATCTCAGTATTTAAGACAACAATTCTGTCTTGATTCTAGTTTTTTTATACAAATATGGAAACATGACATTATATATAAATATATAGGCATGTATATATATATATATATATATATATATATATATATATGTGTGTGTGTGTGTGTGTGTGTGTGTGTGTGTGTGTTGCATAATATCAGAATCAGAAAAAAATCAGTACCGTCGGTTATAAATACAACATAAAGAGGAACATGGTTTGATCATCTATGTTTAACTCTTCTCTGTGTATGTTTACATATTTAAATGATGTAAAACACACACACACACACACACACACACACACACACATACATATATATATATATATATATATATATATATATATATATATGCCTCCCACTCTACCGTAAGGACTCGGACAGACATATGCATGGACTTGGAGTCTATATTCGAAACACCCTCCCACTAACTAGAGAAATAAAACTAGAATCAGAGGGCCAGGCCTTTATGTGCTTCAGACTAAATATGCAACACAATATTAGCTACTTGTATTTTCTCTACCGCTCTCCCTTAAACCAAGACTGTACCCTAATAAACAAAGTCTCAGACAGCATAGATATAGCACTCTCCCTCGATACTAGCGCACAAATACATGTATTTGGTGAGTTCAATGTCCACCACAGTAACTGGCTAGGATTCTAAAATCACACAGACGTAGCTGGTAGTGCAACACATAGCTTCTCCATATCTCATTCCCTATCTCAATTGGTTAACTTTCCGACACGTTTCCCAGACCAGCACGATCAACATGCCTCACTTCTAGATCTCTTTCTGACAACGGTTCCCAATGACTGTACAACAAATGCCCACAGCCCACTCGGAAATGCTGATCACGCTGTGATAATGGTAGAAATCAGCCTAAATTCTCGCCCTAAAACTGAAGACCCACTACTCAAAACAACGAGGTATTACAAAAAGGCTGATTGGGAAGCCATCAGGGAGCTCATCAGAGATGCCCCATGGCAAAATATCTTTACTCTTCCAGCGGAACAGTGTGCAAATGAGACAACTGAATGGTTCAAAACTGCTATTGAAGCACATGTTCCCGCACGGAAATACTATAGCAAGCCCCAGTCCCCCCAATGGTTTACTTCTGCTTGTGCAGCTGCCATTTGTCAAAGGCAGCATGCGTTCCGCAGATTCAACCGACATAAGTCCAGCTCAAATAAACAGAAGTTTATAGAAGCTAGAAATAATTGTAAGAGAGTGATAGACACAGCTAAGTCAGATTACTCTGAAACCACCAGAAAGCGCATCGAAGCACAGAAATTAGGAACCCGGGATTTTTGGAAAATCTACAACAGCGTAGTTAATAATGGACAGTCAATTATTCCCCCACTAACAAACAATCATGAGGTTGCTTGCACGGCAACTGACAAGGCAAATCTGCTTGCCAGTCGGTTTGCCTCAAACTCCACACTGAACTCGGTACACCACTCACTCCCTGATTTTCCTCTGCGAACAGACGCAACACTTGACGATTTGAAAATCACCCCTTCTCAGGTACATGCTATTATAAAAAACCTAGACACCTCAAAAGCATGTGGACCAGATCTCATCCCGGCTGTGCTATTAAAAAAATGCTCTGCCGAGGTTGCTCCAGTTCTGTCCAAACTTTACAATAAATGCCTTAACGAATCTTGTTTTCCCGACTGCTGGAAAACCGCCTCTGTGGTACCAGTCTTCAAGAATTCTGGTGAAAGAACTGACCCACTAAATTATCGCCCCATTAGCCTCCTCCCGCTTTTCGCCAAAATATTTGAGTCCTTAGTTAATCAAGTCCATGTCCAGCACCTAACAGCTGCTAAACTCCTGACTGACAAACAATATGGATTCAGGCAAGCCCGTTCAACAGGAGATATCTTAACTGTAGTTTCTGAACGTATATACCGTTCATTGGATAAAACAGGGGAGGGTAGAGCGGTGGATCTTGATATATCTAAGGCTTTTGACAGGGTATGGCACGATGGTCTTCTAAGGAAAATTAGATCATATGGAATCACTGGAAGAATTCATAACGTAATTAAATCCTTCTTAAGTAATAGAAAAATCAAAGTTGTCCTCAACGGGCGTACATCCAAACAATATGACATAAATGCGGGAGTGCCTCAGGGGTCTATCCTTGGACCTCTATTGTTCCTGATATTCATAAACCACCTCCCTGATAATATCGTTTCGGAGATAGGTATATTTGCCGATGACACCACTCTCTATAACAGATATGAGGGGAAAACAAATGAACACATATCCAAGAAAATGGCAGAAACACTAGAGGATGACCTCCAATCCGTAGTGGAATGGGGACAAAAATGGTTGGTCACACTCAATGCTGCTAAGACTAAGCTTGTTTCCTTCAATAACTACAAGAAACCTTCTCTACCACTAATAGCAATGGCCAAGAACACATTGCCTGAAAGTACTTCTTTTAAACTCCTCGGCCTAACGTTTACAGGGAATATGAACTGGAATAGATACATTGAGAGCATTGCCAAGGCTGCTGCAAGGAAGGTTGGCTCCCTCTATCGTGCTAGAAAACTACTTACGCCTGCCAGTATCCTATACCTCTATAAGGCAACCATTCGCCCATGTATGGAGTACTGTTGTCACATCTAGGCTGGTGCATCTGCTGCTTGTCTCTCGCTCCTGGACAGGGTTCAAAAAAGAGTGGCCAACCTGATAGGTCCTGAACTGTCATCTTGGCTTCAACCTCTGTCCCATCGACGAGATGTTGCATCCCTCTGCCTGTTCTACAAATACTTCAATGGTGAATGCTCTGACGAACTGCAAACACTTGTACCTCCCAGACGTAACTACCCCCGACAAACCCGACAAGCTACTAAGTCTCATCCCCTTACAGTAGAGATCCCTAGGTGCAAGAAAGCCTTTTACTCCAATAGTTTCTTCCCCAGAACTGCGGGTCTTTGGAACTCCCTTCCGGGATTCTGCTTTCCCAACTGCAATGATATGCAGAAGTTCAAGTGTAATGTAAACAAACATCTTTCTACTCTTCTCCCTTCATAATGACCCCGCTAATTAATTCCCTAATAGTAGCCCCCTGCTTCAATGTGGCTCTGTGACTTGTTTGGGGTGAAAATTGAATTTAAAAAAATAAAAATAAATATATATATATATATATAGGGTGTTCACAAAGTCTGGCTACATTATGTAGCCAGACTTTGTGGAAGCATCCTGTAGATTATGTAGCCAGACTTTGTGGGCACCCGGTACACACACACACACACGTACATATATATATATATATATATATATATATATATATATATATATATATATACAGGGTGCCTACAAAGTCTGGCTACATAATCTACAGGATGCTTCCACAAAGTCTGGCTACATAATGTAGCCAGACATTGTGGACACCCGGTATACGCTCTTCTATTGAATTTTCTTTAAAATCTAGCATTTTTTCTGTGGCTGTTCCCCTCTAATCTCATAGAGATATATGTGTAAGTGCGTATGTGTGTAAGTATGTATGTGTGTAAGTGTGTATGTGTCTGCGTGTGTTTGTATGATAATATATGTTTTTTCCTCAGTGGTTAATTGGCATTTATTTTCGATAAGAAAGCAAATAAATCGGGAAATATAGAAGAAAATGGCAATTACATCGAGTTTTCATAATTAAAATTTATCGATTTTGCAAACATTTTCCTTCATCGATTATTACATGCTTATCTTCGGTAGATGATTGGCCACCCAACGATCATCTGCTTTAAAACGGTCACTGTCTACGTCACTAAGTTGAATCATTGCAAAGTTCAGACTAAACAAAACTTTTTTCCGATGCGTCTTATTCGATTTAACATTCGCCTGTTTGTCACGTGTCACTTTCAAAGAACGCGTCTAAATATTTATGATTTAATTTGTTTGGACTCTTTCACAAATGAATGAAAAAGTAACTGCAAAAAACTTACCTTAATTTTCATGGCGAGTACTCGAATTATCTCAAATATATGCTTGCCTATACGTCTACAAAAAAATCAAGCTCCATCCACTATATACCATTTTTAAATGCAGAATCCATGAATAAAACTTTTGTTTCCCATAATGCCAGCATCTGGAACACAATTCCCCTGTTCTGCTTCACGATTACATACAACATGGTAGCTTTCAAATCCATTATAAACAAGTTCTTGTTGAGCCGTCCCCATAAATAATCAAATTCTACCCAATTTACACCGTTAACGATTACTACACTACCATATTTCATTCATTAACTCTTATCCTCGAGTGACCTTCAGACAAGTGATGACCTCTAAGTAAGAAAAAAATAATCTTTTTTTATAATCCTTATACTTATATTAAGGAGAAAGCTTAAATATTGAATATAGCTCTTTTTTATATTAATTTCCATCAATATTTGTGACTTATATAAAAAAATTATTAATTTCCATTAATATTGTCATTTATTTAAAAAACTGGAAAAGCAGACAAATGGTTGTCTTAGATACTAGGAAGTGCATGGACAACAGAGGGAATTTAAGTACATATAAGAAACGGTTAATATTTCTAGATTAAACATTGTTAAAAGGAGAAGTAATAAAGATTATTTTTCCAGTGGGAAGGGGGGGCTATTGTTCTCAACTTTGGTGTAATTCTCGCATTTTGAATCATGCCACGCACCATTGACTATGATTATAAAATTCCTATAGCTTCATCCATAGGAAACCGAATTGTTTCATCCGGGATATTCTTGATATGAGACAGGTATGAAAACATAAGTAAAGTCAGTGTAATCTAATTTATATAGAAAAAAAGTCCTTTACGCATTTCAAGCCACAAATGTATGTAAACGCTATAATAATGCGAGAGAATTCGTACTATTTGAAAAGATTGATCACTCAACAGCTTTGACACTGAATAACCAGGCAGTTGTTTTACATCCGGAAGATACTTCAGCGTGTGAAGCGGAATAACAAAACAACTACATAAATACGGTCATCTTTGAAACCAATAGACAAACATAATCCTATATAAATATGTAATACGCCCGGGGTTTTGCCTAGAAATATAGCCAATCGACTTCTTGGCGTACACAAATCGAAATCTCGTAGATACGGAACACGGAAGCTGGAAATTAATGACTATGGACACAGCACTAGAAACCGAATTTACCACACATTAAGTGATTAAACCGCATACAATTCATATGTAAGGTACAGCGACTACATATGGCAACACAATGGAGTGTGTAAATATTTACGCTTGATTATCATAAGCATTATAAAAACAAGTGTAACAGAAAGTCCTGGGGGCAAATGCACGAAGTCATACGCAATACTACATGGCACATATTAAATAAAAACGCAAGAGTAGCAAGCATAGCAAAAATCAGTATCCACACAATAACGACCTCTCCAGGTCATAGGGATTGTAAGAGAATTAATATCATATCAATTTTTACGACATAAAATTAAGCAAAATATCATGGAAGATGTCAATCAATGCTTTATTCATAGAATGCCCTGGGCCCCTGAAACAAAGCTTTAACAATTATCTAACGAATATATCCGGTGACACATATATCAGAGACAAATAAATAATGACATATAGTGACGGGACGAATCGTAAAAAATATCACTCGGTAGGATACTCACTACTCAATAAAACAGATAGAGAATAGAAATTGAAAAAGAAAATTGAATTACATCTTATTTCACATTTGTCTAAGAATTCTTACAAAAGTTTTTTAAAAGTTTGCCTATCTTCCATGCTGCAATAGTTTGAATAATGGTCTGATGACAGAGTGAATTTGTCATATAGAGGAGCTCCTTTATTGAATCGCTCTAGAAAATTCATAAATCCACTTGATATAAGGAGCTGCAAAAACAAATAAAATGTACGACTTCAAGGTTTAGAGCTTGGGTTAAGAAAGCGTAAGTGTAAAATAGATTTCGCTACAGAAAACAGCAATTATTCATTTTCAAAAGCATTGCTCATAGAATTTGAGCGTTCAAAAAAAAAGGCAAGTTAGAATTACGAAAACTAAAAGCAATATCCACTTCCACTTTCCTGCATTGAAAGAGTACAAAATAGAGTTCAAAATCTCACGAAAGACGATTGGTTTTCCTCTCTTATCAGATGATATCGCACATGTCGCTAATATGCTTCTAGTCTATCATCATTTCTAGGCAAGATGTTCGACGAGCCCGAACCTCCTTGTAAGACAGTTTTAAAAAAGAATCATCACACCGGTAAAAAAAAGATTTTTATGTTAGCTTCAGGTGTAATTTCCATGAACTGAGCTTTTGGCAAAGGAATTGTGAGCCACATTATCGGGGAACCTCTATCGTTACAAATTAGCCCGATTTAAATTCAATTTAAACAAATAACTGCCATGATCATATATAATCAAACTTAGTTCATGTAATTGATCGAAGTGAGCACTCTTATAATATATTTAGACTTTTGATTGACAATTTCTTCCTTACATAAACTAAAAGTTGCTCTGGACCTTAAAACGTAGTAACTTCCAGAAAAATATTTTCGTCCTTCTGTCACGTTGAAAGTTAAAAATGATTTTTTACATGTATGCAGACTCAAATTAAAAATGGCATCTCGGAGGTAAAATGAATGTATTGATTCTTTGATACACCCAGAAATGATTCTAGGATTATCTCTAAGTTTGTAAGCTTATTGTTTCAAGTCACATTTTGTGTGAGAAATCATTCTTAGGTATTTTTAAATTCGAACTCCATTTAAAACTGAAATATTACTGAACAATCAACCGGAGATTTTTCGGTTTATTTAAAATTACATTTCCATCGCTAAATTCCAAGGTTAAACGGAATTCCTATTATATGTATTATTCAGACTATTTTGTACATCTTTAATGTTATTTTAACAATGTTTCGATCGATGCGAGCTCCAACCTTCTGCAAATTTACCTTCACAACTCGAGAATATTCCTGTCGAACCTGAGAATGTGCGCGGACTTTAATGTTATACTTTATATAGTTTGCGTGGATATCATGTTATCATTAAGTCAACGATAACCGACGAGTAGTTCGCAGTTGCCATTTTGAAGACGGAACTTTTCCCCCTCCAGAAGAGTGTAACATATTACTGAATTTTACCAAGCCTTTACCCAAGGCTATAAACCCTAACGTGTTGACAGACTACTGAGAGAATATAAATAGGGATGATGACACTAAACACAAGATGGTTAAGAGGGCAAATATTGCTAAGACTGACTATTCCGTGTTTATCATTCATAATTAATAATAGTGTATGATTTATAGAACATGAAAACAGAATACAGATTAATACGGGTCAGATCAACATGCTTTTCTTATACTGGGACCGGTTTTCTTTGGTATGTATTTTTTAACTTGGAATTTGTATCACAATATAATATTTACCTCCCTCCTCCGATCTCATGAAGACGTGACACAAGTTCAGAAAGTACGACCAAAAAGCTAGCGCCCAAGAGACGCTGGAAATCTGTTGAGTTATCCTTGAGTTTGCTTGCTTTAATTGTTGCGATTAGACCACAAAAAAACGACTCATGTTTATCCTCATTCTTACATGCACAAACTTTCACTCACTTTTGACTGCTATAATTCTATTCATTTTTATTCTCATTAGGCAATTCACTCTCTATGTCCGTAATTTGTTTAGCGGAATTAATCATATATGAAGACCCAGAAAGTAGTCGAAGATAAGGGTTACTAAATTTGTAAGGTGGACAGTGAAAGTAAAACGGTGAGGATTAGAAACAGTTGCTTTATGAAACAGAATTTGATTATTCAAATGAACAGCCCAACAAAGATGTATTAATATTGAACAAAAAATAGCCATGTTGTAGTCAGATGGGAATCAGACCTGCAGTAATGTATTTAACAGACAAGTAGTTTTTTGAAAGAAATTGTACGATTAGTTTTAGGTAAACAGAGGAAGAAATAAACAGCCTTTATAATGGTTGTAACTAAACGAATGTTATAGGGAATCATAAATTGGAGTTAAGTCGAAGAGTTATCGTGGAAATAAGGATAGAGTAGTGTAGATTAGTAATATCTTCTCTGCAAGGAAGAGCTTGCAGTGAAACACATGCTAATTGCTCAATATATTTTATAATCAGAAGATACTCTTAACGGCACATCCCCAAACGATTTAATATTACTCTATTTTAGAACATATTTAACGCATACACGTAGATGATTACGTTAAGAGAAATATATATTATGGGACGATAAAATGATGCAAATATTTCTTCCACCGAACAAAGCAAGAACTAATGTAGAGGAAAGGTCAGAATGATTCGCCATTAAAATATTCGAATAATTTTGACAAGCTGTTAAATAAAACAAACAAACCATTTGTTATGGGACTGCTAGTCCATAATACTCCTGATTTCTGACTTCTAAGCGAAAGTACACTAAGAATGTCATGTAACTTTCTATTTTAGAATACTTTGATACGTCGAAATTTAAAAAAAAATGTTTTTAAATAAAACGTAATAAAACATGACATTATCACATATCACTCTGATTCTATATAAAAGATTCTAAATAAATGAAATGCATGCGATTATCATTTTGTCTATTTCTAAATCAAATGTCTTTTTTTTACAAGAATTGCATTGGCATTACTTCCAAGAATATTCAACTTCTTTTATGTATATATTTTCTTCATTTTCCTGTTAAATCTTCTACATTTTTCGATGAGAAAACTAACAGACCGTCAAGCGTTGCCCGGTCGTAAAATACACTTAAATATATTTAATAATTACAAGAAACCTTCCCAATCACTGATTGCCATGGCTACTTATACACTGCCATAAACTACTTTTCTCAAGCGCCTAGGGTTAGCATTTACAGATATTATGAATTCGAACAAATACATTTAGGCAATTTTCAGGGCTGCAGCAAGGGACGCGGGTTTTCTCTACCATGCTAAAAGATTACTCACATCTGAGATTATCCTGCATCTTTACAAGGCCACAGTTCGCCCATGCGTGGCATTTTTTGCCACCTCCTGGCTGGTGCATCTAATCTCTGGCTACTGGACAGGGTTAAAAAATGTCGCCAACCTAATAGGTCTTGAAGTATCAACTAAACATCAACCTCTGTTCCATCGCAGAAACGTTATATCCCTGTGCCTGTTTTACAAGTATTGCAATCTCCAAGAAGTAGTACCCCCTCGACGACAATTTATTTTTTTCAAACTCTCTTATAATTTTTATATAGTATACAATTGAGAATTTGCCTCGTATTAATAAATGCACAATCTGCATGAATTAAAAAATATTTAATCGCATTTTACGATCCGGCAAGACCGCGCGCCCTTCGCTAATTATAAATAAAATTAATAATATTTAGATTTGACAAGAAATATTGTTAGAGTTCAGTATAAGTTATTTAAATATGAGAAATTGGGAGAAATTTAGAGTATAAGTAGCGAGCAGGTATCGTGTCAAGCAGGGAATGTCTTCTTACTATTTTTCGAAACTTAATTGTAACAAAGAAAATTCCAATTGTAAACATAAGCATAACAATGAAAAGCGTAAATCCGTGGACAATTTAAGCGTAAAATAAAAATGTCTTCAAATTAAGTATAACAGCAAAAATTAGCGTGAGAAAAAAATTGGCAGAGCATTTCATAGAGATGGCCTAGTACTTCTAAGAGCGGTTAATCCAATAAATGTTATTGTTTAGCAAGGAAACGATTATATGATTATTAAGTGTAAGTTAACGATGGAAACGATCCGTGACAAATCTACGAACAGAAAAATCTAAAAGAAATTTTTAGACAAATCCAAATAGATGTGTCCGTTGAATATGCGGGCTTCGAGGAAAAAGATACTGTTTTAAACTTAGCTGTAACAAACCACACAAAATGGTCCAATACACTGACGAAAATTCCATTTCAAATAAATATATGACAGGACAACACAAATGCTATTTCAAATTAATCATAACAGACAAAGGAAAATTCTCAGGTTAGCATGACAGACTAAGGCAAATGTCATTTCAACGTTTTCCATGACAGACCAATGAAAGTGCTGTTTAAAATTAATCATTGCAGACAAAAGAAACAACTATTTCAATGACAGACCAAAGAAAATGCCAATTCAACGTTTAGCATGACAGAACAAGGAAATTGCTATTTCAAGATTAAGCACGAGAGACCGACGAAAATGCTGTTTAAAAGTTAATAATTACATACAAAGCAAAAATCGATTTCAAAGTTTCACATAATGAACTAAATAAAATGCTATTCAACTCAAAAATATATTTAAACATGAACATCCAACTAAATGCTATTTCAAGTTAAGCAAGATAAAGAAAACGTGACAAATCTAGCGACTGACAAAAGCTTGTACATTAATTGGTATTATGGCTATTATCTTAGTCTAGTGTATATTCTAATTCTAAATGTCTTGTTCTATGCTCATTCCACTAAAGACAGATTCTTCTAAATTGAAGCAATTTTTATTTTTATGCCAATTCAGATTGCCCATTTTATAAATCTGGATATTTCTCACATCAAAACCTTAAATCATGGTTAAATTTTCACACAGGTTAGCGCAAATTTTTAGAGATAATGCATCTTATATTGAAGCTTAAGAGCAACAAAACAAATTTAGTCTCTGTGAAATTATATTTTAACAGTTGAACGACGCGAAATGTCTTTCTAATATAAATTCTGGGCGCAACTCCAGACTATTACATATGTTTCTACAGCTACTTTGAATATACACTAGATATATTACAGCGAAAAAATGTTTTCTTTTAATTTATGTTTAAGTTGACAGCGTGACTAGAAATTTGCAGATAAGAACGAGCAGACCTCAAGTGCCGACAAATGTATTCAGAAAAAGTTTAAAATGACGTCCACTTTGCTAGAAGGTCGAGTCTCACAGAAACATAACTGTTACGCCTTTCGAACAAGAATCTTTGTTGAAAGGGGGCGCATTTTTCTACCAAGCAATTGTCATTTAAAAAGAAACATTTCTACTTCTGCCTTTTTACACTTTGATCAAACGAGCAAAGCATTGGAAGCAGCTCAAAGATGCCTGGATCTTTTGATCAATTTTTTTATGATCATCATGGCCACCGCCAACCAAACAGCTGTTATGCACATCAGTAATTTTTTCAAGCATATGGCTATCAAAGTTATACGTTTATAGTAGACGTGCGCAAAATGCCAATCGTTATATCTATCAGAAAACTAATACATATCTCTTAATAATAGGGCAAGCCATATTCGTACGCACGTGATCACCTTAAATACATTAATTCAATAAAACATAAATATTCATTCAATTGATGTCGCTTAGTAAACAATCCCGTCTTAAACAATAATAATTACATTTTAAAAGTGGTATTGTTTATTTTTATTATTTGAAAGAATATTTAGTTGAAGAGTAATCCTACTTACTGAAAACATAGCTGTTTCATTTTTTTTTAATGGATTATATCGTTACAATTTTTAATGGATTAATAAGAAATTGAATTAGTATTGTACATTTCAAAAATATTAAGCTACAATTATTTTTACGGAAGAAAAAGATTTCTGAATAGGATTGACCCTAGCAACCATTGTTTATTTTAAAAGTAATATATTGTTTTAAAATGATCAATTATATAGATTGATGTAGTTTAATTTCTTATCAGTAATTAATCACATAATACAAGAATATATTAAGGAAACTCATCATTTTATAATACAGCTGCTTCGAATAGCATATCTTTTTTCCTATCTCTCCTAAATACTCTCTCAGTCTCATAATATTCCACGTATATTATGGAAGCCACATTTTCATATTTATCCTCTCCACTTTTATATAAAAGTCACTTTGCCTGTGTGTGTGTGTGTGTGTGTGTGTGTGTGTGTGTGTGTGTGTGTGTGTGTGTGTGGGTGTGGGTGTGTGTGTGTATGTGTGTGTGAGTTCTTTCTTCATAGGTTCCGAAACGGTTGAGTCTATCTTTTGCAAAGTACACACTAATGTAAGTTATATGCTTGACAGTGTTCTAAGATATAATTTGTACAGAAATCCGTCCGCTATATATCGAAAATCGAAAACATCCGATTTTAAAAATAATAAAAAAGAAAATTTTTTACAGAGGAATATTTTACATAACGGCAGCCAAGAGAAATATAATCTCAGCAAATCATTTTCGAAAGTCGAAAACATCTGATCTTAAAAAAGTGTTTTCTCTGTTATAAATAAAAACAATAATTTTAAGGTGAATATTTTACGTTACACTGGTCATGAGAAATAATAAAATTTCAGAAAATCATTTCTTTTTAAGAAAAGGACAGATTTATTGTCTTCTGGACATATAGCTCAGTGGAAACATATTTACTTACAGGTCGAATAATCCCCTAATCATGCTCGAGTGTACCTCACTATTGTATTTTAATATTTTCTTATTAACGAGTTCAATTTACAATAAAGGAATAGGTACCATTAAAAATCGCCGCAAATCATTTCTTCGCTTGCATATTTTAAAACTAAACATTAATGAGAAGTGACTATTCTAGAACATTTATCAGCATAATATCCACTAGCATGATATTGTAAACAAACACAGACGGAATTTGATAAACGACATTATCAGTATTATTTTTTTTTAATTAAAAAAATGTTTTTGCGAATTATTCAACAGGGCAAATCATTCCTCGTAATATATAATAATCAATATAGGGTTCATTCTATAACAGAAACGCAATCTGCATGAATTGAAATATGTTTAAGCGTATTGTACGACCGGGTAACGCCGGGTGTCCATCTAGTAAATAAATAATCCTTAATTTAAACATCTTTTCTGAATATTAGCCCAGTTATATAATACTTTAACAAACGTTTTATTTTGTGTCTCATAAACAGACATTGTTTTTTTAAGAACCAGCAATAATTCAAATAAAACAAAACAATCCCTTTATTTTTAGACAATATTCTGGCCTGTTAATATCTCCATACGTACGTGGTTATTTAAATCCTATATTCAAAGCAACGAGTGACTTCCAATATCTAAATTTTACTCCATTTCTCCTGTACAATAATGTAATATTTAATGTAGTATGAGACTGCTTAATAATGAGAGTTACATATCGAACATAAGTGACGCAGTATAATGAGCATATTAATACGCTTATAAAATGATGCTGCTATAATTATAGATATACGGATAAGCGAGCAACAGTCGTTAAAGTTCCTAGTTTCTATTTCGGTTTTAGCGTAACCTTACATTAAAATATTGATAAAAAATCTTACATATGAACGGATAGCTCAAAAACATGCAACTTATAAACATTAGCGTGGCAATAATTAATGTGAAACAAGTATTTTGGATAAAGGAATGATGCGGCAACCAGAAAGTAGGTTTCTACACGTGACGTATAATATTGGGTCTATATTTACACGACCACTCTCACTCTATCCTAGTCGTTGATAGTATTATACAGTCTGCGAGACAAGGCATACATATTTCTACATCCTTACGAGATGCGCTGTTGTCAGTAGACTTATAAAAATAAAATAATAGATAAAATTTTTTAAAATATTCAAACTAAAGGACGGTGGCTATAGTTAGATATTGCAGAATATATATATATATATATATATATATATATATATATATATATATATTACAGAGAGACACAGACCGCCTATACTCACTGCTACTAAAACAAATGCTCGACTTTACATCATACACGTATGGCTTTAACTGCTATTCGACGACACTGATCAACATGTGTCGACAGTATTTCTTATGTGGTGAAAATTTTTATTGTCTTCCGGATGACTTCTTCAAAAAGTTGTGATATGGACGAAAGAATGTATAGTCGCAAAAATTCCCTCTATGAAATGCGTTGTAGAATAAGTAAGGAACACAGAAAAATTCAGTAAGAGTCGACTGTTATGCAATTGGTATGAGTGTGTATATACACTGAATGGACATACTGCGTATGTAGGTGACGAAGCGTTTACGTGTGTGTACGTGTACGTGTAATTACTACGTGTAATTATTGACATACCTTATTCAACTACATCGTTGATCTTGGTCCATCTGAATTCCATTTGTTCTTGGAGGGCAAGCTGGAACCTTTTAGGATTCACTCCAAAACGATGGTTGATTTTATCTTATTTATTACACTGCATTGTTTGGGTCAAACGAATTTAAGCAAAAATACTAGACTAAGTGCCACGATTTTATTGCGGGTTCATCAGAGCTGGAAAAATTACAATATTATTTACACATTTATGTTTACCACCACAGCATATCGCATCATGTTTACTTAGGACAGTTTCAATAGCAACGTGTTACCATATTCGCGTGTTTAATGTCTGCTTGTATGGCTTTTCAAGACAACCTGGCATGAGCATAATTCTCCCTAAAAGAAAGCCTTGACTAAATATTAAAAATAGCATAATTTTCCAAGCTTAATTATAATTACTGGCTTACAGAAAACAGGTTTATACATTGAATAATGTACCGTTTTGAAGTGATGCTAACTCACGAAACAGCTCAAAGGTGAATACTCTACCAAACTAAATGAATTCTAATCTTAGAATCCATGGAGTCAACTAAAAATTAGTATAACTTAGTTGGTCAATAAGGAGAAGCATAATTACTGGTTTTTATTTCTTTAAAAACTTAAGATTTGAAAAGTAAAAGAGAATGTATTAAAAATACACGAATATTTATTGAAGACGAAGATCAATTGTTAGTCGCATGAAGAAGCCTCTTGATTCGTGAGAACTTCGTTCAAGTAAAACAAAAACGCAATAATATTACTCCGTAAAACTAATGCATTCTCTTATCACCCACCTTCTCTCCCCTCTATTTCTCTCTCCCTATTTTCATGGGATATTATTCTCTATTTATCTCTTCTTATCAGTAGTATCTCGTTTACCATCTGCTCATCTTTCCAGCGGAATGTTTCCCATTTCACAAGAATATTCTCATAATTAACACACCCACTAATGCAACACCAAAGGCTGTAAACACTGCTCTTTAAATAGATTATATTTGCCAAGTTTATTTCTAGCCTGATACATGGGTGGTCGACTATTGGTAATCACTTTCGGCATGAAACTTATACTTAGATCTGAATGTTCATTGCACTGACTGAAGGCCAACTTGTTGAAATATCAGTCCACAGCACACATAACATATGTTTTAATTGCTTTATATACGAGAAACTGATAGTCCATGTGTGTGGGTGTTATTATCTTCTTACTATAATATATCGTCCCTCTAGCTAAGTATAATATACTAGATGAATCCTTCACAAACTTCAAGACACTATGGTGATAATTTCTAAAATAAACGTGAAAAACATTAATTTCAAAATTTAACACTGATTAACCATAACGTTTACAGCTATCTTTGCTTTTGATTAATCACAAATTGTTGCACTTTTTGTTAATATTTTTTTAATTTTCTTTTTCATGAACCATCCTGAAACTCTTTGCCCCTGTAGTTATGTATCATATCTCTTTCCAGTAATAAAGATCGATAATTACATGCAACCATTTAATTTTTACATATAAAGCATTTGGCCCTCTTTAAGAGCTCCGTTTAACCCACTTTAGGACACTCTGGATTAGATTATTAACCTTGGTAGAGCTGCTTATATCCCAAGAGAAATCCCCCGGTTTTTCTTGGCGTATACTCGCCTTATGTTTACTGAGGAGAACGGTTTGCGATTGCGCAAGCATTAATGGTATGGCCCAAATGTCCACGCACGAGTTAACCATATAAACATACCCCATTCTACTTTCGTTTGATTACGAAGGTCATAATGCTGAAAGATTTTATTGGAATTCCTGCAAACATTGTGGAATCTCCCTTACCGCCTTTGTTTTTATGTAGAATCAGAAAAGCGGTTTCAGATTATGCAAGCATACGTTGGGCGGCATTGTTTTCAAAGTATGGATTGGCCGTATTGATCTGATTTGATCTTATTCATGTTGATGAGGAGTGTGATGGTGAAAGGTTAAGGTGATTGGATTTATTCAGTCCGCCATTGTGACCTAAATCCGCAACATCCTCTCAATCACAAAGGAAATGGCTTTAACTAACTAGTTCAACCTGTGGTTACGGTCCACGTTGTATATTCGAGTTTTATTTAAATAAAAAACGACAGTGAACAGGGATTGTTTAAAGTATTTAATAAATATCATATGCATTTTTAAACGTCAGAAAACGCGCTTGCTTCTACTGAAATCCAAAGAATATGCGAGATTGCGAGACAAATTGTGGAAGTCACTTCTGTACTTCTTCCATCGGGTTAGAAGAGGACAAACTATCCTATTCCCCAATTACGGTATCCAACATATTGCTTAACTACAATTCTTTTCGCAAGTCGAGTATTTATAAGCCACATTTTGACAATATTTGTTCTATTTGTCAAACTTACGTATGATTTGCAAGGTGTCCTTATTGTTAGTTTAATCCTGTAAACAATTGACGTGAAATATCAGTACTGGTCGTTAGCGAAAATACAATTACAAAGATAAGGTCCTACAGAATGAGAGCACGCAGACTCCTTTCCTTGAATAATGTCAAATGAATTATTAGTATTACCCTTACTTTATTGTTCATGAATAAAGTTTATTTGTGGTGCATTTAAAATCGGACACAATGGAATTCGTTTTAACTTAGATTTTAAAATATAATCGTTTTTAAAACATTGTTTTCAGTTTTTAAAAGTAAGTTGTTTTTAGAAGGGAGTAATGCCAAAACCTTCAACCCTATACATAATTTACATGACTGCAATAAATGTTAACTACAGCATATTTAGAAATTTTGAAATAAAATAACTGTTATATAGATTTTAAATGAAAAGCAGGGGAGACTATGCCTAGGTAGACTTTTAGCAACATATATTTAAAGGTCTAAAACTACAAGGCATAGCGATTTCATTGATTTCGGAAAAATGATTAATTGTATAAAACAAAATCAACATATTATTTTTAAATGAAAAAATCATGAATATAACAAACAATATGATACACATAAAAGTCCCATCAAGAAATTCGAGGTTGATTTTTCAGATTAAATTTTAAAATCATCAAAACAGGAAAAACAAAAATACTAGCTATGTGTCATGTTATGTGAACGAACAGAAAATATTTTTGTAGGTCCGATTAAGACTTTATATGAGGGGGGTGAAAAATGCAGCATATTTTATATAGATGTTAAATTAATATAGACACAATATAATATTCTGAAAATAAACATATATATATATATATATGAGCAAATAGTTAATAAAACATGTTAAAAACACGTTGAAAAAGAATTAAAACCATATTTTATCCGAAAAGAAGACACTTAAGTGGATTTATATATATATATATATATATATAAATTTTATATATTAAATTCGGAGGAAGGTTGTACAGTTATATCAAGCCACACTGATAATTCTTATTAAAGATCAAACAGATATGCATTTGGATATGAAAATTATAAATAATTACTTCAAGTTCCATCCAAAGAAGAACATTGTAATTTTTTTCTAATAAAGTAATATTGCTAAGTTTCCTAACTTTGATTGAGAACTCTGTATTCGTTTAATAAATAGGTAGATATATGTTTTTCGACACATGTCAGTCTCCATGACCATTGAGGCATGATGTCTGATAAATGTCAAATATCCTCCAACCATTGATTTTTGATCCGCAAACTAATAATACGGATTTGCCGAGCGACAGTAATGATTTCTAATTAAGGGCGAAAATATTTATCAAATATATATATATATATATATATATATATATATATATATATATATATATATATATATAGAGAGAGAGAGAGAGAGAGAGAGAGAGCTTCATATGGGTATCGAAAACGGTCCTAATTATCGGGTTTGAAACCGACGGTACAAATGGGTTGTCTCATCTAAAATCTTTCTGAAAACAAAGAAATATGTATATATTTTAGGATTTTCCTTATAATTGAGCACTCTGCTGGATTTTTTTTCCGAAAAACCTACTAATACAGGGCTCTACATTGCGAGTGAAACAGTCGCATTTGCGAGTGATTTTTTCAAACTGGCTTATCTTTTGGCGATTGTATTTATTTCACTGACAATCTTACTGAGTAAAAATATCTTTTCAACTTTTTTTTAATAAAACGAACGAAGTTAAATTATTTAAACAATAAAAGTTGTATAGAATTATATATATATATATTTATATATATATATATATATATATATATATATATATATATATATTAACGAAGGCTTTTTACCAAAACAACACCTGAAGATATTAGAATGTTTATAGCTTCAATTATCAACATAAAATTTAATGTATATTTAGAATTACACTTATTAAAAAAATAAATCTTTATTATTATGTATATAATCGTCACGGAACGAAGATATATTCCAAAAATCACGTGTAACTTTTCTATTTGGCTAATAAACGAAAATATTTAGTTGTCAAAATTACTAAAGATAATTTGCCCATAGCGTCCTGTAATATATATATATATATATATGTATATATATATATATACATATATATACATATATATATATAAATAAATATGATAACTTCATTTAATCACATAAATTAATACGAAAGTATAAATTTATGTGTAAACTTTAATGTTTACTTCAATAGTGCTCAATACATAGACAGAGCTTGGTAGTAAGTTATACAAAATATATATGGCAGTTAAGCTACACAGGATATTCCGCCTTTCATCCACGCTAGGCTTATGCCTGACGAATCCTAGCGTGGATTAAACGCGGAATATTCTGTGTAGCTTAATTGTCATATATATTTCTATAACTTTATATATATATATATATATATATATATATATATATATATATATATATATTAAGATATATATATATATGTGCATTAATATATATATATACAGACATACATATATATATATATATATATTTCTGTGGAAATATATTTTCTTATAATATATACCTATCCTTATTTAACAAGCCCAATTTAATTACAGAGCAATATAATGAATAAATGACAAAAAACTATATTCCAAAATTTATGATGTTGACCACTATATAATTAATTCCTTTAATTCAATTGACATTTACAATTCTTGACAGTAACAATTTCGTAGCGTAGAATCAATCACTTAATTATTATATCAATCAGTGAATGTATTATGCCCTTAACTCATCAGAAGAAATAGCAACAATCAATCTGTCAAAAGGAAATAAAGTACGTTTCGACATGATTTAAATCCGAAAATTAGAAAAGAAGCTGTAAGTCCTTTATAATATGTTTCCATTACGTCATTTTGAATTTTAGAAATAAAGTCACTAAACCCACCTATTCGTACTAACGTGTTCTATTAAATTAGAAATTAGAAATATTCTGCCAAAATGTTCTATTTAATAATCAGTAAATTTATTAATTTTAATTAATGTATGCATACTGATGAAAATAACATCAATAATTATTAACATATATTATGCATATTTGCATATACGAACCTAAACTAAATTACACAGTTCACCATTTACGGTTAAATATTGAATTATTTATTAATTTTAATTAAAACCATACAATTCGTTTATTTCCTTTGAAGGATTGATTGCTGCTATTTCTTCTGATGAGTTAAAGTCGTAATAGAATCACTGACTTATATAATAATTAAGTGATTGATTTTGCGCTACGAAACAGATATTGTCAACAATTGTAAATGTCAACTGAATTAAAGGAATAAATTATAAGATGGTCAACATCATGAACTTTGGAATAAAGTCTTTTGTCATTTATTCACTATATGTGTGTGTGTGTGTCTGTGTGTGTGTATAATCCTAGTATACATACAAATCAAAACAGGCCACAATAAAATAGAAACTATTAAATAATAAAGTGATAACTATGTACCTTATGTAGAAATTATGTAGAAATGTGGCTCTTGATTTCTGGGAACTTACTTACTGAAGTCCAATGAAAATAAAAGAGTTTAACAGATTTTCCATGAACGGAGTTTATTCCCAAGAACTCCATTTATGTAGAACAGAGTACCGGGTATGATTTCCAGCTCATGAAACCATGGTTATATGCAAGACCACTATTAACAAGTACTTGTAAGCCATCCTCTTAAATAATCAAAAATGTATATCCCACAAATTACGTATCCTCGCGTGGCTGATGGCCTTGGTACTGGTGAATTTTAAGAGCCGGTCCCAGAGTAAATAAAAAAGTTCTACCCAGTCTTAACCATCATCATATCAATATTCACGATTTTATCTTACTGTTCATCTGACAAAGTTATTAACCTTATCCTCAAGTGGTATTTGGCCTTGATAAACGGTTGCTTCTTAGCACACAAAAAATGAACCTCCAATATCTACGATGTTGTCTGACCACCAACTAAACAAGCCTATTAACCCTCATCTTCGAGTGGCCTTCGAGCCTTGATACTAGATGATTATTTAGTGGAAATATATGCAAGATCTGACCTTTTTGACTCTTATTCAAGTTTGTGTTGTAAAAAACGATAAAATAACTGGCGCTGAGATCTTGAAGCATAACGGACCCACTTGAAATTAAAGAGGCAACTAACGCATTTCTACTTTTAGCAAGCGAATAAGTGTTGGATTTCCAGTGAGAAAATATTAGGTTGCGAACGGAATGGGAGAAAACACGTTTTTCTTAACATTTTTTGATTCAACTATCACCCTGCTGTCCCATATATGTCTGTTGGTCTGTCATCTGTTAATATAAAATGGGATGTATGTCAATCTGCAACGTTTTACTGTAAACATATTATTTTTAGCCGCCGATAAAATGGACGCATGTATCCTTTACATTATTCAAGGTAAAACTACAAGAATACACGCCGTGTCAGTCTGTCCGTTATAATTTTGTGTGATTATGTTTTACTCTTATTCATTTCAATCGTAAAATAATGACTATTTACTCTATGAGAGTATTATTTCAGAAAACTGTAATTATATTGTGTCGATCTGTCTTGCTTACGTTCTACATTGAATTTCAGTTGGTCTATCATACTTAGCTATAAAATTAAATTGTAATCTCTAAATATGCACAGAAAAGGCGGATTTCTAACGCTTAAGTTTGAGATAGTATTTTTTGTGGTCAATAAAAAATAAAGGCATCTCATGTTAGATTCGCCCCGGTTATACTAAAACATTACTATTCTGTCCTTTTACCTATTATTTTTACGTTTTTTTAAATTTCAGTCGTTTGGTCTTTTGTTGCAATTATAAAATGCTTTTTCCACTCATCGCATCACACCTTTGAAAATAAAATCGCAGTCACTAAAACAACTGATTGTAAGAAAGCATTTAAAAATGTGTCGTATTATTTATATAAAAATGTCCGTCTCTCTATTTGTCATACTATTTCAAATTACAGTTTTGTTAACAAAACAAAAATCGAGAAAAAATATTTACACAACAACTAAATCGCAAACTAAGTTTCTGTTCTACCTCTCTGGATATTTTGTTGTGTTTTTGCTTACTTTAAAATGTTCTTACTTTAAAATAAATGCAATATCTAGCTTGTTGAGTTTTAAAAAAATCAATGGTCAAAATTAATTTATAAGCTAGCCTCGGTAATTGCTCGAAAATCGAAAATTAAACAAAGTAATAATAGAAACATATAATGTCATCAATCGTTCGAGAATGTAATCTTTTGCCAGTATTTTGTTTAATTTTCGATGTCTGGGTGATTATCGACTATATGAGCCAAATTTGACTTCCATTTTGATTTTTGTTCTTACTCGACGGGTTTTACACTACCTTAAGTAAAACAAAAAACGCGTTAAGTCATAACACAAAAATCTTTATCCAATGCGTAAGTGTGTAACTGAGCTTGCCTTTCGTAATATTTATTTTTTATACATTTTTTACGCTGAATTTTTATTGCTAAACGCTCACATGAAACGGACGTATGTTAAGGATACCGTTTCTGTTTCTTTTCGTCACGAGATCCATTTACCGTTATCACTCGTTTGTTTCGTAAGTGCTACTAAGTAACCCCTTTCCACATCTAACACAAAACAAAATAAAAAATGTAGGAGATGAATGTGTTACTCCTAAAAACAGTGCGTATTTGTACCGTGCACTTTGTCACAATCAAGATTAATGTTGCACGCGTCGGGAGAACATCTGACGACCAGTTGTTCGTCATCTGACCCTTGAACAAATGGGCATTTGTTTAAGTGAGAGTTGAATTGGTAATGTATATCCACAAAAGGGGAATCTTAATAGCTCTTGTAGAATATCAATTGACGCTAAAAAAGGATCGACTGCCAAGAAAAACATGTTTTTGATTCTTTTCAGTTTTTTCCTTTTCATTTGCATTTGGCGTTCCATGCGTTCCTATTCATTTCAAGTTGATCCCGCACTTACAATGTGCGTTACCTTTCGTTCATAAGCTGGCAATACAATGTAGGTGGCTTACGAGGTAGTGCTGCTACCAGCAGTGTTTGCCCCCGGACAGGATTTTAAAACATGTGTACATTAATGATATGACTTACAATATCAACACACCATATTCTTAACAAATCTTTACTTTTGTCTGTGCATCATATGAAACGACCATTGAATATTTGCATATACAAGATCCATCCCTAAACTAATTAACTAACCGTTACAGATTGTAAAATGTAATTGCTAGGCGTAATAAGTCTTCACGTGGGATATATTTATATTCTGTATGAAGTTATATTATTGGTCCACCCACTTAGTCGGATTTGGACCCTAGAATTCACCCTCGTCCGTTCGTCTGTAAGTTCCCAAAATTCTCAATAACTACTCATTACATTTTTTGGAAAGTTTACATTAAAGTTACAGCTACCCAATGAAAGAAATGTAACATTCTCGGATAGCACTTTTCGGGACATATAATCTGTATTGTTCATTAGATTTTGATGAAAATTATCTAAAAGCTAGATCACATGATATACCTCTGGAAACGTAATATTTGACCCTGGGGAAATTCTGGTTGCGTACCCAGGGAATCAAAATGGGTCAAAATGGCCAAAATAGCTCTTTTAGGGACAGAATCCTTTCCGATCATTAGATTTTGCTGAAAATTACCCAAAAGCAAGATCACATAGATATAGATCTGGAGACGTAATTATGTTTTAACTTAAATAGGGATGGCATAATAAAATTGTAGGGTCTGTGTTCGCGCCTGGCCTCCATAGAATGGAGATAGGCACAAACTTTAATAAAGACTTTTCATATCTATCTGCGTAAGTATACTTTGATAATTATTTTTTAGTTTGAAGAAATATGGTATAATAAAATTATGGGATGTTCGTTCGCGCCTGACCTCCATAGAATGGAAATATGTCACAAAATTTAACAAGGTTTTGTTTTAATATAGATCCACAGAATATTGTGATAATTGTTTCAGTGTGAACAGGTATGGTATAATAAATTATGGGGTTTATCTATTTTATGTTTACTTTCATCATATTTTGCTTTGGTTTTGATACCCCCAAATTCGAAGCTATCTCTTTACAACCCTTCCTTTTCATAACATATCATACTTTCATAAATCAGAGTCCATTTTCTGTAGGCTGTTTTTGAACCCAGTCAACGACGGGTACTTTTGCTAGTAAATATATATATATATATATATATATATATATATATATATATGTATATATATATGTATATATATATATATATATATATATATATATAACTAATATAGCATTTACAAATGTAATGATAGAATAACATTAGGTTTATTAACTCAGTTAATTCGTGAAGAACCGGAAGTAACATACTTTATATAGGAATCGAACCTGCAACCAGTTAGTTGATAGTCGGCAATTCTACACTCTGACCTATATGCTTATATATTATGCTTTTAAATGTGTTCTATTTAGTATGTAATGCAACTAGAGTAACACTTTTCGGATCATTTTTCGAATCAGTAGATAGAAAATAAGACTAAACCTTAAACAAGTAAAACATTAGCTTATCTTAGCTATATTCTAATTAAGCGCCAGTCTTTCTTGAAATGACACACTTCCGGTGTTTTCGTTGTGATTGTCATATGGACACACTTTCATTTACATTGAGAATTTACTGCTTAGCATTTTACCTGAATATTGGATTATACTTTAATTAACTTTACTATTTTTCAAATATCAAATAATGTAGAATGTCGGTGCAGCCCTGCCGATAATTTCCATTTCATCATCTGTATATCTTAAACTTACTAGAACTTCCCGTATGCTGAATACCATTAGCGTAGGTTTGCTTTTCAACAGACTATGACATAGTTGTTGCCAAGCTCATTGTCAACAAATATATCTTGGGTTGTCATTTTAAATAATCAAGTTTGGTCCAATTACAATCATGATTACAAATTATCACTGTGTTGTCACAGCGTCTAAATTGCAAACTAACTAATACACGAGTATCTTTTAAGGCTTAGGAATTAATAACGCTTTAGTAAAATAAATAATGCGTTATAAATAATTCTAATTAAGTTTGGAGAAAATTTAAAATGTATTTAATTAATGTTATAATAATTTGAATTCGTTTGGATAATTTTCTACTAATTGTTAAATTATATTGGTCTGACTTTATTAAGACTAAACATAATGCATACTACTTTTATATATAGATTAAGCAGCAGCTATCCAAACCCTTTGTTATTTTTCTATTTCGCTCTTTCATCAGCTCTCTCTTTCTTGCTCTCCCTCTCTTTCTGTGTCTCTCTCGCTCTCATTTCTTGGTCAGTATTAAGAGAAAGAGATCCTATTAGTGACGTAAGCCCTGGAGCTTCTTTTCTATGTGACACTATTCCCGGAATACGTACCCTTACTAGGATTCTTGTTTGAAAATTCCAATATTCTCAAATTGCACCTTATGTAAAACTTTTGAAATACTCATGCTATTATTAAACAAACCTGCAACTTATTTTTCCATATATTTAGCGGCAATGTTCAATGATTTATAAGCATGAAATACTCCTTGTAATATCAAACCGGAGAAAATGGTGTACTGTTTATGTTTAGTTTCACTAGCCATCGATTTTCGAACAATTTACTATACTCTCTTGTCCCCCAACTTGAACTGTTATGTGTCATACAGAACACGTGAAGTAGCAGATAAAGTAGAAAGTACAATTCAGTTCTATATGACAATCTTTTGAAGGTTGACGGTTTGATTCCCAGTCTGATCGATAATAAGAACACAATGGCGAATTATTTAAGATCTCTACCTGGTCATTGGCTGACGAAATGAGAACATGCTTTCTTCATGAATTCCGTTAGAAATCCCATACAGATTTCCAAAGTTCGACAGAATGGAATAAGAAGTTTGAAAAGATACATACGAAGAAGGTCAGAGGTTACATCGGCCAAAATATTGTGCGAATAACATTCAAGATGAGAGTAGTTATCGAAATAATCTGAATAATCCAAATAATGGAAACTATTATCGTTCGAATTTTAAAACTAATTCGTTTAAAACATTCGTAGACATTGAACATTTTATACAAATTTGTATTGCATTTATTCACCCAAACAAGACACATTGCCACTGACACATGAGAAGACACTGAATATTTGGAGGCATATCTATAGAGCTATTCTAAGTATGGAATTGTTTAGCGAGATATTTGTTCAAATTCTGTTTGAATTTCTACATGTTCGTAGTGCAAAGAAAACGGGGGAAGGAAATGCATTTCGAACACTAGCATTTCGATCAATAAGATGTAATATTCAGTGCGGGCGATACTAAAATACACTTGAGAATTACTTAGGATTTATAACCAGTCATGGCTGACAGAAAGAGAGGGTGCTACCCCGTGCTTAAATAAAAGGTTTTGTTCAAAATATTGTGCAGGTTTCCTGGTTCGAAAGGAAGATAATCGAGTAAGAACGTCGAAGATTATATCGACTTAAACGATGTACGAATAACACCTAATATGAAACGGCTACTCGTATGGTAAAAAAAAAATTGAAATTAGTACTATTCCCATTATTATTATTATTATTATTATTATTATTATTATTATTATTATTATTATTATTCCTAAAAATACCGCATAATGCGGAAGAAGTAGATCGGAAGAATGTGCAGAATAAAGTAAAAATTCTCAACCAAATTCTCCTATGATAGCTTTCGTTAGTAGTGCTGTATGTGGAATGGCACTATCATGATTGAATATGACTTCTATTTCCGTTGACAAAATCACGTCGTTTTCGAATCAATTGTGAGAATTAATTTCCTCACAAGCTTAAGAACTCGACAAAGTGCAAAATCAGGATAACCGAATAAAAGCAAGCCTTACCTGAGGAGATGAATTTCAGTCTTCTTTGGTAGGGTTGCAAAAAATATGCCCATTTCTCGCGTCTCTGAGAGTCTGGTGTGTGTGTTTTTTTTTGTTTTTTTTGGGGGGGTGCAGTGTTAAATTGCTTCTCTTCGTAGGAGCTCATAAAAGGGAGCAGAAACCATTTATTTATGGTATCTGAGAGAAATTAACGGAGCTGAACTATTTTAGAGACCTATTGAAAGCAACATAGCTTCTAATGTTATTTCTTTATCTCTTTTTTTACAAAAGATTTGAGGCCGATATTTCCTGAGACACAAGAAAATGGTTTTAGATTTTCATATATATTTTATTTTAACCCCCCCCCATCGGAGTTTTAATTTCTATTTGCTTGTAAGTTTATCCATCAGGGTAAAAATATTTCAGACTAAATGGTTCGTTTATGAATAAATATTTTATATTATATTTAAAATAAGGAAAAAACTAGTCAAAAAGAACAGAAAATATGTTATAAAGCGATGAAAAGGTAAAACACGCAAAAATGTTATCAGCAAATTATCATTTCATGGGTAAAATAAGACGATACTCAAAAATGTACGCGTTTGAGGCATTCTGGATTTTTGTCTTAATGCGAACGTATTTTATTTGTTTTGTTTTATTTTTGCAAAATAAAATGATTTTAATCGGAAGATACATTTCAGTTCAGTCATGGCTGATTCGATTCTCCATTTTTAAAGCTGATGGCAATTTTTACAGAGCGGGAAAGCGTGGAACAACTACACAAGCAAGAAATGCAACAACGATGATAGCACTAACAATAATAATAATAATAATAATAATAATAATAATAATAATAATAATAATAATAATAATAATAATTAGAAGATGCAGACGAAAAGATAAAGAGTAAAAACAAAGAAAACGAAGATGAATCAAAAAGAAAAGAAAAGAAAAAAAGGAAAGTATAAAGACAAACACTACGAAGAAGAAAAAGACGAAAACAGTCAGGACAAAAGAATAAAATTATTCGAGAATGATAATACTACTAATTATAATTATACTACTACTACAACTACTACTACCACTACCACAAATAGTAATAAAAAATAAAAAGAACAAGAACATGGAAAACAACAGCAGCAACAATAAGAACATAAACAGGAATTGTAAGAAGAAATAAATAAAGAATACAATAAACGAAAAAAAAGGATAAGATGAATTTAATGATAAGAAAAAGATTTTTTTTTAAAGTTAGTAATAAAAAAAATGTCAGAAACATTGAAATATATAAAAGAAAAGTAATTGTATTTAAATTGAAAGGGAAACATGGATTGATATTGCACTGATAATTTTCTAAGTTTCATTTCTTTATTTTTTTTTCGTGTTTCTTCATTTTCGATTTACAAAAAATAACAACGCAAATTACAAGCGGTGTTGCTAGCTTTAGCTCAGAGAATCGCTTTGAAAATAAATCGATGCAAAGTGATGTAACATAAAGAAGACGCAGCAAGATAATCCAACTGTATTGTTAATATGGCGGCGATTAGACCCGAAGCGAAGTGACAAGGCTTACAAGGGCATTATGTATCGCACTAAAATGGGGAGACACTTCTTTCAATTCGAAACAATCAAAATGTAAATACAATTATAATAAAAACAAGAATTGGAATGCTTAAGATGCGTTACTTTTATGTGCGCGTTTAACGTTGAAAATATCGTCCCCTCCTCACATAATCGGATGCTTATCTTTTAACAGCACGACTCATATGGCAGACATCAACGTAATTTCATTCTTTGTACACACATCCAAAATTGGTCGTCTTCTCGCCGTCTTCATCAGCGTGCGGCAATCAAAGATGTATCAATCGCAAAACCGACGTAAATAAAGTGAAAGTAGCAACGCTGCCTCTGCATAATACGTTGGTTGGTCTGAACACATCAATTCTGATTTCATATGCAAATGCTAAGATTTGCTGGTCTCGGTGTATTAGATAAAAACAAGCAACTTTGGTTTTAACGATTAGCCGCGATCAACAAAGGGTACCTTATGAAGACTAGACAACCCTGGAGCACAACCTTTGTGAGCTTTATGCAGAATTCAAACTTGGTTAAAAACAACAACAACAACAACAACAAGAAGAGCAAAATTAGGCCCCACTCTGTCAACTAAGCTGCAACCCATACACTATCGCAACAATGTTGCATCTCTGTGACTGTTTTATAAATATTTTAATAGAATGTGCTCTGATCAACTTGTTTCACGTGCCTCTTCATACGTACATATCCACGAAAAACCTACTTAGCAACAGCATCTAACTCCTTTACTGTTGAGGTCCATAAATGCCGGAAAGTATTCTACTCTAAAAAATTTTTTGTCGAACAGCTAGACTTTGGAATGTCCTTCCTGCTACCTGCTTCCCTAACTGTACTGATATGCAGAAGTTTAAATGTAACGCAAACTAAAATGTTGTTAATCTTTACTAGGCAGTGTCCCAGTAGCGATATTCCTTGTTAGCAGTGAGTGGGAGTATAAAAAAACAGCAGTATATTTGATCCCTTCGATATCAAGTTTTGTTTAGTTTTGTTTAGTCGAATAATTTTGTTTTAAGAATATGAATCCTTTTAAGATTATTTAATGCCAAATTCGGATATTTTAGTAAAATATTTCATGCATCGAAGTTTTATATCTTCAAATATTTATATAATGGGTTTGGTTTGCTTGTTTTGTAAAAAGAAATCGTTGTTTTCTTTTTAAGCTTTTCAGTGCATGGTTTTGCAAAAGAAAATAATAATAACATCATCGTTTGGTGCATTTTAAGTTAGGAAGTCAGTTTCTTCAGACAGCATTGTCTGGTAGTAGCAGTTCCCCTGTATGTAGGTTGCAACTTTACTAAATGGTATTTGGTGAAATCTAAAGACACCTTGCTAGTCGTTTCTGCCAATATGTCTTGACAATTGACGGCAGGCAAGTATGCCCTCTATCAGGATTCAGAGTTGTGATAACAACTGTGTGTTAGTACATGTGAAGCTGCCACTTCAAGAATGACGGATTCCCTTGGCAATTTTGAGCAACTACTAATAACTTTTGGTATCGGTATCATGGCTTACCTAACATCCTTTTAGAGCATGAACTGCTCCATACTTACATTGAATTCAATCAAAACGCTGAATTGAGACTGTACTTGTTCAACAAAAACAACAACCGTCAAACTCCTACCATTTTTCACCGTGATAGGAAGAGTACCAAGTGGAAGTGCTATTGTTACTTTGCTAACACCCTCCGATAAAACTCACATAGCAACACCCATCAAAGTCCACCAGTTTCTGGTCGCCTCTGCTTCTGCGTCTGGCAAGCAAAGATGTTTAAGATGCAAATTGCAAATCAATGTAGTAGGAATTGTGACGCTATTTCTTGTTTGTTTGGTGTAAATCGCTCAAAACCAAGAGTCATTTAATATAAGGAGCTAAAAATACTACTTTTACGGTAAATACCAGCCAAATTAAGTGTAAGATTGAAAGATTCCAACCCAAAAGACAGCAATTCTTTCCGTTTGTCAGAAACATAAATGATGAAATACAATGAGTAAAATACAGTTTTGTAAATGCGAGATTTGCGAAGATATCGAAAGTAAATCCAATGTCTATATTCTGATTTCTGTCTCTTTTGTATGATTTCTTTGTGTTTTTTTTTTACCAAACCTTTCACGACTTCGCTTGTAACAACTATTGTTGCTGCTTTCGCTATCGCGAATAAAATCTGAAAGTAAATAGTTGTGACCAATGTATAGGACTTCATGCAAGACAGGCAATATTTAATCACGATCTCTGTGAGCACTACCTAGCAATCTGACTTGCTTAACATCAACAATGACAAAAACAATAGTAACAACAAAAAAGGGGAGAGTGGTATAGTGGTTTACGATACAGACTGAATCGGAATGTTCCAAGTTCGGTTTTCACGTAGTCCCTCCCGTAAGTACTTGATATCCTTCTAGAAAATAATTCTATATAGAAAGATTTCGGGGAAACCAATGCCGACAAAAATGATTATCATGAATGATGTTCAACAACAACAGCAACATACGTTTTGTTTAAATCAACGGCTGAGAGACAAAGCGTCTTGAACTGTAATATGTCTTTGGCATTTTGCTTTAAAATGTTTAACCTTTTAAAAATGTTTAAGTGTGTCAATCGCTGAAGTAAATATGGTATTACTCTCCTCGATGGTCGTTGTTAAGAGTGGAATAGGCATTTTCTAGTTATAATGACATCTACTTTCCCACACTTTTTTACACCACTTTTATCATCACTTATCAAGGCCCGGAAGCCACTCAGGGATAAGGGTTATTGCAAGTACATTACGTTAGTGTGGAGATTTGATGAAGTGTTTACTTAAGGGGGCGGTTCATTAGGAATTTGTTGGACTGGAAGACATTCAAGTTGTAGTCCGGTGGGAAGCAGGCAGACGGAACAGAGTTCCACAGGCGTGCAGTTCTAAGAAAGAAGCTTTGTTCATGGAATCCGCGTTTTTATTAAGGCACAGATATAGAGTGGGGGAAATTTTTCACAGTGGATTCAGCTAGACGGGTGTTTTTCGTGAAAGATTGGCGAGGGAGGACCAGAGATTGGAGTTCAGACGAGTACCTGCCATGGAAATAACGATAAAACAAGGACAGGCTCGCAACGTCTCTTCTGTGGGAGAGAGGTTGCAGGGTAGAGAAAAGGGCATCCCCCACGAAGTCTATTTTGTACTCTGTCAAGGCAGGATAGGCCGTTTTTAGCAGCTCCTGCCCAGATATGGCAACAGTATTCCATCCTTGGACGTACTTGGCTTTTATATAGATAGAGAATTGCATCAGTAGTGAGATATCTTCTGGAGCGGTAGAAGGATCCCACCATCTTTCCAGCGACCTTGGCAACAGACTTTTGAATAGTCTTGTGCTTACTTTGTTTCAAATGGAAATTCTTTCTATTTTCTGCAAAGAAATATTACCAAAAGGTAGTATCTGTTCTAATGCTACACTCTGATTATATGTCCAGTTCGTAAAAAACAAATCCTGTCGTGAAAATGATATTTCACTTTGAAGTGTTATAAACCAATCGGCCGCCCGACCGACAAAGACTCACAGAGTGATTCGAATGTAGCGTAAAAAAGGTGTCCTCTCACTCGAGATAACTTAGCAATATCGGCTTTTTTACAAGACGTCAATCTAAACCATCAATTTAAATAATCAATTTAAATAGTTCGACTCCTCCGCGCCCTCCCTGCCGCCCGATGCTTACCTTACGATTACTTTCCATGTTTACTTAAGTCAATAATCCATTTATAAGTTGAACAAAAGGGAAAGAAAGAAAATCCGAGTTCTTTGCATTTGCTAAGTGTCCTACGAAAAGTGTTATCGCGTGTAAACCTCGCAATATAACGTCATTCGAATTATTTTTTGTTTAATTTTCAATCGACATTGAATACAATTATATCGGAATTTATTTCAGTTTCTTCACCGACATTTTAATTCAATGTTTCAATCTCGCATGCGTTATTTTAATATCGTTAGATGTCGGAACCGCCCAACTCTTCGGTTTCCACATGTACATACATACATAAACTCACATCCACATGCAAATATATGCGTGGATAAAACTAGGTAGTTTATTTTGCAATATTGTATTTTAAAAAATTAATGTAATATTTCATATTTTTAATAATTCTTCAATATTTTACAATGCTATTATATTTAAAAAATACTTTAATATTTTAAAATATTATTATATTTGAAAAAGTATTTTAATATTTTGCAGTATTTTATTTTATTTTACTAATTCTTTAATATTTTACAATAATACATTATCAATAATTTTTTAACTTTTCCTCTACTTTCTCAGGTTACTCAATTCTTCTTTCTTTTATATAGATTAAAAACTTGATGTTTTGTTGCATTCATTTTAATATGTATCGGCATTTTAAGTTATCAGAGGAAGGTTATCATTTGATCGAAAAAAAAGGCTTCCTTATTGTCATAACAATGTAATTCATTTACGCAAGATTTAATAAATAACTATATACATATGTGTGTGTGTCTGTGTCTGTGTGTGTGTCTGTGTGTCTGTGTGTGTGCTTGTAAAATATTATATTTCACTATTTGTGTTTAACAATCTTTTTTGTTTAGAAACTCAGTGTGTGTAAATATAACAAGAGAGAATATATAACAGAATAGTTTACATTCAGCATGTTAACATTTCGATAATTTTTTACAGATCCGTTTCTTTATGCAGAAAAAAAACGGTTATTATTATGTCAATAGTGTCTTTTTTGGTGCATATACTCTTCAGAAAAAGGTAGAACTTATTTGCTTAGAATAAAAAAAGCATGACGATATAATGCTGCCAGGTGAAAAAAGTTCATAGAACAGTCAACATTGTGTCTTTGTCCCAGCAGCTATTTTTTATGTTGTTTTTTTTTAAACTTATGAATTAAAGTCTTTGGAATATTTTATTCTCCAAATGAATTACTTGCTCTTATCATTACTAGTTTTTATTTATCAAATCTTTATTTTCTGTGAATCGTTAAGCAGGGTTATATCCAACAATTTTTTAGATTGGTTGAAAATACAAAACTAATTTTTCCTCGTAAGGTTCGATTGTTTGGCATTTGCAAAAATTAATTAGAAATACACTTACACACACACACACACACACACACACACACATATATATATATATATATATATATATATATTCCTAATTTATATATATACATATTTATTACCGATTTCTCTGCTTAGTTGCACGTGTTTCGATTAACGAATCATACCTACGATACGATAATTCTATCATTTTACTTTTTCTGTAAAGTCTGATGAAATTATCGGATCATTGATACAATTTGGTAATGGAAACATGTATAACTAAGCAGATAAAACGGTAATAAAAAAATATATATTTGCTCTGCAATAGTAATGAGCACTATCTTCAGATTTTTACAAATTGCCATTTTTTGCTATATTATATGTGTGTATGTGTGTGTATTTAAAAGCGTAATTGGATTTCAAATAAACTGGTACACTTACATACTTTAATTAAGTTTATAGATAGTTCATGTAAAATTATCTTGTATCAAGGTATTCTGCCCAGTTTAAAGGACTTTAATTCGATTGGAAATTATAAGTCTTTTGTATTTAACATATATTTGTATTTGTTAACTCAAATTTGATCATACTTATGCCCCCGCCTATGCACACACACACATACACAACACAACACACACACACACACACACACACACACATATATATATATATATATATATATATATCCATACGGACACATACATATATTTACATATATACACATATGAATACATACACGCACATATACATATATATACGTATATATATATATATATATATATATATATATATATATATATGTGTGCGTGTGTGTGCGTGTGTGTATGTGCATATTAATTATTATTTAAATGCTTGCCATATTTATGGAACATTTTTGTAAACTATTACCGCATGTTTCTGATTTATACTCTTTGAGATTTCAGTTATAGTGTGATTCAATTTATATTTTATAATTAATATGTGCAAAAGCAATGAATATAAGATATTGTTTTAATAATATCTTATAAATTTCTCCCAAGAGTGTTAAGATAAGAGGCCCTTACCTTTTTTTATATTTGCATGATTTCATGAGATCCTATTTATTGTCACTTATAACTTTTTAAAAGTCGTTTCTTATCTATTTATAGATATATATTTTTATTTATTCATTTTAATTTGTGTTCCTCATTTGTATTAATTTATTTTATTGCATTTTTCTCCTGAAAGCTATTAAATACTGATTATTATTTAATGAAATACGACGCATGTATTTCTATGCAAACAACATTGCAAGAATTCTTTTCAGTTGTTTTTTTTAAATATTACCTCGATACTTCTATATACTAAGCTTAAGGGCGTAGCGGTGGAAGCGCACAGACTTCTTTGGTGTATATTTCTTAATTCTTCTTAATAATTTGTATTCTATATTATTTCTTTGTAGTTCTCATATCCATTTGTTTAGGGATGTTGATTTCGTATTAGTTGCCTTAAAGAATGCTATATAGTTGCCTTAAATCTGACAGTCCGTCTACCCTATATACGTGCTGGTTCTGCTACTTTCAAGGACTTCATATTTGTATACAATGTAAGAAATAAGGCAGTTACTATCTAAATAACAATTATTACAGTAAGTTTCATTTTTAGATACTTTGTCCACTTTCCTTATTTTCTTTAGTATAGTTATCGCAAGGTTAACAGATGTTGTTTATGATGTGAACTCTGTAAGGCGGATTAAACAATATACACTCTCTAGCCCATTTATCTTTTTTATTTTTATTTCTATGATAATTTAAGGGTACTTACTCTCATTGTCTTTGAGTTATTAATGCCTGTTATAGCTTATAATATAACTACGGGCAATTCTAGACACAACAACTTTAAAAACATTATAATAATCACGTACCCTGCAGATGTTTACCTTTAAAAACTTATAAAATCTACATTTTAGACAATTTTCATGGTTTGGGCAACTTCCATAATTCATGTAATCCCTTCGCATTTACAGAAGTATGGTCATACTGAACTTATATCAATTATTTTCTGTTTGTGTGAATTAATAATATATTTTTTTATTTTCATCTAATTTAATTTTTGTCCGCATGTTTTTTATGTATTTTACTGTTTTCTATGTGTATGTTATGTTTATTATTATACTTCAAATTTATTTTCCAGTAAGAGTATTCTAAGTAAGTGATTCAACTTAAATTCGAAACTCGTTTTCTTCCTCTTTTATTTTCTTTTGTTTACATCTTTCGAAGTGTTTAATAGTTTTATTTAAATTAATTCAACACATTTTGTTATTATTTTCCCTAGTTATAATATGATTTCTTCTACGTATATGTATTTACATTATAATTTCTTATATCAACTTCATTTACGTTGTGTGTTTTTAAAAAATATATTACACACCTTTACCGGTTACACCTTCACCAGAGTTAGAGAGTAACCAGGAAAGGTGTGTAAATTAAAAAAGTATTACAGAATTTAATAATTTAAATAGCGTAATGTAGTACACTTTAAGATTAAATACGCATATTGTTAACGCAATTAATATTCTACGTTTTAAGAGATATCGTATAAACATTCTAAAAAGCATAGCGGAAAGAAAAAAGACAAATATTTATACTAAATTTAGAGTGGAAAATCAGTTTCGTTTGTAAATTGAACATAAAATAATACATGTTGTTTTAATGTATGCAGATTTCCTATATATTATAATAGAACTAATAATGTATTTATTATTATATTGTACCCAATATATAATAAGGACTTAGAATAAGCATTTAGCGAGCTAACTATATTAACTAATATGTAAGCTAACAAGGAATGAATGAAAAAACTTTAAAAACTTAACTGACTTTCAGCGATCACGCTGTAAATAAACGCAGGTCCTGGATATGACCTTAAACTATATTCAGTGGTGAGGCCCCAGCTTGTTGACTTTGAGGGGTGTGGAGTCACCCTTTAATTACCATTGCTTCCAGGTCCACTCTGGCCCGGAGTGGTAGTACCAGTTAGGGTCCCAACTATGGGGAAAATAGAAACCGACTTGAAAACAATAAATATATTCTATTAAAAATTTTCTTCAAAATCGTCGGCATTAAATAACCTGAAAAAGGTTGATATGAAAAACTTTTAAACTCGTTGTGCTTATTACAACATGCCACGGTAGAAGGGAAAGAAAAACAAATTGATTATACTGTCAAATTTTAAACAAATAAATGTTTGTATATTTAAAAAAAACGCGTATATATATATATATATATATATATATATATTATTTCCTCTTTATTTTTTATTTTCTCGATATGCCGAGCATTTCGTTGAGTTTCAGTTGATAACTTTTTTATTACGTAGCCGAGTTTCAGTTGATAACTTTTTTATTACGTAGCCGAGTTTCAGTTGATAACTTTTTTATTACGTAGCCGAGTAATATATTTCTATAAAATTAGCATTTCAGTTTATCCGATGTAGGCAGTAATTTTAGTGAAACCGTAGATTCGTTATAATCTAAGAAATGTAATTTATTTATCCTAAATTATATATATATATATATATATATATATATATATATATACTATCATGGGTGCCCGGCGTTGCCCGGTTGTTTGGAGGTGTGTGTTAAGCAAAAAAAAGAGGTAGTAGGAAGGCAGACCGAACTCATATGCGAAGGAGGAAACGGACGGGAAAAAACTGACGTCTTTACTGTTACGACCACAGCCAAACTGGAAGTGACGTAGGTTTAAATTAAGGCTTGACAATGGAAAATATCGGTGAAAAAAGCGACCCCTCCCTGGAGAAAAATGCCTAGTTGAGGGTGAAGAAATTAATGTTTTTAGTCAATTATTCGGTATTTTTCATCTGAAAAGTCGAATTTCAAAACGATACTGATCTTGTGAAATGCAAACATACATACATACATTTATATATTGGTAGCTCAAATTTTCCAACCCGATTAAAAAGCTTGTCCTATCTCTGAATACCATTTATGTAAAATTTCAAATGTTTAGACCAGAAATTGTCTGAGTAATTTTGTAGAAACCGCAGAGGTCAAATTTTTTCAACTTTGACCCCTATTATGACCCCTTAACATTTATTGTTTTCGGCTCAAACCAAGTTATTACGTTAGAACCATGTCCAAGGAACCTATATTTAAAATTTCAATTGTTTATACCCAAAATTGGCGGAGTGGTTTGATAGAGATCTACAAGGTCAAATCGTTAAACTTTGACCTCTTAACAGCCAAATTTCTGGCCGAAAACTAATTTTAAAGATTTTCACAAATCTCACTTGCCGGTATATCAAATTTCGAGTCTGTAGACTAAAAATTGAGTTATTGGAACGGGAAATGTACACAGACAGACATACACACAGACAGACAAACACTTTCACTTATATATATAAATATATATATGTATATATATATATGTATACGTGTATGTATATATATATATATATATATATATATATATATATATATATATATATATATATAAGGTGAAACAATAAAATTGTCGCTCTACAAAAAGTACATGATTTCATTTCCATTTTCATCCGTTTTTTTATGTTGTTGTAGACCATCTACTAGCTGGCTAGTTCTGTACAAATCCCAAAACCGATATGAGTCTTCAGCCATAACTGAAAGTGGCACAATGTTCAATAAGCGAGATAGGAGATGTACCGCTGTACAACTCATGCTCTCTACCGATGCAAGGTGTGACAACAGGACCATTGCTAGCACACTTAAAATGCAAATCCGGACGGTTCAACGCTTGAGGGCACAGTTTTACTTAGTTTCCCACCACGGTTATTGTTTTTGGTGTCGTTTCAAATGATTGCTACGTTATGACACCTCACAGTTTAGAAGTCGGCTTTAAAGTCAACACCAAAGTGTACGTAGATGTGTTGAAGAGTATGGTTATATCCTGGTTCAATCAGGTGGCTGTAACAGGCAATCAGAAACATCTTTACCGACCCTTTCAGTATTAAATACTAAGCATAAGGCAGTATATCTGCAAGTTAACTTGAATCGATCAGTAATGTTACGACCGCCTCTAAAAGAACATAAAACAAAAATGCAATAAATTCATACGTAGAAATATTTACATTCGCTGTTTGCATACTTGTATGCAAAGCCATTTTATACATACATCGATTGTGAATTGTTTTTATTGATTTTGATAATGTAATTTTTTTGTCTACTTCGACTAAATAAGTATCGATCCATCGAACTGGGAACTGGGAACAATTACAATTGTTCCCCTCACGCAAGAAACAAATTAAAACAAAATTAAAATTCGAAAATCGAATTGGAGAAAACTCTGCAATATTTCTTACACGGATCAGACATTTAAAATGACAATTTTGTAGAAGTTAATCCAGACAAGGTATGAAGCTAATTTATGTAAGGAAATAAAAAGAGATAGGATAAGCATCGCACAGATAAGATTTACCTATTCACTTTAGTGTTGAAAAGTCTAATATTATAGGTAGGGGGAAAACAGACAGCAAAACATTCCACAGGATTCCAGGATTTGGAACGAAATAAACGGAATATGAAACTGTACGGAAAAGAGGAATCAAACAAGTTAAATGAGCTTGAATAAACTAAACCAAGATTAAATCAGACAATTGTGGACAATACGTGCACTTGGAGAAGAAACTAACAACCTTGGGTTCAAACAACAAATTGGTTTCTGAACCGTATCAAGATCTCTAAAATAGGACAGAGTCATATATAGCCCAAATATGAGAATCGAACTACATTTATTGTCTGATAGTAGATTTTAAGAAATATGTAAATTGCGTAAGGTTTGAGTAAGTGTTTGAGGTGATAAACAGTATGGACATCACAAGAAGTAGAAAGACCAATGACTGTGCAGCTCTAAGGGGTTCACCCTCCCAGACTTTACATTCTTTATGTTAAAAGATAGTTTATTGTTAGGCATGGTTCTGGTCAATGCTTGGAAGATCCTCCATCCCTTTTTTTCCTTTGGGAAGTTGTTTATTTCTAACCTTCTGCCGGGGAGGTATGTAAGTATACATAATTGCTAAATTTAATAACGTAATATATATACAACTGGTTAGTGTATTCAAATGTGATAAAACTAAAAATAATTATTATTTTTATCCGTTCGTAATGATGTTCCCGATTCTAGAATAAGACATATTTTGACTCAAGTTTTATTGTTTTCATTTGTAACGTTTTAAAATATTCAAATGAAAATAAAGTAAAAACGCAATAAATACGAAACGATGGAAATGTAATATTCTACTGACCTGAATATTTTTAAAGTATTGAAAATAAAGTTTTGTTATTTTCAATTTTTTTCCTTTTTTTCTTTTCTTTCCAGCTAACCAAATCCATTCAATAAAAGCAAGTGGTTTATTTTTTAGAAAGTGGTCGCTAATTTCAGGATTAAACAACATTTCAAATAAATGCGCACGGGACTACATACCTAAATTAAGGAATGGTTTTCAGTTGGATCAAAGTATATTTTGTCGTATGTTTACAATGAAAAATATCTGATAAGTTATGCCAAATGTAATTTAATAAATTTGCCAAAAAAACAAATAAACTACTCTACTTCTATAGCTATGCAGGAAATGTTTGGTGGTTAACATCTGCAGAAGAATCGTCACAGTGGGCAAGTACCTGTGCAATTCTTCGTTGAATTCTGCGTCGTTGGCGCATTTCTTACATCTTCGGAAACTTCATTCCAAGTTCAATAATTTTTTTTTTTACATAGGCGTCACCACTTATCAAGGCTGATCGGCAACTCAAGGATAAGGGTTAAAGAGTGTAGAGTAGTCAAAAGGGCAATATAGTAATCAATAGTAATGGAAGTTTGGTAAATTTGTTAACTTAAGTGGAACGGCTCATCAGAAACTTGTTCACGTTGGACTTGAAGACAACCATATTATAGACAGCTGGAAAGCAGGAAAACGGATGACAATTCCACATGCGTGCAGTTCTAAGAAATAAGATTTGATCATGGAATCTATGTTTAGGTTTAGGCAAAGATAAAGAGTGGGGAAAATTATTGATAATGTTTTCAGCTAGTCTAGTGTTTCTTGAGAAAGTTTGGCTAGGGGGGACCATAGATTAAAGCTCAGTCGAACACTTTCCATGAAAATAACGATAAAGCAGAGACAAACTCGCAACATCTCTTCTGTGAGATAGAGGTTGCAGCGAAGAGAAAAGGACATATTTGATTATAAGTTTTTTTTATCGTAGGATGGTGTATTTCCTTAATGTTTAAAATAACGTTAGCTCTATATTAAAGCTGAGAACTTTTAGATGCACCTAAACAACATTTGAATTCCGTTGAAAAATTTGTAAAAAAAAGTATATATCTATTGTTGGACCGGGTTCGACTCTCCGAACCATCAGTAATTATCATTTCTTACGCTGATGATTGGGGAAAGCATAGGCTACTAGTGTAGCACAATAAGTTGATGCTGAACCCTGACTAAGGAATAAGCAAAAGCCGTATCAACTAACAATATACAACACTCTGACTTCATATCGTTAGACTGCTCTGACTGCTTTAACGTAGTGCTTTCATTTATCAGTTATGCGTGTTTAATTTCATATATATCGCGTGTTAATCACTACTGGCCCGAAGGTAACATCCAGGTCAATCGAGTCACTGGTGGACTTTAACTGGGTTTGAACCCCCCCCCAACTAACAGTAATTATCATTTCTCACACACACGATTGCGACGGCATAGAAACACAAGTGACTGAAGGCATAAAAGTATTAATATTTAAACTTATATATATATATAGTCTATATTATGAAAATATCATTGCTTACATATGTACGTACATGTTTCAGTGAAATCTCAATTCAAAGAGACTACCTCATCAGACCAAAAAAGAGGACATCATTTTTTGTCTGATGAAGTGGTCTCCTTGAATGTAGATTCCACTACAACATGTATGCACATATGTAACTAATTTGTATAATAAACTAACAATATATCCGCTCCGTCCTCTATTGAGCACTCTTTAATAATCACGCAGATATCATTAGATTCCCATATTGGAAACCAATTTATACAACCATTATACACACACACACACACACACACACACACACATATATATATATATATATATATATATATATATATATATATATACATATATATATATATTTTTATTTTTTTTTTTATTTAAGGCACCGGACTGTGGTAAACATGGTCTGAGGTTCGATCCCTAGAAACAGTTGAACTACGCTGTTTTAAAAATAATAAATAAATAAAATGTTATATACGTCCAAACAAATTAAAAAGGGCGACTTTCTAAGTAAATAAAAAAATGAGCTTCGAGGCGGATCCAATATTAACCATATGTATCGCTTGAAAAAACAACAATAACAAATCTACATATATATATATATATATATATATATATATATATATATATATATATATATATATATATAAACAGATAAATTAATTTACGAAAGTATAAATTTATGCGTAAACGTAAGATATTTACTTTAACAGTGCTCAATGCGTAGGTAGACCTACGTAGTTAGTTGCCATATGTATTTTATAACTTACTATATATATATATATATATATATATATATATATATATGTATGTATGTATGTATATATGGACTATTCCGTATTTCGACGTATGAGGCTCTGCCACAACAACTAAGTTGGTTCGAAATCCACATAGATAATTTGTTTATAGTGGTGAATATATTTGTGTGGTGTTTATATTTGTGTAGAACCGACCACGCCTTTTTAGTGGTGTTTATATTTGTGTAGAACGAACCACGCTTTTTTAGTGGTGTTCATATTTGTGTAGAACCAACCACGCCTTTTTAGTGGTGTTTATATTTTTGTAGAACCAACCACACTTCAAGGTATTGCTGCTAATTTTTGTCGTAGTAGAAGACTGCCACATACGGAGCATACAGTAGTCCGCAGATTTTTTACATCAGAGTTTTTCATTCTTCTAGATGCATGCTGTCATATATATATATATATATATATATATATATATATATATATATATACATTTCTGTAGAATTACGATTTTTTCAATCTTCAATTCTTTATATACTAATCCTTAAATTATAAAGTTTCCGATCATATAAAAGCGAACGAAAAAAGTAATTACAGCGCATATAAAAACGAATGACAAATTTCTTTATGGTGACCATCTTACAATGTATTCCTTTAATTTCGTTAACATGTTCAATACTTGACAGTGACTGTTTCGTAACGTAAATCATTCATTTAATTAGTATATCAATCAATGAATCCATTTTGCGGTTAACTTATCACAAAAAGCATTATAATTAATCCGCAAAGGAAATTAAATGCATTTGAGCATGACTACAAAATCCGGAAATTGGAAGAGATGTTTGGTTACTTTTTATTTTATCTTTTATTACGCTATTTTTTAAATTTTCAAATGAAAGCACTAAAAGTTTAATATTCGTATTAATAAATTATATTAATTTTGGTATATATTACTAAAACGAATTTTGTTAATTTATTAATTTATTGTGTATAATTTATTAATTTATTGTGTATAATTAATCTATATATCTACATAGATAATAGTTATACAAATTGTTGATTTTATCTGAATTTTATCTCTATATACTATTCAATTTATTTCTATTTCAATTAAATTTATTATTAGAATAATTTTTAATTCTTTATTGTAATGTTATTATTTATTATTAATTATACTTAACAGTTAAAAATCGATAATTCACTTTTAAATCTAAATGATTTTTTTTTTATCAAAATGTGGTTTCATTTAACGATTTTTATTATATTGCTAAATAAACATTTTCTTGTTTTAATGCTATTTTATTAAAAATTATGTATTTAATCAATTTTCTACTATAAGTTACATTATATTATCTATTAAAATTAATTATTTACACTTAAAACATTTCAGTATAAATAATGCTATACTTATAGGTTTTTTATCAATAATATAAGTTAAATTATAATATTTAAATTAACTATTAGCTGGTATGATTATTAGATATCAGTCCATAATTATAAGCCATCTACTCTAATTTATTGAATTCAAACATGTCAACATTTTCATTTTTACTCGCGTCTTAATATATTGGAATTAGATCATATAGTTCATGTATTATGAATTTTATCCGTAAATTCTAAAGTAATAATAAAGTAATTTATACCGTTTAAGCTATTCTTTTGTATTAATATTATTAATTGTGATTATTATTGTTTTATATTTTACTTCAATCTATATATAATTGTATAATTGACTAACATTTTTTAATTATTTTATTTTATTTTTATTTTTATCCAATAATCTATATATTTATAAAACTCAAATGACTTTGGAACGGGTGTTGTAACCTAACATCCGGTTTACGACTTCCGGTTACGCATGCAACCAACGCTACAATAAAACGTATTGTTTTACTATATACGTTTTCAGCGTACCAATTGTTTTTTTTTTCGCCTTTAAATTATCCAAATAAACAATTGTTAATACTTTCTGCATTATTTTTCATCGTTAATTTTCGTATTACGTTAAAGTTATTTTAACGTAACTTTCTTACAAATTAATCTACTTTAACATGTTGATAACCATAAAAAGCATTTGACAACGGCGATTTACCCACCGCCTTCCTCTTTTTTCAAATTTATTCTCTATTTTTTAATACACCTTTTTAAAAAAACATTCATACACTACCAACATAAATAAATAATGTCGAAAATATGTGTTTTTAAATTAGCGTTTCAAATAAATAATCAACGTGACAATGAAACGTATTGTTTTACTGTGTACGTTTTCACCGTCCCAATTGTTTTTTTTTTGTTCGCGTTTAAATTAAAAGATATATCAAAATTGTAATTTAGCTTTAAGTATTATGGTATGTGTTCAATCCACATTTACCTATAATTATGGCAAACTACTTATAATTCAATGGCTGTAAGTTTGTTTGTCAAAGATAAACAATTATAAACAGAACGACTCATAGAAATATGTCTGTATTCTTTTTTCATTTAAATATACTTTCATAGAAATGTTTCTGTTATGTCACAAAAAACTATTTTCTTTACGTCACAAGTGTCACGCTCATACATTAACTCCATAGCTAATATAAAATACTGACCCAACGGGTTACAGGTAGTCTAGTAAACATTATTTTGATTTGAGCTATTATATATTTATAACATTATCAGCTTAATATTAAATGTGTTTCTTTATTTACTACTATTTTGTGGTTACTTATAAAATTAATCCATTTTTTACTTTATAAATAAACTTTGATCACTATTTTATCCCGAACTTTTTTTTTTTACAAGGTGGTCACACTTATCAAGGCCAGGAAGCCACACGGGAACTACGGGATTAAATGATGATTAACGACTGTTTGACACCCTTCGATATTTATTGTTTTCGAAATCGGAAAATCGTTTACTTTTCGATCAAACCGATTGATTTCCTGTTAGAAATGGTGTTCGCATTAATACACTGGCAGGAAGCTTTTCATCCCTCCCCGCTGTGAAATCGTCTGCAATACATTTAGTTGTGTTGCATTGTAGAGAACCTGCTGCTGCTTTTATAAAATTATTGTATATATATAATGACTTAAATTAAAGTTTAAATGCAAAACTCACGTATCATTGTTCTGTTGTGCTCCAAACATAAATCATACTTTCAGAAGGGCTCCTGTTATATCAAGTAACCTACTGTTGATTTAATACGTCGAGAATATCTGCTTTCTGCTTGTGAGGTTATAAAACTTCTAAAATGCGCTTCTGATGTCAGACTGTGTGTGAAGTGTAAACGTTTGTTAGTATCGCCCATTCTTTTTTTCATCGGATTATTTCGATTACCGATTATAAGTGCTTATCGCAAATATTCCGATGCAAAACTTAGCTAGTATTATAGTAAGATAAATTAAGTATATTTTGGTGAAATTTATTAAGAATCGGCTCTGCCGCTTAGGAATGCAAGAGGAACGAACTGACACACATGAAAGTCTATATAAAGAAGGCACGAAATGGATTTTCCATTTCTATACTGTTTTTAGTAGTGTAAAGTGCAATTCCCACTCGTTTTGTTAGTTTTAACGTATCTTCAATATTATCTTGGGTGTTTTATTTTAATAACTATTGCTTATGGCACAAATCTACTGAGGACGTTTATTATTAATTCAAATAGTTTCTAATCCTAAACTTAACATTGCAACAATTCCCTGACTTTAGTCGATCTCTTGCACGCGCGTCTTTCTCTCCCAACGATCTCTCTCTCTCTCTCTCTCTCTCTCTCTTTTATCCGACTTGCTTGATGTATCGTTCGTTCTTTCACTCTCTCTCTCTTTCTCTGTCTGTCTTTCTCTCCTTTTTTTTGTATTCGTTTCTTTCTCAACCTCAATTTTTTACACTCATGATTATCTTCCTTTCCTCTCTTTTTTTATATTTATCTATTCTTTTTCTATATAGCTCTATGTTTACTTTTCTCTTCCGTTTCACTCTTTGCCATCTTTTCTCTCTTTCTTTGTTATTTGTCGATATATATCTGCAGGATGTATTGATAAAAGTTTCGCTCTTAATAAAAAAACAGAGTTTTATTTTAAAATTTTTATTAAAAAAATCAAGTTGGTTAAATTACTTTAATGTATTTAATGTAGCCGTTTTTAGCCTCAATCACCGTTTCATTACGGGTCCAGAACTAGGAATATGCCTTTTCGACGACCACCGGCGAGACTAGGTAGATTGCGGCGATTGTACTATCTTTACTGTTGTAGGAGGTCATATTCATTATGTTCTCGGCGTATGGCCAAACAAAGTTTCCAGCGTGTTCAGGTCGGGGGAGAAGAGGAACAGTGAGAGGAGGGTACAAAGACGTAGCACTCCTTAAGCCAATCCTGTGTTTCTTTGGACTTGTGGGCCGACGCCGAGTCCCGTTGCCACACCCAGGGTCTGTCAACAGCCACGTGATGGCATCAGGGATCACCACACTATTTAGCATATCCAGGTACACTTCGATGTTGACTTTAAAGCCGACTTCGGATATGTTAGATGGCATGATGCAGCACGCACTTGAAACCACACCGAAGACCATAACCGTGGCTGGAAAATACGTTTTCATCGCATTAAGTCCGTTCTTGTTATTCGTGGCAATCTAGCGATGCATTTTGAGGGTACTGGCAATGGTCCTGTTGTCGTAAGTTGGATCGCTAGAAAGCATGTGTTGTACAGCGGCACATCTCCGATCTCGCTCATTGAACATTGTGCTACTTTCAGACATGATGGAAAACGGCTATTGCTTTTCAGGTTTGTACACAACTTTCCCTTGCAATAGATGGTTTACATAAAACGGAAATGGAATCAATTCGTCTTTTTTAGGGCGACAATTGTATCATTCCACCCAGTATGCTTTTTAATCCCTTTCTCTCTATTTTTCTCTCTTCATCCTTTCATTTTCTTTCTGTAGTTCTGCCTTTCTATTTCCTTCTCTCTCGTTCCCTCCCTTTACCAACCATTAATCTCTATCTATCTCGATCTCTTTTATTCTATCTTTCCTATCTAGTTCATTTGCACGACTGCCAAATGGCTACCGGCCCTCCAGCAAACCTTTCCGCCTCTATAGATAACGAGATATATGAAGGGTAGAGGCTACCCGACTGTCAGTAACAGAGATACTAATTATTTTTACATTCCACTGCATCTATATCACTTAATCTATACACTCCTTGCTGGGCCCTTAGCTCAGGTTCTCTTCCCTTCTCGACGGTACGACATTCGCGCATGCGTCCTGGCAGATATATTCACACAGCGACGGCCGCCGTTCATTCTCTCGTTATTACCACTGAACGCAGTCTCGTATTTCACGCTCGTCGCGTTTTTATTTAATTTCCTGCTTACCCTCAAAACTCAGCCGCAAGAAATTATTTTATTTTTTTTCGTATTTTTAATAAAGTTTTATTGCTTAATACTTTCGAAATCGGTAAACAATCTTTGCAAATTCTGATGAATTTAGCGGGCGATTTAAAAATGAAGGCTTGGTGGAGATGTATTTAAAACTTCATAAAGTGTGTTATTCCAAGGAAAACAAGTAATGTATGCTATATATATATATATATATATATATATATATATATATATATATATATAGATAGATAGATAGATAGATAGATGTATATACACACTCATGAGCAAAAAGAAAATGGGGTAAGAGTGAAAGAAAGAAGAAATGGATTTTTCAATATTTTTCAATGGATTTTTGTTAATTTTAACTGAAAATTTCAATTTTGCAGGTCATTATTATTATAGCATATAATAATAATAAGTGGAAAAATGAATCCTAAAAATGGTAAGATTGCATTTTAGTGAGGATATAAAAATCCGAATTGCAGAATAAAGACAGTCCAAAATGACTTACAAGCAGATTTTTGATAGTTTAAGAAAAGAAAATGTAAAAACATCTCTTTCTGCAATGAAACGAATTGGTCAAAGGTTCGAAGTCGAACGCTTGGTAAAAAGGAAATCTGGATCTGGTCGCCCTAGAGCATCCACTTTGAAGGACGACCACAGGCTTAAATTAATTGTTTTGAAGGATTGACAGAAAACTTATGCTGACCATAGCAAAGAATTCAAAACAGGGGCTGGAAATTCTCTTTCTAGATATTTCTAGACGAATGAAAGAAATAAGATATTTTCTAAAAGGCGTGCCAAGAAGCCATTTTTATCTAAAAAGAACATCAATGATAGAAAGAGATTTTTCTCTTGTTATGCCAAGAAAGATACATACTGGTTCAGGAATGTTTTCTGATGAGATGAATCAAGATTTTGTCTTGTTAATGATGCTCCCGAACGGTGCATTCGAAGAACTGGAGAAAGAATTTTGCCAACTTGCATAAAAACGACAGTTAAACACGGGAATGGAGGGATGATGATATGGGGAACTTTTACTGCAGCAGGAGTTGAAAAACGCATTAGTGTGAGAAGTCAATCAATGCAAAGAAATACATTCGAATATTAGAAACAGGACTGCTACCAAGTATCCAGAAGTTAGGAATATCCCAGAACATTATTTTTCAACATGATAATGCCCCTGCACACACTGCTAAAGTCACAAAACATGGGTTTTCTGATAATTGAACTGATGGGATGTTTTGGCCAGATCAAATCCCCGATTTAAATGCAATCGAGAATATTTGGTCGATAATATCTCGTTCATTGGCTGGAAGCACTTTTTCGAAAAATGACAAACTGTGGGAAGCTGTGGATAGAATAGGATCTCCTCTTCAGAGTGTACCACTTTAGTTGAGATCATGTCTAAAAGGATTGATCTTTTAACGAAATCAAAAGAAAATGCGATTGCATATTAAGCATTTATTAAAGTAAATGTCTTGTTCTGTGTAATTAGTCTTGCTTAAGTTTCCTTGTCCAATTGTTCTTTGTTCAATATATATTTTAGTGTAATAAAATGTATGAAATTTGTTTGGATAATTTCTTTGCTCTCGAGTATATATATATATATAATGCATACATATACATATATATATATAATGCATACATATACATATATATATACGCACACACACACACACACACACACATACATGTTGGGTCACCAACAGTTTTATGTTTTAGTATACTTGTTTTATCATTTGATATTTACATATTTCAAATTATTGAAATAATTTAAATGCGTTTGGACGATTCGTTTTGGGTTTTTTTACGTTTTTATATTGTGGAAGGAGTGATTTGAAAAGCCCATTTTTATATACATGTTTTATGTCGTTGGAATCTGTACCATTTTACATTAGAGAGAGAGAGAGAGAGAGAGAGAGAGAGAGTGAGAGAGAAAGACAGACAGACACACAGACAGACTTACATATGTACTGTTTTTAAAAAATAATTAGCCACTGACACGTGTTTCGTCGTCTACGACATATCAGGGTGTATATATATATATATATATATATATATATATATATATGTATATATATATATATATATTCCTATGAATTCGTTTTTCTTTTGTGTGTATTGATATTCATATTAAACCCTTCTTTTCTATTTATTTAAAAAGAAAATACAATTTTCTTATATATGGACAGTGCAAAAAATCTAGCTAATTTGCATATTCTGTTAAACATTCATTTTAATTAATTCCCTATTAGGGTTTTCGGTTTTTTTAATATTTAGTTTACTATTACGTGTAATTATATTCATGCAGATATACTACACGATTTATACTTGTATCATTCAACCACGGTAGTGGTTGAATGATACAAGCATAAATTCAACCACGGTAGTGGTTGAATATATGCTTAAGTCCGAAATTGAATAAATCGAGACACATTATAACCGCCACCACTAATTCCGTTCGCAACCAAATTTCAAACAGATTATATAGTTGGATAGAACACCTCATTCTACACGATTTATACTTGTATCATTCAACCACGGTGGTGGTTGAATATATGCTTAGGTCCGAAATTGAATGAATCGAGACACATTATAACCGCCACCACTAATTCCGTTCGCAACCAAATTTCAAACAGATTATTTGGATAGAACACCTCATTAGCTACATTTTTAAAAAAAAAATTCGAAAATTGGTTCAGTAGAAAAAAAGTTACAACAAAATATGTGGGTTCACAAACAGGAGAGTAAGTACATACATAAGTGACTAACGCTTTTTTTTATTTTGCATAACTTTTTTTGTATATAAATATTTTTTACTGCGATTTTGCCAATGTTGCATATATTTATGTAGTGAAAATTGTTTGAATAAAATTAGTTCATTAGTTAGTTAGTTAGTAGATGGAATTAATAATTTTATTATTTACATAAAAATTAATAATTTTATTATATGATAATTAGGATCATTTAATTCATTTTTATGTAAATTATAAAATTATTAATTCCATCTACTAACTAACTAACTAATGAATTAATTTTATTCAAACAATTTTTACTACATAAATATATGCAAATAATAGGGGGAAATAAGTTCAAACCAGCGACTGACACCCTTTCTAACTCAACATTAAACAACAACATATGAAAATAATAAATAAAATATTTATCAATATTCAAATTTTATTTTTAGCTGCAATATTTTAAGTCTAAAAAATTCTTATTTTTTACTTTACTAGAATATCTTGGTCTTTACTTTTCCAGGTTGAATTTCTTGTCCTTTACTTTTCCAGGTTTAATAAAATCTTAAGAATATTACTTTTCATTCGCGCATTTTTCCATATAATAACATTTGCGTAAAAAGTTTAAAGTAAACACAAAATTGTTTCCATATATATTTATGTATTCGTATATATTTTTGTTTTATTTATCTATCTATCTATATATATATATATATATATAGAGAGAGAGAGAGAGAGAGATATATATATATCTATAAAAGTGAACGTGTCTGTATGTCTGTGTGTCTGTGTGTCTGTCTGTGCACATTTTCCTACGCAATAACTCTATCAATTTTTAGTCTACAGACTTGAAATTTGATATACAGGGTAATGAGATTTAGGAAAATCTTTGTGATTCGTTTTTCTGCCAGAAATTTTGCTGTTAAGGGGTCAAAGTTCAAGGATTTGACCTTAGAAAACTCTACCAAACACCCCTCCGACAGTTTCGGGCCCAAACACTTGAAATTTTAGATATAGGTTCCTTGGACATGTGATCTAACTTAATAACTTTATTTGAGCCCAAGACAGTAACTGTTAAGGGGTCATAATAGGGATCAAAGTTAAAAAAAAATGACGTTTTTTTTGCTCAGCATACACCTCCAAACTACCGGGCAACGATGGGCACCCATGCTAGTATATCTATATGTATATCTATAAAAGTGAACGTGTCTATGTGTCTGTCTATGTGTGTGTGTACATTTCTCTACTCAATGACTCTGTCAATTTTTAGTCTACAGACTCGAAATTTGATATACATCTCCTATCATTACATGTAATCAGTTTTTTTTTAAAAATAGTCACCCATATAGGAGCCTATTCCTGACCAGACACACACACATTCAGCTTTATATAATATATATATATATATATATATATATATATATATATATATATATATATATATATATTCTAGATTAATAATATTCAAAAATACAAAATAATGATTTAACGAGTGTTTAATAATAAACAAAGCAATATATACTTTATTTTATGCTCAAATAAACATTTAAGATCGCTACACCAATTTTCATTTGCCATTTTCACCTGATAATTATTAGATGAAGAATCAAATGAGTTCCTGATACACGTGGAATTTATAAAATTTTCTTCGTATATACACAAAGAAAATCCAATATTATCGACATTTTTCGCTTATAAAATATATAATAATAATAATAATAATAATAATAATTTCTTGAGAAAAGTTAATTTGAATTAAAAAGGCAATTCCAAAGATTACCACTATTAATGAATTCTATTACCTTAATTCTTAGATTCTAAGTTCAATATACTGATGATAAAATTAATCTGCTATAAAAATATTTTATAATACACTGAGTACAACCAGTATCTTTAAAATTATACAAATACAAAATATACATTTTTAATAATTTATAAAAATTGGAAATATCCATTTTATTAGGAGTTATTAATAGATCGAGGGTTAATATATTATAAAGTAAAGGAAAATTAAATTTTAAAGTGCTATATGGTTTTAATAAATTTATAATAGCATCGGGATATGTTTTAGATTATTTTTTTCTCTTTAATTATAGCATTTAGGAAGTGATATACAAATTACCATTAAAGAGCAAATAGTTAATAAAACATGTTAAAACACCTTGAAAAAGAGTTAAAAACATATTTAATTTGAAAAGGAAACACTACATAAGTGGATAGTCCTTAATCTGCGGAGTTTTGAAGAAATATTTTCCTTATATATATATATATATATATATATATATATATATATATATATATATATATATATATATATTGTATATTACAGTCGAGAAATCTTTTTAAGATACTAATTGTCTCTTTAAGTACACTATGTATCTCTCTTGCACATGGTGCACTAGGTATATTTAACCGGTACTTTTTTAAATTCTTTTTCATGGGTCTGGTTTCTCCTATAATCCTTAGAAGATTTTTCTAAGATTTCAGTTTCTTCCCGATTTCTTACAAAAGATCTGAGTATTTACTCTTTTAGGGAGTCTTTATGCGTTGTACCTATGTCTTAAGATACGGATCCACATTAGGGTGACGGTTTTTAATGCGTTTCCCCATTTTTCATGCGTAAACCCATGAAGACAGTTGCATAAATCATGTTAATTTTTTTTTTTATGTGAAGGATAAGGTTAATTATTGTTAGGTGATCGGTGCGACAACACTATAGTGATCGATTGTTGAAATTGAGTTAAATTTGATTATTTTAAAGGATAGTTAAACAAGAACTTGTTTACATTAGACTTGTAAAAATCATACGATATGTAGCGTGAAAGCAGCCAAGTGTTGTTATGTTCAACATGCTGGCAATACTATTAAAAAACCTTTGCTCTATTTTAGGTATCGGGAGTAGATGAAATATTTTGTGGTGCTTGTAATTAGATTAGTGTTTGTTGTGAATGATTTTCAGAAGGAAACATCGAAACTGTACAGAACACCTTGTATGAAAACAACGATAATAGATTCTTAACATAACCATTTCGGAAGCTAAAGTTAATATTAAATTAAACAATTGTCACTAACACTGCCAACTACATTGTCATGCGTTACATCCCTACGCCAACGTATTCTTAAACTTATAATCCTCTTCTTTTTTTTCTAACAGAAATTCGGGTTGTTTAGTAGCTGAATGGTACATTCGATTGAAGCACCTTTCCGAATGGCACGATTACATTGACATGGCGGTTCTCGTTAAGTAAGCAAAGTTAATCAATGTTGACCCTGAGCACGAGTGTGCGGATGATAATTTAGGAATACCAGACCCTGTATGTAGGGAGACAACGAAACTTTTTGTGCAAGAACTGCAAAACCTACTGACATAGGGTATAGTTTGTAAATTTCATGTTTCTATGACACTTCCTCCCTTGGAGGAAGCTGGTTCCACCCACCTAGGGTGACTATTGCTGAATATATATATATATATATGTATATATATATATGTATATATATATATATATATATATATATATATATATATATATATATATATATATATATATTCTTTCTGACTATACACAAGTTCGGTACACGACCAGGCCATTTTCTGGTTAGCATGAATTATGTTTTTATTATTTCCGTCATTGTTAAACAAATGTAAAATTAACACATGTTGACATATCAACAGTTCTCTTGCTGGAAATGTTTATAGTGGCTTTCCGTAATAGAGAAATGTCATGGATTCATAATTGCGTATTAGTTGGAGCTACTTTCTTATCTAGAAATAATTATGAACGTTATCCCATATAGATAATATAACAAGTATCGCACTATACATCTTTATACAAGAATACCATTTAGAATTAAAACGCGAAACATTATCTGATGTCGGGGGGGGGTCGAATTGAAATCGATTATTGATTGGTTCATATTCTTGTAACATTCAAAATTACTTACGCGTTGATCTCCAAGGAATCGTTTTATTCCAATGCAGAATTCCACTTACATTCTCAAAAACAATATCGTCGGATTAAAAATAGAACAGAAAAACAGACTTACGTAGTTATCATATGTTTTTACATAGAAATCGCTCAGACTTGATATAAAAAGTTAACATACCACTACAAAGTCAGAAACTAGCTAAAAATGAATGTCATATAGATATAGTCCGACCCCAAAAACGGGAGGTCGTTTCTCTTTTTATCAGAAATATCGCCGGCAGATTGTGAGGATTAAATGGCAAAACAAAGGTAGTTAGATATATCCAATAAACTAGTGATGGAATGATTAAAAATCTTTCCCCAATTCCAATACAATTATCAATTAGGTGATAAATTTAGGATTCCGATACAATTACCGACTCCGATGTTTTACAAGTCTCTATATATTTTACTATAAACTGGTTATTTTTTCTAATTACCGTAAAACACATTTTAAATGTTCACATATTTTCTTAAACATAAAAATACACTTGTGCAAAACGATCTTTTGGGATTTACTAGTAGTTTAAAATCAACGACTATTTAGCATTCTATTATTTCCACCATCACTGGAAGATTTTGTTGTAAAGACAATAGATTTTTACAAAAATAATTAAAAAGCAATCGTTTTTGGCATCGGAAAATTGGCACCATGTTTTCTGATTCATCGGAAAATTGGCACAATGTTTTCTGATTTTTCCGATTCGCGATTCCGATTCCGATTAATCGGCTGAACACAACCATAAACTTATTAGTGGGGGTTTTAATGGGTGTGAAAACCGAGGTTTAATACTTAAGTCAAGTTATCCCAAATACTTAATAAAATGCGAATTGACGTATTATAAGAGTTTAATGCAATTAAAGAAATAAAAAGAGTTGTACATTTCCGTAAATCTTCGTGTAGTAGTCAATATATAGGCAGCTTTTGGTCGACTCATTTAATGCTTTTGGGATAAATTATAATTACATTTTGTCAAAGCAAAAATAGTAATAAGAAAAGCGTTACTAAATTAATGCATCTTATTTTTATTTTACGCCAATGAATCAATGGTGATTGAAAATAGCATTGTTATAATGATTGAGCTTATGCAGTCATGATCTGAGATTTTTATCTCTCTTTTGCAGATATTGACGGTATGAGACTCTAAGAAAGCAACCCTTGTCATTGTTGTGAGGCAGAAGCTTACATGTGTCATTGAATCCCTGGCAATTGATCATGGTGCATTGTGTTGACTATGTAGAAAAATAAACTTTGAAGTACAAAAGGTCGCTCGTTTTAATCATACCACTCCCGTCTTTGTAGCTGTTAAGTGTTTGAGCTAAAAATCGGAGGTTTTATATTATGAACGACCCTCGTATGATAAAGCGCACACAGGAGGATAATGTACAGTCATCGTTTATCGCTGTCAAAAATGTCTTAAGGATCTTGGCGACTATATAGAAAAATAAATTTTAAAGCACAAACGGAAGCTCGTTTTAATGATTGCACTCGCGTCTTCCTAACCCTTCAACATTTTGAGTTAAAAAGGAGGCTTTACTTTTGAAACGACCGTAGTTTATTGGATTGTGTTTCTTCTCTATAGGTTTATCTCGAGTAGATATTTGATCGTTTAGTTAAAGAAGTTGACGGAGATCATGTCACAAATGTGGAAGTGCGATATGAGAAACTAATGAATCATATGGACATATCTAATCATATTAAAAACACGCACACTTAAGCGGAAAAAACACCGTCACCCAATCGGCATGGTTGGGAAGACATATAATAAAGGAGGTCCGAAACCCTAACCGTAATAGCTCAAAATTGACATGCATAGGCTCTAATGAATCTGAAAACAACGAAAAATAAAAATGTTATGTAGCCATTGTATATGTAACACATGTCATGTCTTGACCCATGAGCGCGCAAGAAACAAAATGAAATAAAGTAACTCTGACGCTGAACTTCAAAATACTCAAACCCCCTCAACGCAATTACCCCAACTAATCCGACCAGTAGCTTAATCTCACCTATATTATAGAGATCTCACGAAGCTTTAAAGCCTTCTACCCAAATAGCTTCTTCTCCCGAACTGATAGACTTTGGAATACCCTCCCAGCTCGATGATCTGAAAATCATCACTTCCCATTTTCATAATGCCAAAAAAAAAAAAAAAAAAAAACATAGACACCTTTTTTTTTAATTTCCACACTGTTGTACCGATTTCCCCAGACTAAAACCCAGCATATAAAGTTTCGCATTGTTTCAAATATCTTATATATGAAGTTTCATGCATCTAGACCAAAAACTGTAGGAGGAGTTTGGTAGGAATTTTTTTTTAAATATATACATATGCGTGCATAAATATATATGGAAAGAGTTTGGTGTTTACTATAAACGCTTTACGCAAATATTACGCAGGTATAAATCATGTAGAATATCTGCATTAATATAATTGCAGGTAATAGTAAACTAAAGAGGATCATCCTATAAGAAAACGTGAAAAAAAACGGGTTTTTTTTTCACGTTTTTCAGTACGGGTTCGAACCTGCCTGACTACTAAAACTTCTTTTTTTTTTGCTTAACAAACACCTCCAAACACCCGGGCAACGCCGGGCACCCAGGCCAGTATAATAATAAATACGAAATCTGCATTAATCAAAATCTCATATTTAAGCGTATTTTGCGACCGGGCAATACAGGGCGGCCTTCTAGTTTATATCTACAATGTTATTGATATGGTATACTTCAGTATGAATTACTTGTCGTCTCCTTCTCCGTGTATGTTATCGTGAAAAACGGGGTAAGAGCATAACTGGTCCAATGGTTCGTGAATAGAATGTCATGTATACACAGCAAAATCCTATATAACATTACTTTTCGGGCTTCAATTGTAACGAAATTCTGCAATTTACACGAATGTGATCAGCAAACTCTCACTTTAAAATATGTTCAACATATCTTATTTCGTTGAATTCCAGCCGGCAGTATTTTATTTCTTCGGTCATTTTACAGGAATAAAACCGAAATCTTCGAAACGATAACGTTGCTTTTACAGCTGAAAGGTTATTAATTTTTGGTTTTCTTTTCTTATTCTGCCAGCTCTCTTTTTTTTTTTTTTTTTTTTTGACGATTTTTTTTTCTTGTTTTGTTTTTACGTCTTTTTTTACTTTCTACATTTTTTTTTTTTTTAACTTCTGTTTTGCCTTTTATTTCTCTTTTATTTTCATCCATGCTCCTGTGTCTATCTCGTCACAAAACTATTCGCCTATACATATTCCTATTTGTATTTATTTTACATATTCCGATCTTTTTTTTTCTTATTTTTATTGCATTTTCACCCCAAATGAGGCACAGTGTCCTTTTGATGTAGAAGGTTTATATCTGGGACATAACTCGTAGGGAATCTGTGTAGGGAGTTGAGCAGCAAGATATCCGTTTGCACCACACTTGAACTTTTGCATGTCAGTACAGTAGGAGTTGCAGGAACCCAGAAAGTCTAGCAGCCTTGGGAAGAATTTATTTGAGTAGTATTTTTGGAATCTAGTTATCTCTACTGTGTAAAGATGAGATTTTGCTGCTCGTCCAGTTTGTTGGGGATATTTACGTCGAGGGGACACAAGGCGTGTAGTTCGTCGGAGCACCATTAAAATACTTGTAAAACATGCAGAGGGATGCAACATTTACTCGATGGGGCAAAGGTTGAAGCCAGCTTATAGTGTGTGGCGTATTATGTTGGCGAGTCTCTTTTGAACCCTGTCTACGAGTGAGCTACTAGTGGCAGATACACCAGCCTAAATGTGACAGCAATACTCCAACCATGGGCGAATGGTGGTCTGGTAGATGCACAAGACACTCTCATGCAAAATGAAATTTCTAGCACGGTAAAAAGAGCCAACCTTATTTGCAGTGTAAGGCGCTCGATGTATTTGTTCCAACTCATGTTCCCTGTTAATGCTTAACCGAGGAATTTTAGGTAATGTATCATTCTATTTCTTTCTATTATCCTTTCATCATTTGTTCCATTTTCTTCTCATTGCTTCCCTTTACCTCTATTGTCATCATCTTCATTTATTTGTTTAAATCATCGACATTGACTTTTTCTTCTATTTTCTTTTTTCTTTCTACTTTTTCTTTTGGCGAATCATTTTCTGAACTTCACTTTTTTATATCTATTTATTTTCTTCTTGTTATTTCTGTTGTTTCTTTTGCCATACTTTTATTGTTGTTGTCGCTGTCCGTTTTCGTGTTTTCCCTTCATCATTTCATTAGAAACTTTACTTATTATAATCATTTTTATTTTCTTTCCGCTTGCATTTGCTTTTTATTTATATTGTTAGAATTCGTATTCCTTTATTCTTGTTTTATTTTTCAAACTATACTCATTTTAACAATTATATTTCTTTCAGCTAAATTTCTTTCTATTTTTATATTTCATGTAATTTACATCTTTTTTGTTAGTTTTCTTAATGTTCCTCTTCTTCATCTTCTTTGATCTTCTTGTTCTCCTTCTCCCTGCTTTTCTTCCATCATGGCCTTTCCTTCATTTGACCTTTTTTTTCATCTTCTTCGTTTATTCGTTTAAATCGTCCATATTGGCTCACGCACAATCTTACATAATACACTAGAGATTATACAAGCGTTCTTTATTGATTAAAGATTGTTCCTTGTACTTACCTTATCTTGCAGATACGTACACGCCTTTCTCCCCAGAGTCAGTACGTTGTACAGTTATTGGAAGCGTTAAGCATATTACCTTACTTTTTAAATTACACCCTTTCTCTATTTACATTTACCCAGCTCCATCTTGCTACCTATAACATCCATACATGTACACATATATCTATTAATCCAGCACAATGTAAATACATGAACACACACACCCGCGCACATATACACAAACGCACACACACAAACATACACACACATGTATATATATATATATATATATATATATATATATATATATATATATATATAGAGAGAGAGAGAGAGAGGGGAAGAGAATGAAAGATGAAGGACATGAGAAAAAGCTCTGAAAAACATAGACGTAGAATCAAGAGTTCGTTAGAATTGCCAGTCACTATATTACATTGATAATATGCCGTCCTTCCTCAAACATTTATCTACATAAGCTTAAACACCACATCGAACACTGCATAGTTCTAAATATAGCAATTCATAAGACTATGTATATATATATATATATATATATATATATATACAGCGATAGCAAAAGAGACAGAAATTCACACACATAAACATATCTATCTATTCCTCTATCTCCCTCTCTCCATATATATATATATATATATATATATATATATATATATATATATATATATATATATATATATATATAGTAATTTATAAAATATATATGGCGATTAAGCTACACTGAATATTCCGCGTTTCATCCACTCTAGGATTCTTTAAGCGCATAAGTATAAGCCTAAAGAATACTAGAGTGGATGAAACGCGGAATATTCAGTTTAGCTTAATCGCCATATATATTTTATAAATTACTAACTAACTCTACCTACGTATTGACCACTTTTGAAGTAAATACTTAAAGTTTACGCATAAATTATACTTTTGTATATTAATTTTATGTAAGTAAATGAAGTAGTTATATATATATGTGTGTGTGTGTGTGTTTGTGTGTGTGTGTGTGTGTGTTTGTTTGTTTTTGCGATACGTTTTCAATGAATTGAATTATTCACGAAAGTGCATTTTTACCTAAATGCGAGTTGGGAATAATTTTTCCTTTAACCAATTTGGTACATATGAGAAGCGGAATATATATATTTTTTATTGTGGTACTTTTACATGTAATATGCATATATATATATATATATATATATATATATATATATATATATATATATATAAGTACTTAATTTACTCACATAAAATTAATATACGAAAGTATAGATTTATGTGTAAACTTTAAGTATTTACTTTAAAAGTGCTCAATGCGTAGGTAGAGCTAGTTAGTAATTTATAAAATATATAAGTCCTAGAGTGGATGAAACGCGGAATATTCAGTTTAGCTAAATCGCCATATATATTTTAAAAATTACTATATATATAGCAACAGGGCTGGCTTCGAGACTCCTAACAAACGGTTCCCCAGTTTGATACAAAACACCTGATGAAGGCCAGAGGGCAAAACGGCCGAAACGTTGCGACTCAAACAACCAAGATGAGGAAGTCAATAGAAATATAAATTATAATATGTTTACCAAGGTAATCAAAATGGCACACTTAAAATATATTATAAACATTAAAGAGTTAATATTTACAAGTAAAGTAATCTCAACCAGATGTAAAAGCTCAATAAAACCGAAAAGGACATAGAGCTTATAATATAACAAATGATTAATAAAACATGTTAAAAAAACATCTTGAAAAAAGAGTTAAAAACATATTTAATTTTAAAAAGGAAGCACAAGATAAGTGGATAAGTTTTTAATTCGACCGTGTTTGGATTTTACCATTCTTGGATTTTTTACCCTTCACCGGACTATCCATTCATGTGAAATCTTTTTATCATTTTTTCTTTTAACTCATATTCCCCTTACCTCACCCTTTTTTAACCAAGTAAGATATGTGACTTACTTGTGGTTTCACTAAATACTTTTACATGCAAAATCCGATCCCGCATTTTGCTAATTCCTGCCCTCTGATGAGAAGGAGTGTATTTCTTCGAAACTCCGCGGATTAAAAACTTATCCACTTATCTTGTGCTTCCTTTTTAAAATTAAATATGTTTTTAACTCTTTTTCAAGATGTTTTTTAACATGTTTTATTAATCATTTGTTCATATATATATATATATATATATATATATATATATATATATATATATTCAGTGAAATCTGACATCGCCAGGGATTTAATGAGGTTCACCGAATGTTCTACACTCTCAATATTTTGATCGCCATCGAAATCGATTAACTCGCTCCTTTTTCCAATCAGGTCGATTGATTACCTGCTCTATACGGAGACCCACCGAGATATGCGGGGAGGAAGTTTCACATGTCTTTTCGCAGTAATTTTGCCCACAATACATTGTAGCCCGCATTGCAGCATAAAAACCTACTGTTGATTTTATAAGATTATTTTGATTAAAAAGCAGATACCAAGTATCATGAACCGATTGTGCTTTTAACAGAAACATGAATTTTGCACACACCACTGTCCTTGCAAAGAACTTGATTTTATACGTCGCGGCGTTCTGCTTGTTAGTTGCTAAAACTTTTTTAAATTCACTTGTGATGTAAGTCTGCATAAAAATATTAACTTTGGCCAAAATAAGACTGTTCATGTTTAATCGTATTTTTCAATTATCGTCTTTCGATATTATAGGATTATTATAGGATTATTATAGGATTATTTCAATACAAAACCTATTTATAAACATTCCCGAATAAAAAAAAAAACTACGTTTGTGAGAAAATTTATGAAAATCAATCAAGCTATTTTGGACTCCATAGCGAATGAGCTCACATGCACAAATACAAACACAGACTATGTACATTTTATGTAGAAGTAGAAACATATGTTTATAAAAACACTGTAAGGAGTTTACGCGGTTTGATCATCGTTTCAGCACTTTCCAAGATTTTTTAAAAAATATTTACCCAGAATGTCACAGAAAAGACGAAAAACAAACAATCATTTCTTTTCATTTCAGATCTTTTTAATAGGCATGAATCCTCTGATCTTAGTCAGTAGTCTTCTTCTGGCAATATGAAGATAAGAGAGAGGGAGCGTTCTTCTCGTATTTTCTTTGGCATTCTGGGTAATTTTTATCTTATTTTATGACTGCAAGATTCACGTGTGGTCCTAATGAAACATAAAAAATTAAAACGATGACTAATTTGCGTAGATTCCTTACAATGTTTATCTAATTTTATTTATATGAAATCTCTACACACGTATTGAGCACTTTTAAAGAATATATATATATATATATATATATATATATATAATTGAGAATGCGTGCGCGTGAGGACAACTCTCAACCATTATACAAAACGAATTATTTATTTGTCAACTTAAATTAAGTATATTGGGTATTCAGACATGTGGAAACAGTGTTAATATGGTTTCATCCAGAAAAAAAGTCTGCTAAGGGGTCCAAATTGAAAAACTGGTACTTGGGGAATCATGGGATATTCATGTATTTGTAAACGGCTTCACGACTGCGCATGCGCGAATCGTTGACATGACAGCTTCCTTACGTTAAGTTTAATTAGGTTTGAAAAGATTTTAAAGGAACGTGACAAGCTGGACTTATGGTTATCGTACTTGGTTCATTGTCTTTAGGTCTTGTTTTCAGTCTCAGTTCAGTAGTTTGTTTTTTTTTTTTACTTAGAAGTTAACTATTTAGAAAAAAAAAACACAATACACGCATGCACGTTTCTCAGTTTCTTTCCGGGGGTTTTATTTTTTGTTTTTACTTTATTTATGTTTTCTTGAAAGGAATTTAACATTACCTTATATACCAGCCAACGCTGATTATATCTGCTAATATATATATATATATATATATATATATATATATATATATATATATTCAAAAAAGTAATATATATATATATATATATATATATATATATATATATATATATATTCAAAAAAGTAATGTTAAAACTCATATTCACGGAACATCGTGTTTCATCCTTTTTACCGAAATTCCGAAGTGTGGAATGTGACTTATTATATGAAACTGTTCTTGCATTTAATATCACTTTTTTTGTATCCTCATAACTTTGTTTCTTTTTAAACGAAGTTATTACAGAGTCGTTCCCAAAGAAAAGACTCCTATATTTTAACTCGAAAAGTTGGAAAGCCATTAAGGTACCTTTAAAACGAAAAGTTGGAAAGCCATTAAGCTACCTTTAAAACGAAAAGTTGGAAAGCCATTAAGGTACCTTTAAAACGAAAAGTTGGAAAGCCATTAAGCTACCTTTAAAACGAAAAGTTGGAAAGCCATTAAGGTACCTTTAAAACGAAAAGTTGGAAAGCCATTAAGGTACCTTTAAAACGAAAAGTTGGAAAGCCATTAAGCTACCTTTAAAACGAAAAGTTGGAAAGCCATTAAGGTACCTTTAAAACGAAAAGTTGGAAAGCCATTAAGGTACCTTTAAAACGAAAAGTTGGAAAGCCATTAAGGTACCTTTAAAACGAAAAGTTGGAAAGCCATTAAGGTACCTTTAAAACGAAAAGTTGGAAAGCCATTAAGGTACCTTTAAAACGAAAAGTTGGAAAGCCATTAAGGTACCTTTAAAACTAAAAGTTGGAAAGCCATTAAGGTACCTTTATAACGAAAAGTTGGAAAGCCATTAAGGTACCTTTAAAACGAAAAGTTGGAAAGCCATTAAGGTACCTTTAAAACGAAAAGTTGGAAAGCCATTAAGGTACCTTTAAAACGAAAAGTTGGAAAGCCATTAAGGTACCTTTAAAACGAAAAGTTGGAAAGCCATTAAGGTACCTTTAAAACGAAAAGTTGGAAAGCCATTAAGGTACCTTTAAAACGAAAAGTTGGAAAGCCATTAAGGTACCTTTAAAACGAAAAGTTGGAAAGCCATTAAGGTACCTTTAAAACGAAAAGTTGGAAAGCCATTAAGGTACCTTTAAAACGAAAAGTTGGAAAGCCATTAAGGTACCTTTAAAACGAAAAGTTGGAAAGCCATTAAGCTACCTTTAAAACGAAAAGTTGGAAAGCCCTTAAGGTACCTTTAAAACGAAAAGTTGGAAAGCCATTAAGGTACCTTTAAAACGACAAGTTGGAAAGCCATTAAGGTACCTTTAAAACGAAAAGTTGGAAAGCCATTAAGGTACCTTTAAAACGAAAAGTTGAAAAGCCATTAAGCTACCTTTAAAACGAAAAGTTGGAAAGCCATTAAGGTACCTTTAAAACGAAAAGTTGGAAAGCCATTAAGGTACCTTTAAAACGAAAAGTTGGAAAGCCATTAAGCTACCTTTAAAACGAAAAGTTGGAAAGCCATTAAGGTACCTTTAAAACGAAAAGTTGGAAAGCCATTAAGCTACCTTTAAAACGAAAAGTTGGAAAGCCATTAAGGTACCTTTAAAACGAAAAGTTGGAAAGCCATTAAGGTACCTTTAAAACGAAAAGTTGGAAAGCCATTAAGGTACCTTTAAAACGAAAAGTTGGAAAGCCATTAAGCTACCTTTAAAACGAAAAGTTGGAAAGCCATTAAGGTACCTTTAAAACGAAAAGTTGGAAAGCCATTAAGGTACCTTTAAAACGAAAAGTTGGAAAGCCATTAAGCTACCTTTAAAACGAAAAGTTGGAAAGCCATTAAGGTACCTTTAAAACGAAAAGTTGGAAAGCCATTAAGCTACCTTTAAAACGAAAAGTTGGAAAGCCATTAAGGTACCTTTAAAACGAAAAGTTGGAAAGCCATTAAGCTACCTTTAAAACGAAAAGTTGGAAAGCCATTAAGGTACCTTTAAAACGAAAAGTTGGAAAGCCATTAAGCTACCTTTAAAACGAAAAGTTGGAAAGCCATTAAGGTACCTTTAAAACGAAAAGTTGGAAAGCCATTAAGCTACCTTTAAAACGAAAAGTTGGAAAGCCATTAAGGTACCTTTAAAACGAAAAGTTGGAAAGCCATTAAGGTACCTTTAAAACGAAAAGTTGGAAAGCCATTAAGGTACCTTTAAAACGAAAAGTTGGAAAGCCATTAAGGTACCTTTAAAACGAAAAGTTGGAAAGCCATTAAGGTACCTTTAAAACGAAAAGTTGGAAAGCCATTAAGGTACCTTTAAAACGAAAAGTTGGAAAGCCATTAAGGTACCTTTAAAACGAAAAGTTGGAAAGCCATTAAGGTACCTTTAAAACGAAAAGTTGGAAAGCCATTAAGGTACCTTTAAAACGAAAAGTTGGAAAGCCATTAAGGTACCTTTAAAACGAAAAGTTGGAAAGCCATTAAGGTACCTTTAAAACGAAAAGTTGGAAAGCCATTAAAGTACCTTTAAAACGAAAAGTTGGAAAGCCATTAAGGTACCTTTAAAACGAAAAGTTGGAAAGCCATTAAGGTACCTTTAAAACGAAAAGTTGGAAAGCCATTAAGGTACCTTTAAAACGAAAAGTTGGAAAGCCATTAAGGTACCTTTAAAACGAAAAGTAGGAAAGCCATTAAGGTACATTTAAAACGAAAAGTTGGAAAGCCATTAAGGTACCTTTAAAACGAAAAGTTGGAAAGCCATTAAGGTACCTTTAAAACGAAAAGTTGGAAAGCCATTAAGGTACCTTTAAAACGAAAAGTTGGAAAGCCATTAAGCTACCTTTAAAACGAAAAGTTGGAAAGCCATTAAGGTACCTTTAAAACGAAAAGTTGGAAAGCCATTAAGCTACCTTTAAAACGAAAAGTTGGAAAGCCATTAAGGTACCTTTAAAACGAAAAGTTGGAAAGCCATTAAGGTACCTTTAAAACGAAAAGTTGGAAAGCCATTAAGGTACCTTTAAAACGAAAAGTTGGAAAGCCATTAAGCTACCTTTAAAACGAAAAGTTGGAAAGCCATTAAGGTACCTTTAAAACGACAAGTTGGAAAGCCATTAAGGTACCTTTAAAACGAAAAGTTGGAAAGCCATTAAGGTACCTTTAAAACGAAAAGTTGGAAAGCCATTAAGGTACCTTTAAAACGAAAAGTTGGAAAGCCATTAAGGTACCTTTAAAACGAAAAGTAGGAAAGCCATTAAGGTACATTTAAAACGAAAAGTTGGAAAGCCATTAAGGTACCTTTAAAACGAAAAGTTGGAAAGCCATTAAGGTACCTTTAAAACGAAAAGTTGGAAAGCCATTAAGGTACCTTTAAAACGAAAAGTTGGAAAGCCATTAAGGTACCTTTAAAACGAAAAGTTGGAAAGCCATTAAGGTACCTTTAAAACGAAAAGTTGGAAAGCCATTAAGGTACCTTTAAAACGAAAAGTTGGAAAGCCATTAAGGTACCTTTAAAACGAAAAGTTGGAAAGCCATTAAGGTACCTTTAAAACGAAAAGTTGGAAAGCCATTAAGCTACCTTTAAAACGAAAAGTTGGAAAGCCATTAAGGTACCTTTAAAACGAAAAGTTGGAAAGCCATTAAGGTACCTTTAAAACTAAAAGTTGGAAAGCCATTAAGGTACCTTTAAAACTAAAAGTTGGAAAGCCATTAAGGTACCTTTAAAACGAAAAGTTGGAAAGCCATTAAGGTACCTTTAAAACGAAAAGTTGGAAAGCCATTAAGGTACCTTTAAAACGAAAAGTTGGAAAGCCATTAAGGTACCTTTAAAACGAAAAGTTGGAAAGCCATTAAGCTACCTTTAAAACGAAAAGTTGGAAAGCCATTAAGGTACCTTTAAAACGAAAAGTTGGAAAGCCATTAAGCTACCTTTAAAACGAAAAGTTGGAAAGCCATTAAGGTACCTTTAAAACGAAAAGTTGGAAAGCCATTAAGGTACCTTTAAAACGAAAAGTTGGAAAGCCATTAAGGTACCTTTAAAACGAAAAGTTGGAAAGCCATTAAGCTACCTTTAAAACGAAAAGTTGGAAAGCCATTAAGGTACCTTTAAAACGACAAGTTGGAAAGCCATTAAGGTACCTTTAAAACGAAAAGTTGGAAAGCCATTAAGGTACCTTTAAAACGAAAAGTTGGAAAGCCATTAAGGTACCTTTAAAACGAAAAGTTGGAAAGCCATTAAGGTACCTTTAAAACGAAAAGTAGGAAAGCCATTAAGGTACATTTAAAACGAAAAGTTGGAAAGCCATTAAGGTACCTTTAAAACGAAAAGTTGGAAAGCCATTAAGGT
>NC_136495.1:8909089-9156589 GCF_053919585.1 Euprymna scolopes | reverse complement strand
TGGACGTACCTGGCTCTTATATAGGTAGAGAATAGCATCAGCAGTGAGATATCTACTGGATCGATAGAAAGATCCCACCATTTTTCCAGCGGCCTTGGCAACAGATTTGATATACATGTTCCATTTAAGATCAGGAGTAATGGTCAAGCCCAGAAGCTTGTCAAAACTTGAGGCCTCCTGAAGACGAGAGCCATTCATTTCAATTGATGACAAATGTGAATTAGAATGTTGATGATGTAAAGAGAGAAGCTTGGTTTTAGATGCATTAAAAGTAACCAGCCACTCCTTTCCCCATTGTACTACGTGCTCAAGATCAGAGGAGAGAGAATTGGAGAGAACTTGGTCGTTTACTGTCTTAGATGTGCTACCATAAATGGTAGTGTCGTCAGCATAAATGTCTACAAATGATGTAAGGATATGATTTGGAAGATCATTAATGTAGATCAGGAAAAGAGTTGGGCCCAGGATGGATCCCTGAGGGACACCGGCATTAATACTGTGAGCTTCTGATTTTTGCCCCTCAACTACTACTCTTATGAACCTATCAGAGAGAAATGATTTAATAATTGAGAAGACTTTTCCAGCTATACCATAGCTAGCGATCTTATGAAGTAAACCTTTATGCCATACCCTATCAAAGGCTTTAGATATGTCAAGAGCAATTGCCCTAGAAAGATTGCCACCGTCGAGAGATTTGCTAATCCTATGCGATATAACTGTAAGGGCATCTGCTGTAGATCTAGCAGAACGGAAACCATATCGAGTGTCACTAAGAAGGTTATTTTTGTTGAGATGTTTGATTACTTCTGTATTTAACACAGATTCTAGCAACTTACTCATGACGCACAGGAGACTTATTGGCCTGTACTGAGAGGGGGATGAGCGATCACCTGAATTCTTAAATACAGGGCATACTGATGAGATTTTCCAGGGAGATGGGAAACTATTCTCCTTAAGACAACGTTTAAACAGTTTTGTAAGTATGGGCGCTAATTCAGGTTGAAGTTTTTTGAGTACTATAATTGGAATACCGTCAGGGCCAGTTGCTTTACTCGAATCAAGGTTTTTGATTAGCTTCGCAACATCACATACAGATATACGTATATCACATAGCGTGTTTTCTGATACAGGAGGAAATATTGGGGGTTGGCGGTCTTGGTCGCAAAGGGTAGAATTAGCTGCAAAGTTCTTGACAAAGAGTTTGGCTTTGTCAGATGCTGACGAGATTACCTCAGGTCCATTGATAATAGTTGGGATGGAGCACACGCTTCTGTTCAGGATTCTGTTTGCTATTTGCCAAAACTGGTGGGAACCAAGCCGCTGCTCAGTTACTTTGGACTTAACAGATTGAGCATACAACACTCTTGCGTTCCTTATTACTTTCTTACAATGGTTGCTGGCAGTCCTGAAAACGGCTTTAGTTTCCATACATCTATTACGTTTGAAGCAGTGGAAAAAGTGATTTCTGTGCGCAATGGCAGCAGCACATTCTGGAGAGAACCATGGCTGGCTGTTAGGTTTTTGCTGAAACTTTTTAGAGGGTATGAAATGGTCAATACCTACAATTAACCATTCAGTTAGGTCTAATACTATAGAGGACACATCCTTTTTAAACATGGAATGCAGAGGTAGATCAGATATAAATGTACGGAAGCTATCCCAGTCAGCCTTAGTGTATCGATATACTGTACGATGAAGAGGTACGTCTGGGGACTTATTACATTTCATTTTTATCTTGATTGATACAACAGAGTGGTCGGAAGATCCAAGAGGCGACAGAACAGAAACTGAACATAGTTCAGGGCAAGTTGTGAGAAAAAGGTCTAGTAGGCTCGCATACTGGCCGTCATTATCGGGCACACGGGTAGGTTCCTGAACAATCTGAGTGAGGTCATAGGCAATGGAGAAATCATGACAGAACCTCCCCTCATCATCGGTCTTGTTTGAGTGGGTCAACCATTCGACGTTGTGAACATTGAAGTCTCCACATATGTGAATGTTAGCTGAAGGATAAGTAGAAAGGACTTGGTCAATTTTCTCAGATATGCTTTGAAAGATAGTAACTCCGCTGTTGTGGGGGCGATAGAGAGTAAATATAAATGCAGTAGTGTGAGCTAAAGCAACCCGGAAGCACATATAGGGTAAGTTAGGATCTTCCCTGGAGATGTCCCTCCCACATGGAAAGCTATCTTTAATATAGGCACATATTCCATGCCCATGACGATCTTGGGGGTCAGTTTTAGAAGTTAAGTTAGAGTATCCTGAAATTGCAAACTCATCTAGGGAAATAGCCTGTCCAATGCCAGTTTCACTTAAAAATAAAAGGTCTGGTTTAGTCTCCTGTAATTGGGTTTCAACCTCTGGAAGGTTAGAACGTAGACCCCTGATGTTGGAGAAGGAGACATGGTAGTAGGGGTCTACGTTGGAAGTTGGAGAACCGGGTTTAATCGTGTATTTTTTCTTGAAACTTGTCATGATGAAATTTTGGAATTTGTGGACTAGGTCGACAGATTTACTTAGAGCAGGACAGAGAGGGGAAATTAAGAGAGAAAAAGAAACGAAGAATTTTTTTTTATTTGTAGCTAATGATAAGGTAAAGCCGTAACTTTTGTTGTTGTTTTTATATTATCATCCTAATCATGTTATTCTATTGTTTTTTTTAGTAGCATTATTGTGTTTGATTTTATTGTTATTATTGTTGGTGTTGCTATTAATATTATTATTATCATCATTGTTATTATTTTTATTGTTTTTGTTATTGTTATTATTATATTATTTGTTATATTAGTTATTACTATTGGTTCACAAGGTGTTTCCACACCGGGTATTGAAGATCTCTTCTTGAAAACTGCCTGTGGCGTTCCCTGAAAGCTGATTGATAACAAGTATCCTTAGGTTTCCAGAACTGTCCACATCCTTCAATAACATTTACAAATAAAATTGCATTATCGCAACAGCTGCTTATCATTGGTTTCTCGTTGGCTGCGGCTATTGGTCGTCGCTGAAATTTAAGTGGCAATAAGCCTTCCGGAGGTTCCAGTTCTCTTTGCATTAGTTCCTCGGTTTTTCCTTCCTCATTGACTCTACTTGGTTATTTGGTCTCACTCTTTTTCTTTTGGTTGGGTTAAAGAACTTATAGATATGCGGCTTCAGTGTTCTCGGTTCCATGTAGTTGTTCATGTTTTGCCTTTGCAGCAGTTCGTCTGGCCCGCACTTGTTGCTCCTGTGTGTTAGTTTAAACATGCAAGGGTTTTTCGTATAATTACAGCTGTTTTCATTATTGTTGTTTGCTGTATCTTTCCAGTCATTCCTTTGATTCCAATTTCTCTCTTTTTTTCTAATCTTTTCGTGATTGTTCCTAGTGATCCTACTAATATAAGTATTATTTTGATTTTCTTTATCTTTCATATCCCATTCAGCTCTCTGTATTTGCTCTTCTCATCCTTTTCTTTGATATTCATCCTGTCGTCAGCTGGAACAGCAAAGTCTACGATTTGACATGACTTTTTTTTTATTCTTGGTTATTATTACGATATCTGGTCTTCTTGCTTGAATAGATTTATCAGTTTGTATATCTATGTCCCATAGGATTTTCTAATTCTTGTTTTCAAGTACTATGACCGACTTATGCTTGCGCCATTTGTCTGTGCGTTTGAGATGCAGCTTTTTTCATAATTCCCTGTGTACTACCCTTCCCACTTGGTCGTGTCTGTTCTTGCATTCCTTTTGAGTCAGTTTGCTGCATCCACTTACTATATGGTTTATAATTTCGACTCCTTGTCTACAGAGTCTACATTTACTGTTTTCCTGTGTTTTATCGATCTTTGCTTTGATATAGTTCGTTCTCATTGAGTTATCTTGTACTTCGGTTATTAGGGATTCAGTTTCTCTTTTAAGGTGTCCTTTCGCATCCATGTCTAAGTGTTTTCGTTATGTTAATCCTTTGTCATCCTTATGAATCTTTCGTGTAGTTGTTTTTCTTTCATTTTTTTCTCCTCCTTTCCTTTATCTCTCTGTTTTCTGTTTTGCCGATTTTATCAGTACCTCTCGCTGCCATAATTATTCTTTCAGTGTGTTGCGTTATGTATTTTTCTTATTCTCTTTTGTATCATTCACACAGTATTTTATACAAACTAGTCCTCATCCGCCTTCTTTCCTTTTCACGTAGAGTCGGTCATCATCGTCCTTCGGGTGTAGTGCATGGTCATGAGTTTCCTGGTCTTCTGATCGAGCTGTCAACGCTCTTCTTTGGTCCACGCTCTGAACGGTCCTGAGTAACTTACTAATGTATTTATACCTTTTATTAGGTTTCTGCTATATAATTTTGGTTCGAGAAGTTTTCTTGTTCTCCTGAGGTATTCCTTTCGTATTCTCTTTCATTTCTGTGGTTTTGATGTTGTCTGCTTCAAATACTCCCAAGTATTTATAGGCGTATTGCTCCCCTAGTGCCCGCATCTCCGTTTGGTTGGGTAGTTTCATGCCTTCTGTCTTCATTTTTCCTTTCTTATAACTTTGGTCCTTGTGTTTTTCTTTTGCCTCCGTTCACATTTTAGCGAAGTTGGCTTTCATTGTTTTCAAATGTGCAATTTTGTTTGTACTGTTCATATTTGTATTTATACCGTCTTAATCACCCTTTTGTTACTGATATTTTGGGGGGGTTTAGGTCTTCGTGTTTCCTGTTTAGTCTCTCCCTGCTGGTACAAATTTCCAATTTTCAATTTTCTCCGCGTCACTTTTTTTCTTTGTTTTTCCTTTTGGCTTCTTTTTTATGTTTGTTGATTTGGGTTTGTAGCATCATTTCCGATCAAAGTTTTGTCTGTCCATCATTCCGTGGCTGTTTTTCTGTTTTGAACGTTATACTTACTATCTTGGTGCCTGCGATAATTAGGTTGCTTAGGCCAGTAATTGTGTCTGTAATGATGTGTGGCAGGAGGTTGTTAACCTTCTCTATTTTGATTTTAATTTCTTCTGCTCTTGGTTCCGTAATGCTGGGAACTTTGTTTTTCCCCTTCATAAACTTTTGTTCCTTCTGTTTGATCTTCTATTCGCTCTGTTTCATTGTTCTCGATTTCCCTTTTTGTAGAGTCTGGTCGTCGTAGGTTCTCCTTGTGATTTTTCTACCTGTGGAGATTCTATATCTGTGCTTCCGGTAGGGGGTGCTTCAGACTCATTTCCATTAATCATATTTAGCTGTATTTCCGTTAGTTCCAATTTTGAGAGCCAGTATCTCTTGAGTAGCAGTCTTACTTGGTCCACAATCCTTTGTTCTGTCGTATGGTTGCAACTGGACACATCCAATAATTCTTTCATTCGTTTGCGATAATCTCCATATCTGTATTTGGGATGGCTTCTATAATAACATTCCATAAGAAGGCTATTTTCCTTCGTTGTCTATTTCTTCTTTCGCGTTTTTCTTTTTTGTTGGTCATCTTGACTATGTGTATGTTTTGTCTTTGTCGGCATCATTTTGGTCCCTGGAATTAGAGATTATACTTACCTATTTATCATTCGCGTTATCTGCGTATCTAAAATTATAAAATGGGTCAACATTCGCAAGATGACGACCGGGTTATCCATGCTGGCTATAGAGGGAGCAACTGCCTAGCATAACATCCAGATTTTTATTCTAGGTCCCACGGTTTGTGTTATTTGTATTGGACATTTTCATATTGTGGTGCCTGTGGCAACAGCAGGCCTAGAATTGTTTAAGTAGTGGTTTTGGCGCAAGTATAGTGTTTATTTTCATGTATATGGGAGGTATCGTGCACTATCACACATACATAAAGAACATAAAAAAGACGGGGCGCACATACACAGAAAACTAAGTATTGTACTTAGTATGAGTTCAAGTATACGCTGTAATAAAAGGGGGTTTGACAAAATGTCTCCTTACACAGGTGTGTTGGTGGTAGTACTGGGAATAATGGGTAGCATTGGTCTCCTCTGTCATGTTTGTTTTTTCTACTTTTTTCGTTTTGGTTATTATTATTATTATTATTATTATTATTATTATTATTATCATTATTATTATTATTATTATTATTGCAATTGTTGTTAGTCGTATTTGTCGTCATGGGCTTGTTGAGATGGTAGTTGTAGTGATACTTCTTCGTTATTAAAGTGAAATTCGAAGTCGAAATAATCATTTTTTACGATAAAACAATGTTATTTCCTTGCTTTTCTAATATCAATTGCAACTAAAACCAATATCATTTATTGTCAAGTCTTTATTATTTCAATTTTACTGCATTAATAAATAAAAACATTTGTTACCTGAATCAAAATATAATGTTATATACACAGTTTAATAAACCTTATATATATATATATATTTATATATAAATATATATATACATTTAATTATGTATATACATATAAATGTATATATATACATATAATTATATATATGTATATATATTGATATATATATATATATATATATATAGATAGATAGGTAGATAGATAGATAGATAGATAGATAGATAGATAGATAGATAGATAGATAGATAGATATGTGAATATTGTAGGGTTTGGAGTTTCGAGGTTTGCCAACACGTGGAATGAAATATGGAAGTTAAATCGCAATCCATCAATTCTACAATCTGTCAATCTGTCAAAATATTTTTGAAAGAACACAAATAGGCAAAGCTGAAAATGGGCAACATTTAAAAGGCATTATTTTTCATAAATAAAGATTGTTTAAAGTTTGCAATTTCATAATGCCTTAGTACGATTGTTTTGAAATTACAGAAATATATCATCAAAAGTAAAAAAATCTATTAAAGTTCGAAACCCTTCATAAACTTTTATGACAGCCTTTACACACACACACACACACACACACACACACACACACATATATATATATATATATATATATATATTATATATATATGTATGTATATAATTCCAGTTTAACATAATTATAAAGGTAAAAAATCCAATAAATTTAACGTGATTTATACAAGCTTACTCAACATTTAGCTATCGCTACCCATTCATGATTATGATTTAGTCAACTAGTTATAATTAACTAGAGACATCATCAGGCAATGTTACTGTTACAAAAGTCCATACCTTAATCGACAGTAGAGAAATGTAACTAATCAGTAGAGATATAATCCCCCACAAACTAACCCAGTAACACTAACCACGCGGGGTCGCAGAAATACCTGGATTAGAACCTAGGCGCGGAGAAAACCCTCTCCGGGCTGACGGACCCAGTAGGTCTTCCCAGATCATCCGTCTAGGAGAAGGAAAACTCTGAAACTAAACCAAAGGGGAGAGAGGCCTCTTCAGTCTTGGATGACAACCTTCCTAGAGCTGGTGACTCAAACAAATTCACCGGTTTGCAAACCTAAATTGCTTAAGGAGTAGATAGGCTCTGTCTATCGCCCGGCTTCCATACTCCTTCTTTGCCTATTAGTCAAGCGCAGAGACACTATCTCGGTGATTCGACAGAAACACCCAGCGGTAGATCTTGTTTCCTGGCAAGGGCAATGAACGCCGTTCTTCCCATTCCCAGCACGCTCCACCCCTAAAACTGAACATTTGGGAGTGCTTGAGTATAAGATATGCCTTAGCGGTTAGATTGGGTTGACCTTCTTCTAATGGGTTGAGGGTACCGGATTGACAGTTCCTGGCTGCTGTTCCCGACTGGTAGTACAGGTGCCCTAACTCTTTGGTAGCGCTTAGAGCGGCTGCTCCATCAACAGTTGAATAATATCGGGTTGTTTGTAGTGCCATGACGCGCATGGAAAGGGACCCTGCACTCATCCCCGGTGGGCTTTCCTGAGGCCACAATCCTAATTGGAGAAAAGTCAGCTGATGGTCTACTTGTGATGCATGTCTGAAGCTCTGCATAACCTCTTGTTTAGCCCCCCCTTACCGAAACTTAAAAAAAAAATATGACGACAGTACAATTTAAAAATAAGCTTAAACCAGGATTAGGGACAAACAAATTCAACTTGCCTCCTCCCTTGAGGCTCTCATTCACAAATATCCGTGGGCTTAGAACTAACTTAGCTGATGTTGAAGCATTTCTCTTAACAAATACCCTGGATATCTTAGCACTAAGTGAGACTAACCTACACTCCTCCATTCCCTCTAACCACTTTAACATGCCTGGATATCTCCCACTCTGCCGTAAGGACTCTGACAGACATATGCACGGACTTGGAGTTTAAATTCGTAATACCCTTCCCTTGACTAGAGAAACAAACCTAGAAACAGATGATCAAGCCTTTATGTGCTTTAGACTAAACATGCAACACAATATTAGCTACTATTATTTTCTCTACCGCTCTCCCTCGACTCAGGACTGCTCCATAATAAAGAAAGTATCTGACAGCATAGACACGGCACTGTCCCTCGACACTAGCGCACAAATACATGTATTTGGTGACTTTAATGCACAGATGCAGCGGGCAGCACAACCCATAGCTTCGCTATATCTCACTCCCTATCTCAAATTGTTACGTTTCCAACCCGTTTCCCTGACCAGGAAGAACAACACGCATCACTTCTAGATCTGTTTTTGACCACAGTTCCCGATGACTGCATAACGAAGGCCCACAGCCCACTAGTTCAAACAGACTGAAGTATATAGAAGCTAGAAATAACGTTAAGAAAGAAATAGCGACAGCTAAGAGAGAATTTACGGAAACCACTAAAAAGCGCATCGAAGCACAAAAACTAGGAACTCGAGACTTCTGGAAAATCTACAACAGTGTAGTAAATAATGGGCAATCAACAATTCCCCCACTAACCAACAATCACGAGGTTATCTCCTCAGCAACTGACAAGGCTAACATGCTTGCCAGTCGGTTTGCCTCAAACTCCACACTGGACCCTTCCAACCACCCCCTACCTGACTTTCCTATGCGGACAGACGCCACACTAGACGATCTGAAAACCACCCCTGCTCGGGTGCATGCTATCATAAAAAACCTTGACACCTCAAAAGCATGTGGACCCGATCTTATCCCAGCTGTGCTATTAAAAAAGTGCTCAGCCGAAGTAGCTCCAGTTCTCTCCAAACTCTACAACAAATGCCTTAATTAAGCTTGCTTTCCGGGATGTTGGAAAACTGCTTCTGTTGTACCAGCATTCAAGAATTCTGGCGAAAGGACAGACCCATCAAATTATCGCCCCATTAGCCTCCTCCCACTTTTTGCCAAAATATTTGAGACCATAATTAACCATGCTCTAGTCCATCATCTTACAGATGCTAAACTACTGACTGACAAGCAATATGGATTTAGACAAGCCCGTTCCACAGCAGACATCCTAACTGTGATCTCTGAACGTATATACCATTCACTGGACAAAGCGGGGGAGGGCAGAGCGGTAGCTCTAGATATATCTAAGGCTTTAAACAGGGTATGGCATGAGGGTCTCCTCAGTAAAATCAGATCATACGGTATCACTGGTAGAATACTTAACATAATTAAATCCTTCTTAGATAAGAGAAAAATCCAGGTTGTCCTCGACGGTCGTACATCTAAACAATATGATATAAATGCAGGGGTGCCCCAGGGTTCTATCCTTGGACCTCTATTGTTCCTGATATTCATAAAGGACCTCCCCGACAACATTGCCTCTGAGATGGGTATATATGCTGATGACACTACACTCTATGGCAGGCACGACAGGAAGACGAATGAACACATTTCTAAAGAAATGGCAGAAACACTACAGGAATACCTCGAATCTGTAGTGGAATGGGGACAAAAGTGGTTGGTCGCGTTCAATGCTGCCAAGACTAAACTAGTTTCATTCAATAATTACAAGAAACCCTCTCTACCACCCATAGCAATGGCCAACGACTCTTTATCTGAGAGTCCATCTTTCAAACTCCTTGGCCTAACGTTCACAAGAAACATGAGTTGGAACAATTACATTGAAGGCATTGCCAGGGCCGCTGCAAGAAAGGTGGGCTCTCTCTACCGTGCTAGAAAACTACTAACACCTGAAAGTATCCTGTACCTCTATAAGGCCACCATTCGCCCATGTATGGAGTATTGCTGCCACATCTGGGCTGATGCATCTGCTACTAGTCTCTCGCTCCTTGACAAGGTTCAAAAGAGAGTCGCAAACCTGATAGGCCCTGAACTGGCATCTAAGCTTCAGCCTCTGTCCCATCGACGAAATGTTGCATCCCTCTGCCTTTTCTACAAGTATTTTAGTGGTGAATGCTCTGACGAACTGCAATCACTTGTGCCCCACGACGTGAGCACCCTCGACAAACCCGACAGGCTGCTAAATCCCACCCCACACTGTAGAGATCCCTAGATGTAAAAGATCTTTTTACTCCAATAGTTTCTTCCCCAGAACCGCTAGACTCTGGAATTCCATTCCAGGTCCCTGCTTCCCCAACAGTACTGACGTGCAGAAGTTCAAGTGTAACGTGAACCGACACCTTGCTGCCCAAATTCCTACATAGTACCCCAGTAGTGTTGCCCCTGATAGTAGCCCCCTACACCAAAGTGGCAATTTGCCTTGTTTGGGGTGAAAATGTAATAAAAAATAAAAAAAAATAAAAAAAAGAACGTTCACAGAAATTCGGGCCCGGAAAGCAATCACATGGTATTAAAAATAAATGTAATGTTAAGATAACCCCGTTAAATTATTGTAAAAGAAAAGAATATAAGACATTACATGGAGGCAATAAACTAAACGAAAAACAAAATATAAAATCACATAAATAAACTTGAAATGTTTGGCGGAGAGACAAAGATAAGTGCAGAAAAAAGGAGAGGACATAAGGGGGTAGGCAAGTGAGAGGGAGAGTATGCGGAGGTTGACATTTTAATCCCAGGTAGGAGGCTATAGGTCAAAAAACATATCATGCAGATAAGTCAAGCCGTCTGTTTTTTTTAATAAAAAGAAGTAACGGAGGCCAGCAACCGTATTAAATTTATTTGCTTATTTATTTTTTATTTTTTAGTACAAATTTAGGTCTGGCTGGACCAGAACAATACAATACAATTAAAACCGTTTTATTTTTTTATTTTATTTATTGCAAGTGATTAAAAATAGTTATTTTAAAATTTAAATAGCAGTTACATATAAATAAAGTAGAGAATTCAGTAAGCTAAATGAGAAAAATAATATTCTTGCCTATAATATGATATTTTAAATGTATTTTTAAAATACGTGGTAAATATTAAAAACTTAGTGATTAATAATTTAAGACTTAATTTAAAATTTTAAAATTTGAAATGAAAATTTAGACTTAAATAATATATTTTTTTGTAAAACTGTTTCATTTTGAAAGCACATAAGAAAGGGAGGGCAGAATTATCTGGAGAGAGTTTAATCACTATGTAGAAAAATCAGAACAAAATAGATATAATGACTTCTATAGATAAATAGAAATTCACACATGAATTAATATACACAGCAGACAAACGCATACAATACACACACACACACACACACACACACACACACATATATATATATATATATATATATATATATATATATATATATATATATACATACATTTTATTTTTTATTACCGTATCTTTCTGTTAAGTTACATTATTGTTTCAGCTACCCGGCCGTTTTTTGACCGTCTGTAGCTTCTCCAGACTTTTACAGTCCGAGGAAGATGCAGACGGCCAAAAAAACGGCCGGGTAGCTGAAACAATAATGTAACTTCACAGAAAGATACGGTAATAAAAAAATAAAACGTATATTTGCTCTACAACGGTATTGAGCACTTTATTCAGGTTTTATTGATTACCATTTTTACTAAATATATATATATATATATATATATATATATATATATATAAAGAAATCCATTAGTACACATACAAATAAAAATTAAAACACAAACATATATCTACATACGTGCGAATGACTATTACCGAACAATGATTCGGGTTTTGTATTTGAAAGGACGCACACCACATGAAAGTTTTGATGAAATGAAAGAAACTTATGGTGATAATGCCCCAGCAAATGACCTTGTAAAACGTTGGCATCGTGAATTCAAACATGTCCGGAAGTCTGTGGAAACAGCTCCCAGACCTAGTCGCCCCCATTCTGCCATTGATAAGGCATCTGTCGGTCAAGTTGAGGCTGCCATTTTGGAAGATCGGCGTATTACAATTCTCCAAATAGCCCTAGATGTCAAGATTAGTACAGAGTCTGTGGAAACTATCATTCATGACCATTTGCATATGCATAAGGTGTCTGCCAGATGGATTCCCAGGTTGCTCACACCATTCCAGAAGCGAGAACGCGTCGAGTGCTCGAAGATGAATTTGGAGATGTGCCAAGAAGAAGAGTCAACGTTTTTCAAAAGACTGATTACACAGGATGAAGCCTGGGTCTATCACTATGATTCAGAGATCAAAGCCCAGTCAATGCAGTGGAAGCACTTGGACTCACCACCTCCAAAGAAGGCAAGGGTGCAGCCCTCCGCTGGCAAGGTCATGCTCAGTCTTCTGGGACCAGGACGGAGTAGTAATGACATATTTCCTGGCAAATGGTACCACAAGTACAGGAGCCTATTATGCTGCACTTTTGAGGAAATTAAGGGAAGCCTTGATTTCTGAAGTCACGTCGTGGTTGGAGGACCAACTTGGGGTGTTCTACAAAAGCGGTGTCCAGAGCTGCATCAAACGATGGGAGAAATGCATAACTCTGGGTGGTTCCTATGTAGAGAAAGACAAATAACTGTGCCAAGTTTCGTTGCTCTACTGCTATGGGAAGTGGGTCAGGGACATTACTTATTGCACGCCCCTCCTAATATAATATTTAATATTTGTTCAGTAATTATAGCAATTTTCAGTGTCAAGAGAGTATTTACAAGTAATAGAATTTAGTGTGGTGGCTCGTAAAAAAACTTACAATGAATGAAATGAAATATAATTTATAATCAAGGAAATTAACAAATGAAAAATTTCACTCTATAGTTTTAAAGAACATTTATATAGCGATTATCAAATAATTAACAAACTATTTCAAATGGAAATTCAACCACGGTGAACACGTCTCGGACAAAATACTGGAATTTTACAAAGCGACATCTATCACATATCGCTTGAGAATTAATAAAAAAAACTAAATGCGTCAAGTGAGTTCATATTTGGAGCAGTTTGACCTCCTATCTCTTTAAGGTAAACAAGGTGTAAAGCACTAAGGGACTTTGCTGGTGTAGATATTTAAAATAAATAAACCCATTTTAATGAAAAAAAAAATAAGGAAATCACATCGCAATAGGAAAAAATACATGAGCACTGGTTTTAGTAAAGTAATTTTTACAAGTGAATCAAGTATCACTCTTGATAAGTCCGATGAATGGGTTCGCGGATAGATATTAAAAGCTACATAACTCAAGACATTTTTAACGCCGGAAAGGCGACGGGGGTAATATGCTATGAGATGGGATTATTAGTAATGAGTTCGTGGGTTCATTTAAAGTGACGAACGGAGTTAAATGAATTTCAAATGCTACTGTGTTTTTCTAGAACGACGTTACTTTGAATAACCTCCAAACCAGTTCTTACTAAGCGTTGATCTATGATCATTATGCGAGACAATGTACCAAGCCATAGATAAAAGTTTAAGCAACCCTATTTGAAGTAAAGGGGTTTGTTGAAGTTTCTCTTATGTGCTGGCTTCAAATAGCTGTGACTTTAATCCCATTTAGAACTCGTGGGGCATTCTTAAAAGAGATATTCATTCCTATGGAAGGCAATCCAACTTAAGAAATTTACGATTTTTGAGGATTGGTTTCAAATTATGTTTCACATTAGTTTTACGAGATATAACAATGTTAAATTAGACAAATAAATAGTTGCGAAAAAACTATTGTAAAATAAGTCTGTTTATGAACTTAGCATTTTTGCGACCACAAGCAAAATTTGTCTAAAACACTGTATATCCAAGTTGATAATATTTACAAAAATCTAAACAACATCATAATAGGATATTTAACATTTAACACGCAACTTTTTATACTATATCATAACTTGCATATAATCACTAGATGTAGTTTATATATATATATATATATATATATATATATATATATATATATATATCTGTGTGTGTTTATAGTAAGTTATAAAATATATATTTTATAACTTAGTCAATATATATTTTATAACTTAGTAACTAGATCTACCTACTTATTGAGCATATTTGAAGTAAATACTTAAAGTTTACGCATAAATTTATACTCTCGTATATTAATTTTATGTGAGTAAATGAAGTAGTTATATATATATATATATATATATATATATATATATTAGTAAATTCTAAAAATATATATGGCAATTAAGCTACACAGAATATTCCACGTTCTGTTCGCCTGAGAATTTGTCTGAAATGTAAGATATTCTGTGTAGCTTAATTCCATATATATTTTTATAGCTTACTACCTAGCTCTACCTATTTATTGAGCAATGTTGAAGTGAATACTGAAAATATACGCATAAAAGTATTTTTCGTATATTAATTTATGTGATTAAATGAAGCAGTCTTATATACATACATATATATATGTGTGTGTGTGTATGTGTGTGTGTGTGTGTGTGGATATATAGGGAAACAATGGTTCATTCATTCAATAAGGGTATACAAACATTTAGTTGGGGTATATATATATATATATATATATATATACATATATATATATATATTCAGAAGGAGAAATGTTAAAAACCGTATTAAATTGCTCAATACGTTGGTAGAGCAAAATATGTTTTTTCGATCTCAAGTACTGACTTAATCCATTACAATTGTTTCCACGAGCAGAATACTTACTATCTGCTTCATCAGTTGACAAAAGTCAAATTGAAAAAGGGAAGAAACTATGATTTTTAGCCTCACGAATCGATATTAAGAAAACAAGAAAAGTATATAAAAAAGAGGAGCTAGTAAAAGAGAAAGAAGTATACATTTGTGTTGGGATCAAATTAAGTGGAATTGAACAATGATGAGTGTGGGGGTTGTGTCTTTGAAATGAATTAAGCGTGTTAAAAAGCAGATGTGCCATGGTTGGGTAAGGGCGGTTACATATAATGAAGTGCTTTCGGGACACTTATCTCGGCCGCAGTTTAGCATACGTCTAGTTCATTCCATTCTAACATATGTCCTATATATATATATATATATATACTATATATACGACCTTGATATGTTGAGTGCCAAAAGTTAACATATGTCCAATAAGTTACATTTAATATAGTCCTATTATTCATATTAAGTTTGCGGCAATTGCTTGATTTAAGAAGTTAAAAATAAGTAGAAACATAGAGGGTTAATAATTAGGAAAAAGATGGGAAAATTTTGTGATGTTGCATAGTATTTAAAAAATTATTTTGGAAGGATTTCTTGTGAAGGTTTTTTTTAAATAATGGGCTTAAATTTATGCAACAAAAAAGACTAAAGCATATAAGGTGAATATCTAAAGAATTAATGCAGTTAAAATGACACGAATAAAAGGTGTAGAGTTTAGTGAGAATACAATCGCAATACAATTGAGATAATATAGGGGAGTTTGTTTACAATGCAATATAAATAACTTGAAGTAAATCGATATAAAAGATGACGAAAATAGGAGCAATTTATGATAGGTATTTAAAATTAATAATACAGAATTTTGTATAGACATAGGAAACAAAGGGAGTTTTAAGACTTACAGGTATTAGATTTTTTAAGATTTCCCAGGTGATAGTAGGTGTAACATTATTTTCAATCAAGTTAGTGGGTAGTTGGTGCGGTTTTGGTTGGGATGGTTGGAGTTATTTAAAGAGCATTTATGAACTCTAAATCGGTTTAAATGAAGTTCCAGAAAGTCTGCTGTAGTAATTTTTTTAGGGTTTTTTTTATGGGGGTGATTGTAGCTTTGAAAACTATTCTATCAGTATGGATGTTGTTTAAGTGGACATTTTTTTCTGTTATTGCTATTATTGTAAGTATTATTGGTGTTACGTATTCTATTATTATGTTTTTGTAATTATATAGGTTGTCACTGCCGCTCTAACTGAATTTTATTGTATTTTTATGACAAATAGAAGTAAATTGGGTATGACGTTTTCTTCCTTACTAGCTCTTCTTCAAAATCTGAGGTTTAGAACAATTATGTTTTTTAAGGGAAATTTCTCCAGACAAAGTATAAAGATATTTAATGCAAAAATATGTATTACCTCAACTTCAAAAAAATAGTCAACACAAAAAATAGTTGATATATAGATTTCGACCTAGAAAACAGTAATACTTTCCCCTTTGTCAGAAACATCGCTCATGAAATGTGATGACTAAAGTACAAAATAAGAGAAGCGAAGATTCCGATACCGTTGAAAATTTTCGCTAACTTCGCGTGACAGGATGAAATTACATATATTTATTAATATAAAAATATAATATTTATATATTTTATAATTTAATATAAAAATAATAGCACACTGGTAGTAGAAAAACGAACGTGTTTTTTTTTTTTACTTTTTTGCTTTTTGTGTCTGGGGGTGAGTAGACGTTGGTGAATTTAGATGATATATTAACAAAATAGGTTTATTAAATCAGACAACGATGTTATTAATACAATCTTGTCAAACATAGTTTTATCAGTGGTGATAATAACGTCATTTTGATATATATTTATTTATGGTTAACGTATTCATTGTCGGCATTTCTGCTTTATTCTGTTTTTTTTTTTCAATGAATATATCGTTTTTTTTTAAATACATTTATCAGAAGAAAACGCTATATATTCTCGTTATGAAGGAAAAACGCCGAAGTTTTCTATCCACAAATATGTACGTGAATATCGACAACTTGGTGATCGCTGGACACAACAAAATACATACTGTGATTCAAATACTACGAATGTTTCATTAGAGACGTGATCGAATCAATGTCTTTCAGAACTTTTCTACTGTAACAACATATATTAAATGTAAGTGTATAGCTGTTTCGGGTTTTATTTATTTATAATAGCATATCAGACGTTAATGGATTATTTAATGTCAAAGTAATGTATATTTTATAGGATTTAAGAATGACGCAAGTTTTTTTTTATGAAAATCGCCCAGATAAGGCAGGAAACCACTTCATGTAACAAATTATAAAATACTAAATAGTAAGCGTTAGATAAACCACTTCATGTAACAAATTATAAAATACTACTTTAAAGTTAAAAGCTATCCAATAGTAAGCGTTAGATAAATGAATTTAGCCCCAGGAAACTACAACTCTCTCCTTTTAGTCAAAAATATCACTTATTGTAAATGAGAATTAAAGGACAAAGTGAAGGAAGTGCTGGCAAACTCAAGTTCACCTTTTACTCTCTATTATTAAACACTATCAGGTAGTTGCAGATTAATAGATTTTCTGATCGTATAAGTGTGTAAATCTACTTGAAATCTGGCATACGCAAGTCTGAAGTCGAAACTCTACTCTCTACTCTGCAACTATTGATACGCATTTCATATAAACAAGTGAAAATTGTATTTATATTTTATATACTTATAAATCTATAGAATGCAATAGAAAAGATAATAATATTAAGATCTCAAAACTTTAATTGTATATCGTATAAACAATTATTTTGTATTTTAAAACATTTTTTTGTTTCCTTATTTTATCGCAATTCATACAACGGTGTTGTCATCTTCCTTTGTCCATTATATATATGTATATATATTTTAAATTACATTTTCACCCTAAACAACGAACATTGCCACTTTGATGTAGGGGGCTACAATCAGGGACATAAACTACAGGGGTACTATGTGGGGAGTTGGGAAGCAAGATGTAGGTACTCGTTACACTTGAACTTATGCATGTCAGTACAGTTGGGGAAACAGAAAACCGGAAACCGGAAGGGAATTCCAAAGTCTAGCGGTTCTGAGGAAGAAACTACTGGAGTAGAAGGCTCTCTTACATCTAGGGATATCACCTGTGGAGGGGTGGACATTTTGCGGCGTGTCGGGTTTGTCAAGGGGGTACAAGTGCTTGCAGTTTGTCGGGGCATTCACTGCTAAAGTATTTGTAGAACAGGCAGAGGGCTGCTACATTTCGTCTAGAGGACAGAGGCTGAAGCTTAGATGACAGTTCAGGACCTATCAGATTGGAGACTCTCTTTTGAACCTTGTCTAGGAGCGAGAGACTAGTAGCAGATGCACTAGCCACAATATGACAAGAATACTCCATACATGGGCGAATAGTGGCCTTATAGAGGTACAGGATACTTTCGGGCGTTACTAGCTTTCTAGCACGGTAGAGAGAACCTACCTTTTACGCAGCGGTCCTGGCAATACTCTCAATGTAATTTTTCCTGTGACCGTTAGGCCGGGGAGTTTAAAAGATGTACTTTCAGATAAAGAGTCTTTGGCCATTGCTATTGGTGGTAGACAAAGTTTCTTGTAATTATTGAAGGAAATATAGTGAGAGAGTGATTAATCAAAACGTATATCTAATCATTGTTCTCTTAGAGGATCACGTGATCCAATCAAACTACGGAAATACTTATTTCACACTATTACGACTGACGTTGGTTCACTGTTGACTAGATTATGATACAAGCCGTAGAACGTTATTGAATGCGAAGCCAATCATACCTAGCACAGAAAAACGTAAAAACTCATGAAATTTTTTAGCCAGCGCACAGGTTAACATGAGGTGCAGGTTAACATGAGGTGCAGGTTAACATGAAGTGCCTTAACTAAGTTTCCAAAGTTTTCGTACTATCACTTTTATTTATAGTACACACATAAAACTCTAGTCCTCTCCGAATTAATCTCCGTGTCAATTACCCTCGTCACAGTTGCTTTCATCTCAATTATCTCATAACGAGAGCCTCCTAGGTTTCCTTGAGCTTAGGGAATAACCAAAAATCATGACTATAAGGAGAGTGAGGAACTGTCTTGATGCCCATCTTGGTCAAATAATCTGTGACAAGGATCAAGTTGTGGACTGCATCCTCAGGACAAACTTCCGCAAATCTTCCTAATCTTCTATTCCTCGCGAATAATTGTGTGTACAGTTCCCACACAGACATAAAACTGTGCGTTCATGGTTGGTATAGACACACAATGGTTCTCATCTATGAAATTCTTTATTTGGTCAAACAAATCTAGTGTTCTCATTTCTTGTTGTGTTTTTTTTTTTTTTTTTTTTTACTTTTTCCATACGTCTTATTATCCCATCACATATTCCCTTTCTTGAACCTCTTATGTCATTCAAGAGCTAATGCTCGATAGAGGCAGGATGGACAAAATCAGTCATAAGCATTTCATACTTTTCTGACATTTTTCCAAGCTTAAAACAGATTTTTATTGCATATTTTTATTCTAATGTGTCTTACGTCCAGATTACATTTTCTTTTAATTCAACGGCTTTAAAAATCAAGCTTTAGTAGAGTGTATTTCAAGTACTTCTGTAGCTGTTCATTTTCACCTGAAAGCATAAAAATCGTGCATTCATATCATAAGATACCAATAGCATAATCAATTTTCAAGAGTCTAAGACAATTATAAACGATTACACAAAAAATTCTGGAAACTTCATCATATAATACTCTTCACATGAGATAATTTCATCCGAATGCATGTATTCGTAAATACTCGTTCTCTATATTATAACTTTTGGATTTTTTTACATTTTCTGTTACTCTACTAAGTTAAAATTTTCAATTATATATATATATATAATTTATAAAATATATATGGCGATTAAGCTACATTGAATATTCTGCGTTTCATCCACTATAGGATTCGTCAGGCTTATGCGCGAATTCTGTGGTTGCTTCTTGTTTTTATATATGTTGAGGATTTCTAGTTAGCCAATCAGCTTTCTAGTATCCACCGCGCCCCTTCCTATCAGCCAATGGGCATGCATTTTGTCGAACAAAGGATCTGTTTTAGAACTAGGTTAGTGGTTTAAGGTTTTCCTTCCTTTTTTTATATATATATAAATATACCTATGTGTACACACACATGCACATATATATATACATATATATACATATATGTGTGATCGTTTATGTATATTCATGTTTATTTAATTTATTTATTTGTTTGTTTTCTATTGTTATTGTTAGTTTTAAAGCTATTTTGTATCGCTATCCTAGAGTAAGTTTTATTTTGTGAACACAGTTGTTTGCTATTTCTCGTCTACAGTTTAATAGATTTTGAGGTTTTTTAAAGTACAGGATAGCAAATTTTTCATGGAGGCATAATTTACATGGGTCGTCTAAATGTCTGCACGTGCCCAGTCCAAAATAAATGCCTAACAAAAAGCGTAGTTCATCAAGCAACAATATTTGCGAAAGAAAACCCGAATAACAAGAAATATTACATAGGCATGACTTCCTTAGATTTCAAAACCCGAAACTATGACCACAAAACTACATTCAAAAATAAAAAAACACCGTATAAAAACAACACTAGCGAATAAATACTGGGAACTCAAAGAAAGCGGACATTCGCCGGTAGTCGAATGGAAAATAATGAGGCAAGCTACCACGTGCAGACATTTAGACGACCCATGTAAATTATGCCTCCATGAAAATTTGCTATCCTGTACTTTAAAGAACCTCAAAATCTATTAAACTGTAGACGAAAAATAGCAAACAACTGTGTTCACAAAATAAAACTTACTCTAGGATAGCGATACAAAATAGCTTTAAAACTAACAAGCTTTTTTTTCATCTATATAAATGAATTCTCTTGTGTTATTATAAACTTTTTAGAAATCGGATTATGTAGGTGCTTAATCTGAGATAGGTTAAAATTAATATTTTTTCCTTCCGGGAATCTAAACTGCATTGTTTATTTTTATTTTGCATTTTTTTATTCAAAACTTCTTTAGACTATATCTATCTATCTATCTATCTATCTATCTATATATATATATATATATATATATATATATATATATATATATATATATATATGTATGTATGCTAGCAGGTTCACAAGCTTTGCCTGATCATAAAATACGCTTAAATATGATAACCTGATTAAAGCATGTTCGTATTTATTATCACACTAGCCTGGGTGCCCGGTGTTACCCGGGTGTTTGTATGTGTGTTTTAAGCAGAAAAGAAGTGGTAGTAAGCAGGAAGGTTCAAAGAAGATGAACAAAAAACACGTGAGGTCTTTGCTGTTGCTCCCATCGCCAAACCGGAAGTGATGTTTTTTTTTTTAAATTAAGGCTAGTCAATCTAAAAATGGGGATTACTTTTTAAAAATATCGGTGAAAAAAAAAGCGACCCCCACCCAATAGAAAAGTGCCCACTTGAGGGTAAAGGAATGACTGTTTTTAGCCAACCATTCGATATTTGTCATCCAAAGGGTCGAGCTTCAAGACGATACCGATATTGTGAAAATCTGTCGCCTCTGTTAAAATTTTAGGCAGACATACAAACATAATACATACATTTAAGCAGACAGGTGATATTTATATTATATACTAGCTTGGGTGTTCGGCGTTGCCCGGGTGTTGGATGTGTGTTTGGAGCAAAAAAATAAAATTGGTAGTGGGCAGGAAGGCTTGTACCGTACCACGAAGGAAGAAAAGAACGTGAACAAAAAGAAAAAAAAACTTTGAAACGATAATCCGGGCCTATTTTAGATTTATGGGCGCAGAAAATCTTTAATCATAGTCCGGTAACAGTGGCACCATTTTCGTCTTGATCTTCAAAACAAAAAAGGTCCAATATTTTTATCCTCCGTTACTGCTCACCATACAGTGCACTTCCTGGGATGCAACTGGTTTGATATATTGCTCTTGGATTTTAAGAGCCCCAAAATATGTAAACTTGTTAACAAAATTATTCAAATGAAAATAAGCTTCATCTGACATCATCAACTTTTGCAGAAAATTGGAGTCATTTCGGACAAGTTCTTGCATTTGAACTGCGTATTAAACCCTTGTTTGAAAATCTTCAGGCTGCAAGTGTTGAAGAAGCTACAATTTATAAGGAAAAACAGTTAAACTATGGAGGATATTATGTAGTGAGGTTGGACGTATCAATAGTTCTGTAGAACGTCGTCGAATCTATGTGTTCAGCATGTTGCTCCACGCTCTCTCGCATATTTTATTTTTATTTTTTATGACGTTTCCAGGTCTGCCAGCTTGCGGAACATCAAGTACAGCTTGTCTTCAAATCAGCTCAATGTTTCGAATTGTGTTGTGACTTGGGCTATCTCTAACATGAAAATGCTGTTGAGAACCTCTTTGTGTCAAAACAGTGACCCCTGATTTTGGTAATACAATTTTATAACCTGCCTACGTTGTTTCAAAATATACTTATTCATCATTAATTTGAAAAATATCTGTAACATCGCTGAAATAAAGAAAACAAATAACCATTAATGGTAAAATGACAAAGATTTTTTACCCTCAAATCAATTTTTGGACATCCTGTATATACGCATACATACATACATATATATATATATATATATATATATATATATATATATATATATATATATATATATACAGAGAGGGAGAGATTTGTGTTTACGATAATCTTTTTACGCAAATAATACCTTAGTATAAATCATGTCGAATATCTGCATGAATATAATTACACGTAATCGTTAACTAAAGATGATCATCCCATTAGAAAGTTGAAAAAAACTAATAGAGAATTGATTAAAATTAATGTTTAAAAGGATATGCAAATTAGCTAGGTCTATCGCAACTAAATGCAATTCCACAACCTCGCTACACGAAAGTGATATTATCTTTTTAAATAAATAGTAAAAAGGGGGGGGGGTAATATGAATATCACTACACACATAATAACGCCTTTATAGGAGTATATATATGCACACACAAACACACATATATATACCTAAATCTATATATATCTAAATCATATATATATATATATATATATATATATATATGTATATATATATTGAAATAAGAATTACAGTTAAGTTTACCAAAATAAAACAAGATGGCAAAACGAAAGTATATTATAAATATTGAAGAGTTAATATTTATAAAGTAATCTCAACCAGATGTAAAAGCTCGATAAACCCAAATAGGAAATAGAGCTTATAATAAGAACAAGTAGTTAATAAAACATCTTCCCTCTTCTTCACTATTTGTTACCAAGTAAGATCTATGACTTACTTGTAGTTTCATCAAATACTTTTGTAAGTTAAATCCGATCCCGCATTCTGCTAAATCCTACCCTCTGATGAGAAGGAAAATATTTTTTTCGAAACTCCGCGGATTAAGGACTATCCACTTATTTTGTGCTTCCTTTTTAAAATCAAATATGTTTTAACTCTTTTTCACAGTGTTTTTAACATGTTTTATTAAGTACTTGTTCGAACAAACACCCGATAATTTTATTATACCATATTTCTTCAAACTGAAACATAATTATCAAAGTATACTTACGAAGATAGATATGAAAAAGCTTTTATTAAAGTGTGTGTCTATTTTCATTCTATGGAGGCCAGGCGCGAACGCAGACCCCACAATTTTATTATACCATTCCTATTAAAGTTAAAACATACTTATCAAAGTATTATTATGTACATCTATATCAAAAACACTTGTAAACGTTTTTTTTTAATTTTTAAATTATTTTATTTCCATACTTTGTGGATCTGTATTTTAAAACCTGGACCAGGCGCGTACGCAGACCCCACCATTTTAATGAATCATTATTGTGCCAGATCAAACATATCCATTTGTATGTCTCGATACATCTTCTATGATTATATGTAATCAGTTTTCTATAATAGTTAACCATATACGAGCCTATTCGTGACCAGATACACACGCAGACGTACAAATTAATATTATATATATATATATATATATATATAAATATATACATATATATATATAAATATATATTATAACAATTACATTTTCACCCCAAACAAGGCACATTGCCACTTTGGTGTAGGGGGTTACTATCAGGGGCAACAATTACTGTGGTACTACTATGGATTTGAGCAGCAAGATGTCGGTTCACGTTGCACTTGAACTTCTGCATGTCAGTACAGTTGGGGATGCAGTGACCTGGAATGGATTCCAAAGTTTAGCGGTTCTGGAGAAGAAACTACTGGAGTAGATAGATCTTTTACATCTGGGGATCTCTACAGTGTAGGGGTGGGATTTAGCAGCCTGTCGGGTTTGTCGAGGGTGTTCACGTCGTGGGGGCACAAGTGCTTGCAGTTCGTCAGAGCATTCAACATTAAAATACTTGTAGAACAGGCAGAGGAATGCAACGTTTCGTCGGTGGGACAGTCTGAAGGTTAGATGCCAGTTCAGGGCCTATCAGATTTGCGACTCTCTTTTGAACATTGTCAAGGAGCAAGAGACTAGTTACAGATGCACCAGCCCAAATATGACAGCAATACTCCATACATGGGCGAATGATGACCTTATAGAGGTACAGGATACTTTCGGGTGTTAGTAGTTGTTTAGCACGGTAGAGAGAGCCCACCTTTCTTGCAGCGGCCCTGGCGATGCCTTCAATGTAATCGTTCCAACTCATGTTTCCTGTGAATATTAGGCCAAGGAGTTTGAAAGATGTACTCTCAGATAAAGAGTCGTTGGCCATTGCTATAGGTGGTAGTGAAGGTTTCTTGTAATCATTGAATTAAACTAGTTTAGTCTTGGCGGCATTGAACGTGACTATCCATTTTTGTCCCCATTCCACTACAGATTTGAGGTCATCCTCTAGTATTTCTGCCATTTCTTTGATATGTGTTCATTTGTTTTCCTGTCGTGCCTGTTATAGAGTGTAGTGTCATCAGCATATATACCCATCTCAGAGGTAATTTTGTCGGGGAGGTCCTTTATGAATATCAGGAAAAGTAGAGGTCCAATGATAGACCCCTGGGGAGCTCCCACATTTATATCATATTGTTTATATGTATGACCGTCGAGGACAACCTGGATTTTTCTCTTATCTAAGAAGAATTTAATTATGTAAAGTATTCTACCAGTGATTCCGTATGATCTAATTTTCCTGAGGAGACCATCATGCCATACCCTGTCAAAAGCCTTAGATATATCTAGAGCTACCGCTCTGCCCTCCCCACCTTTGTCCAGTGAATGGTATATACGTTCAGAGATTACAGTTAGGATGTCTGCTGTGGAACGGGCTTGTCTTAATCCATATTGTTGGTCAATCAGAAGTTTAGCATTTGTAAGGATATGGACTTGAGCATGGTTAATTATGGTCTCAAATATTTTGGCAAAAAGTGGGAGGAGGCTAATGTGGCGATAATTTAATGGGTCAATTCTTTCACTAGAATTCTTGAATACTGGTACCAGAGAAGCAGTTTTCCAACAGCCCGGAAAGCAAGATTCATTAATGCATTTGTTGTAGAGTTTGGAGAGAACTGGAGATACTTCGGCTGAGCACTTTTTTAATAGCACAGCTGGGATGAGATCGGGTCCACATGCTTTTGAAATGTCAAGTTTTTTTGTGATAACATGCACCTGAGCAAGGGTGATTTTCAGATCGTCTAGCGTGGCGTCTACCCGCATAGGAAAGTCAGGTAGGGGTGGTTGGAGGGGTCCAGTGTGGAGTTTGAGGCAAACCCACTGGCAAGCATGTTAGCCTTCTCGGTTGCTGAGCAAAGAACCTCGTGATTTTGTTTATTTATTTACTACACTGTTGTAGATTTTCCAGAAGTCACGAGTTCCTAGTTTTTGTGCGGTTTTTAGTGGTTTCCGTAAATTCTCTCTTAGCTGTCGCTATTTCTTTCTTAACATTATTTCTAGCTTCTATGGACTTCTGTCTGTTTGAACTGGACTTCTGTCGGTTAAATCTGCGGTATGCATGCTGCCTTCGAGCAATGGCAGTAGCGCAAGTCGAAGTAAACCATTGGGGAGAGGGGGACTTGCTATAAAATTTCCGCATGGGAACATGCGCTTCGATTGCAGTTTCGAACCATTCGGTGGTCTCGTTTGCGAACTGTTCAGCAGGAAGAGAAAAAATATTTCCCCATGGGGCATCTCTGATAAGATCTCTGATGGCTTCCCAGTCAGCTTTTTTTATAATACCTCGTTGTTTTGAGCACTGGTGTTTCAGTTTTGGGTCTAGAGTTTAGGGCGATATCAACCATTATCACTGCATGATCAGCGTCCCCAAGTGGGCATTCGTTATACAATCATCGGGAACTGTGGTCAAAAATCGATCTAGAAGTGATGCATGTTGTTCTTTCTGGTCAGGGAAACGGGTTGGAAACGTAACAATTTGTGATAGGGAATGAGATATAGAGAATCTATGAGTTGTGCTGCCCGCTGCATGTGTGTAAGTAGAGAATCCAAGCCAGTTTTGTTTGGTGGACATTAAAGTCACCAAATACATGTACTTGTCCGCTAATGTCGAGGGAGAGTGCTGTGTCTATGCAGCCAGAGACTTTTTTTTTATTATGGTGCAGTCCTGGGTCGAGGGAGAGCGGTAGACAAAGTAAAAGTAGCTAATGTTGTGTTGCAAGTTAAGTCTAAAGCACATAAAGGCTTGATCATCCGATTCTAGGTTTGTTTCTCTAGTCAAGTGAAGGGTATTACGAATGTAAACTCCAAGTCCGTGCATGTGTCTGTCAGAGTCCTTACGGCAGAATGGGAGATATCCAGGCATATTAAAGTAGTTAGAGGGGATGAGGAGTGTAGGTTAGTCTCACTTAGCGATAATATATATATATATATATATATATATATATATATATATATATATATATGCAGCTGCTATTCTTTTTGTCAAATAGCTGTTGCTCCAAATGGAACTTGAAGTCTTATTTCCAAATATAAGTGTCTTACGAGATATTGATTTATGTTTGTGTTCTGTGTTTGTGTTGGACAGAACTTAATTTTGACCAATAATCTTAATTAATATATTTAGAGTAACAAAAGTATCGACTATATAAACGTGCATTATCGATAATAGCATGTGCGTAATTGGCAATTCATCCAGCTGTGAGTAAAATTGCAATCTGTGTGTAATTACATGTATTTACTGAATGGCTACAGCAGTTTAGCATCAAATGTCCCAAAAGACTATCAAATTCCATATATTTATTACTTGTTTTGATTTTATATCACCCCATCTGATGCTGAAATTATACTTTTGCTTCCATTACATAGAAAGTTTAGCTTAATCGTGTTGTTTGAAGGCATATTAATACTTTGTTTAATGTTGGAAAAAAAGGTTTTTATCCTTCAAGCATCTTACTAGAAGATGTACCTAGCGTTGCATGATATTAAATGTAAGATTAAATTCCTTTTTTTAAAAAAATGAAGTAAAAGAACGAAAAAACTGAAACAGCTGTTTTTTCTTCTTCACTTCTTTAAAGTAAAAAAAAAAGATATGTGAGCTGAAATTGAAACTAAAATATAAAAATAATATACGTAATCATGAAACAGTTAACAAACTGATAAATATCTGATTTTCACCAAAGTACAAATTTATCAATTTTCGTCACTTAGCAGCCATTTTATCCGGATGAAAACCGATTAAAAAGTTTCCACATATTTGAATACGCTATATACCAAATTAAAAGTCTGTAGATAAAATATTGGCGCGGTTCAGAGTTGTCCTTGCACAACACACACACACACACACCACACACACACCACACACACACACCACACAACACACCACACACACACACACACCACACACACACACCACACACACACACACACCACATACACACACATACACACACACTCACAAACACATACACACACATACACATTCTCACTTTTATTGATACATAGATTATTATTACTCAGGCTTTTCGGTTTGGTTGTTTTTGTGTTTTTTTACAACATATCAAGCTCTTTTCGGGTTCAATAATTTTCGCAGAGTTTCTATTCATGGTTTTAAGTTTAGTTTTTTGTAGAGATAAATGTTGATTCTCTTTTGGCTTTGCAAAACATGAGTTAGTTTATAAAAAAGAAAACAAATAACAAAAATCTTTGGTGCATTAAATCAAGTAATTCTAGCGACCTGCTATCTGCCCGTTTACAATCGTTTGCCCATTTACAGTCGAAATTAAACTATTTCAGATTATTTTATTGTTAAAAAATATTTCAATGTTTACTTCAGGTAGCTAGTAGAGTGACTGTTATTTATTGTGAGACCATTCTCCCAGGCATTACTCTCTTTTACACGTAGTGCTATTGTCCTGATATAACTGCCGGGCATTAGATTTTTTTATGGATAGCTATATATATATATATATATATATATATATATATATATATATATATATATATATATATATATATATATACATATATATATATGTGTGTGTGTGTGTGTATGTGTATATATATGTATATATACAGAAGTAACTGTATATATATATATATATATATAAATATATATATATAAATATATATATATAAATATATATAAATATATATATACAAATATATATAAATATATATGTGCATATATATATGTGTGTGTGTGTGTGTGTGTGTGTGTGTGTGTGTGTGTGTGTGTGTGTGTGTGTGTGTGTGTGTGTGTGTGTGTGTGTGTGTGTGTATCAGCATCCTAGGGGCGATTAGGAACACAAGTATCGAGTCCTACAAAATATTGTTAGGAGGAAATATTATATAAGACAATCCCAGCCCAAAAAAGAATAGATCAATATACTTGATAGAGAAAATGGAATTGGTAGTTTCTTTATTTTAGTTTCATTCAGAAAATATAGTTTTTCAAAACAAAATTTAATGTGACAAACAATACATTTTAGAATTTTGCTTTAATCCATGAGAGAAAATCATTAGCAAATATTAGCTCTAAATTGAAATAATTTTGCTATTCAGCACATATAAAGGAACTATAGTATAAAAAATAAACAAAGAAACATATAGAATTCTGGAATCTGGTGTCGTGGTATTCGTCGGCAGAGTAGGATGATGTGACCAGAGTCTGAGTTAGTTGATTAAATCCACATTCTAGATAAATTCCAATTTATTGTAAAGCTTTCTTGGTCTTTAGTGATAATCATTTGAGGATGATTGGTGTGAGATTCATTCCGCCTCATTTTATGAAGTGTCCCCTGTAAGCTATTCTCTTATGCACAGTAAGAACCTTCGTAATATTTTTTATAAAATTTCAGGATATTGGAAATTTTCAAGTCAAATATTTTAAGGGTGGATATAAAATAGAGATACAATAAGATACACTCAAAAGTATACTGAGATAAAATATGTCATTGAGCATTTTTATGTATCCCTATTTACATGAGGAGAACCGAGAAAGTGGATAGGAGGAATTTAGAATCTTTTTTTCTTTCTTTCCTACGTGTTCAAATAGGGGGAAGGGAGGTGGAAGCATATAAAAAGAAGAAAGCGAAAGGGAAGCTAGTTGGTGTTTATTTAGGGCTTGCGATGACCTTGGCGCAAACAGTCAGTCCGAAGTGGTAGTTAGGATGATGAAGCGGGGGGGGGAATTCTATGGGGTATATTTGGACAAGTCAAGGTTAAAAGAATAGAATAAAATAAATGGAATAAGAATTATTGAATTAAAAATGTTATTAAATTGAAGATAAAACGTAGAGAAAAAGTAAATTATTCTAGTAAAACGACTGACTTTTGCTAATAATCTAAGAAATTTTATAAAATTTAATGTGAGACCGTTTATCGAAGTGCTACTATCAATAAAATCTATATATTTATACAAGCCAACATGCATTATATATACTTTATGTTAAATGAATAAATTACTTGTGAAGTAACGATATGTGGGGTATGTTATAAACTATATATAATGGAGCCAAAACATAAGAGTACGCATACATCTTTAGCAATATTAATAATAAGTTAGAATGCCTGGGTTAATATTATTAAGAGACTAGCGGGGGTACCCGGCGTTGCCCGAGTGTTTGTTTCCGGGACGGGGGGGAGGAGGAGTTTAAAAAAATGTTATGGTAGGTAAGTAGGAAGGATCAAACCCGGATTCATGAGTAAAAGTAGGAAAATAAAGTGTGAAAAAAAAAAAACATCTGCAACGTTAACAGTTCGGCCACCAAGAAAAGTCCATTCCAGTTGTTTAGGGAAAAAAAAAACACTATGGTAGGTCGGCGCGAACGTGTAAATATAATGTGAATTGTCCAGCACCCTAACCACTACGCCACAGAGCTCTGCAGCTTAGTTTAGTGATTTTAAATAACTTGACATGATAGAACTACGAAGCCAAACCGGTGTTCTCTTCTCAACTGTTCCTTGTGAACGATCTCCAAACGGTGTTAAGTGGTGGCAGGGGGAGGAGGAATTTTTAAGAGAGAAAATATTTTACCACTTCCATTGATCTTAACCGATTTTGGCCGTGACTTCTCAGCAGAAAAAGTATAGAAATCTAAGATTATCGAGGAATTTGAGAACTAATAAGCCTATAACAAACCTCAGATATTGTTCTGCCGTTTGTGCATAATGTATTTGCATGAAATATCTTGATTTTTAATCCTATTAAGGTCAAAATCCCACGCGAAAAAATGAGTTAATTTTATTTATATAGAGAAGAAGAGATAATTAGTACTACCAAGAATGTGGATATAAAAATAGTTTTAAGTTAGTTTCTTAAGGAATATTTTAATGGATTATTATCGTATTTTTGGTGCTCATGTTGTAGCTGGTCTGAGGTAGTATATATGTGTACATGTGTTTGTTTGTGTGTCTGTGCGTATGTGGGTGTGTATGTATGTGTGTGTGCATAATACATTTTTACTCTGCCGTTTATATGTATCTATTGAGATATAAGTATGTATCTGTACAGCATAATCACGTTTGACGCACCGTTTTCCGTCAGATCACCGAAGTTAAGCAACGATGAACCTGGCTAGTACTAAATGGGTGAATATTTGAAACTTCCAGGTGCTGTATGTGCTCTCTGATTATCTCGGCATTGTTTTCAGTCGTCTCCGACTTCTGCATCACCCTGGACTCAAGCAATGCTGATTCAGGAGAGGTGTGGTTGGAGATTGTGCAAGTCTTACAACACAATTACATGCGCAGCTGCCCCTATAGGGGTTATACTTTGTCTTTCGAGACTGAACGGAAGAATCGATATCTATTGAGAGTATCTGAAAAATTAAACTCGCACTTTGAATGATGATTAAATTTTATTCATGAACAAAGAGTGAAATAGAATAGTTTCGAATACGAAAGATGTAGTTGCTGATAAATTGTATTCACAAATGTTCAAATTTATAACTATTATCGTTAGACAACCTGCTGACACAATACAGGTCATACAAAATATTGCGACATTGCTTTGCAATTTTTCATTTTAATGGAACAATTATCTTCGGATTCGTTCGATAACTTTTGTCTTTCAGATATCCCAACAAAACGAAGTCCAAGGTTATTCAACGATACCCCTTCGTTTAATCTATCTGTTTGGGAAAGCTGCATAAAGGTGAGCTCGTACATCGCGCTGGTTGTAGGTATGTGCTCCCTTCTGCTGAAAGTAAATCTCGCCATCATCACCAAACATATTCGATATTTGTAAGCAGACAAACACTTGAAACTGTTAAGATAAATCTCGCCAAAAACAGTTCCGTTAAGAAAATGATCCTATGGTGCCCGATTTGGATGACCCACAAAATACTGTAACTCCAGGTATGTTTTCCATATGTTTCAATGAGAATTTATAGCACCTCAGTGCATGCAATTTTGGCTATCAAATATCACATTTAAAGGTTGGCTCAACGTTCCATACAATTTGCTGTGAAAACCTTATATCCTCACATTTTGCCAGGTATGATTCATAAAATTGAGCTCTCTGATCATAATTGCATTAATTGGTTCACTGTTGGAATGTAGCATTTCAAGTGCAGAAGTTTCTTGATGCGATAAATGTGAGATTCACTATCATTGTGTCTAAGTGATTTCTGTGATAATAAAAAAGTGTCGCCTGCACCGGTTTTCCTTCCCATGATTCGTTTATGTCAACTGTTTTTTTTTAGGTATTTTGTTGATAATCTTAACAGTTCAATCAGATTAAAATTTGTCTCTGATTTACAATGGTCTAGCACATTAGTGACAGTTTTCCGAAATCTTCCTTTCTGAATCGAATTCTCACCGAAATGGCGTTTTCTGGTTTTCCAATTAAATTTCGTGACAAAATTTCTCTATTCTAAACTAGGTTAATTTCCGGCCATTCTGTAATTTATTGATTATACCCGCAGGCTAGCAACAGTTACTATGTGGGTATATTTTGAAGACACCATATATATATATATATATATATATATATATATTAGAAAAATGTGTGTAAATCAGTATTTACATCATTTTAACTCTCCTCATATATTGATACTTTGTGGCGAATGTTGAATTTTTTGTCAAAATCAGGTTGATATATAATTATTCAGATTAATAATTATATTTCCTTTAAAAAATTAATTTCATAAATAGTCATATATATATATATATATATATATATATACAAGAATAAAAAAGCATTGGAAATGCAAAAGGATATAGGGATGCTATGCCAAAAAGTATACAAACAAGATAGCTATGAATGGCTAGGCACATGAAAATAGAATTGCGTCCAAAGTATAGCCCTATAGCTTTTCTCCAATCTTCATTCCGTACCATCATTACGGTTGTAAAAAGCTATAGGGCTATACTTTGGATGCAATTCTATTTCCATGTGCCTAGCCATTCATAGCTATCTTGTTTGTATACTTTTTGGCATACCATCCCTATATCCTTTTGCATTTCCAATGCTTTTTTATTCTTGTTAATTAGTATTTTTACTTACAGTCTTATTTTTAAACTTACATTCATGATAGTATTGTCTTTTTAGGAGGCGGCTCATTGCCGCCTCCATTAGTAGCAGGTCGCTTCCTGCTGGGTTTTAGGTCTTTTTATAATAGTTTGTGCATGAGGCAGCTTTTCCCCCCTTGAGATCCCTGTTATACCGTGCTTTTGAGTCAGCACGTGAGGCAGCCTTCTTTTTTTCTGGTTCTTTGTTATAAAGAGCACGTGAGGCAGCTTTTTCCCCTCGGAATCCCTGTTATACCGTGCTTTTGAGTCAGCACGTGAAGCAGCCTTCTTTTTTTTCTGGTTCTTTGTTATAAAGAGCACGTGAGGTAGCCTTCTTTTTTTTCTGGTTCTTTGTTATAAAGAGCACGTGAGGCAGCTTTTTTCTCCTCAGAATCCCTGTTATACCGTGCTTTTGAGTCAGCACGTGAGGCAGCCTTCTTTGCCTCAGGATTTGCATGATACTTAATTTTTATTATTTCAACATTTTTCTGATAGTATTCTTTTTGCTCAGATAATACCTTGACTTTGTTTTTTTCATAGTCTATATTTCTCTGAGCTTTTTTACTACGTGCTGACTTTGGCATTTTTATTAAATGTAAACATATAACACTTATGTCTATCTTACTATAATATCACTTATCTTATAGCAAGACAACTCTCGTAGAATTGAGATACTGCCCCGTCACCAATAGTTAAAGTGTGGAACGGTATATACACCAATAGTGTAGTTGTTATCTTTATATGAAGTCCTAATCAGTGACAGTGTGAGGTTACTTGGTTAATTTATTGTATTTTATTTTAGAAAACTTACTTGTTTTTATTAGTAGATTGTGTATAGTAGCTACAATATCTAGTTATTTTTGTGGCTAGGGCTTGGATTTTGATTCTTTTTGGTCAGCTTCCAGTGAGTTCTTAGAAGATGACTTTCTTGCAGTTTCTTTTGCGGTTAATTTAACTTATTTCCTTTGGCGTTTGGTGAGTTCTTAGAATAACTGGTCTGATCTACTTTTCTTAGCGAGCGAAGAGATTCAGCTGCATTTAACAATGGTTGCTATAGTGTATTTTTGCGCATGCGTGAGAATTTCAAGTTTCCTCCTTATTTTTCAATAGTTTCACAGTAGTCATGTGTCTTTCTGCCAAGAGCGACAGACTTCAGTGTTAGCCGTGATCGTCTAGAGGTTAGGACCCCACGTTGTGGCCGTGCTAACCTAGGTTCGAATTCTGGTGACAGCATTGACATTTTGTACATATTTTACAGTCCAAAATCTGAAGAATTATTTGTTTTTATAACATTGTTTTATGACGTCGTACTTGCTGATAGGTTACTCTTATAACAATTTTGATCAACTGAGATAAAGATTTCGTGGTTTCATTAACGCTGGTGGGTTACTGTTTAAAGATAAAACCTTAACGTTCACCTCAAATATTCAGCGTCCAAGAAATATAGGCCACTGGCAAACTGGAACGTCTGTGAGCATCCGGTGTATTATTTGGAGCTGTCCCTTTTGAGAGAAGTTCCGTGTTCGAAGTGGTCTGTCTACATTGGGTATATAGTGTTTAAAACTTGTTATTACACGTAATCTTATTTAATTATGGAGTTAGCTAAAAAGCGATGGGTCACTGCACTTCTCCGTGTAAAAAGCAGTCGATTGCTGCTTGAACTGTTGTCAGAGACCGTTCGTACACCGAGATACATCGTCCCAAAAGAAAGAAGAAAGAAGAAGAAAGAAGAAAGAAGAACAATTGGCCATTTTTGTACCCTTTTTTTTGCTCTCTTTTGACATTTTAACCGAAGTTCTGACACTCGCTGAATTCGTAAGACGCTTCTCTGTAAGAATATGTGCTTTTTGAAACTTATAAGTTGATTTTAGTTGAGATTTGGATAGTTTTGTTTTGTAGGCGTATATAGGCGTGTACGGGCCATCCCTATATAGAGAGTGCTACCGCCTCTCTGATATATATATATATATATATATATATATATATATATATATATATATATATATATATATAGTCATCCACATACAGTACTGTTTCGCAGCTCGTCGGTGGGCCTAGACAGGCAACTACCTCAAGCCAGATTTGAAACCTGACCGTCTGTACGACAGTCAAAGCTCCTAACCATTACGCTATGGGCGGCTGCCGAGCAAGTACTGAGTTTAACAATGTTTTGACATCGTCTGAAATACCTCCGCTCGATTTGTTTACACAAAGAGCGTTGCTTATATGCTAATGGTAATTCGTGTATCACTTCTCAATATGCTCAACTCAAGACAAGGAGCATTATAGTCTCTCTCTCTCTCTCTCTCTCTCTCTCTATATATATATATATATATATATATATATATATATATATATATACGTATATATATATATATATATATATATATATATATATATATATATATATATATATATGTATGTATATACACACACTTATGCAAAATTTATGCATAAATAAACCGATATTTTTGTAGCTGGATTACATATTTCTCGTCTTCAGAGAAAACGTGATATCAAACAGCATGTAAAGCTTACACCGTTTTAAAAAAATTTGTAACGAATTTCCCACTCTAAAATAAATTGTCAACAATGTTTTATTTGGTCGCATCAGAAATAATAAACATAACTTTTATATCAACAACTTGTTATGCTTTGATTTGAATATTTCAGCAATGCACATAACGAGTGAGAATCATGGCCAATTCGTCCATCATTATTGCCATATGCTGTACAGTAATAAGCAACGACATTATAAAATATTGCATTTAGAGAAATCAGATCGAAACTACATTAGATCAATATTGAGTATTTTGAATTTAGAACGGAAAAAATGAACACCTCAGAAATGTACACAAAAACTAATGTTAGATATTGCCTAAGATTAGCATAATTAGATCAATTGGGAATAAAACAAAGAAAGGAAAACAATGTGAAATAATATTGTTTATTAAATGAGGATTCTCTAAATTTTAATGACTTGATGTGTCATAAAACAGATCATGTACTTTACAGTAGGGATCGAATACCACCAGTAAATAATAAGAATTGTAGAACAGTTAGTTTCCATTGTCGTTATAGCATTCGTTTCGTTTAACTATCTAATCATGCTAAAAAGCTGATAATTAGTAAAATAAAAAAATTGTAACTGGAAATAATCGTAAAATAGTTAATATGTCATATAGCTGAAAATGTACTTTAATGAATCCGTTATAATTTGTATCAAATTCCCATTTTACATAATGTTTTTCTGATGCCTTATTGTAATGCAGCTTCCTATTCTAGTAACTCCTGTCCAAGAAGTGTGGATTTTTGGAAACACTTCTTGATAACTCTTTGAATCCTAACAAAGACTTACCAAGACTGAAGCCATTAGCGATAATAATAGTTTGTTCTTTGCCTTAAGTGATTACAATAAGAATAGTAGTTCTGTCATAAAGTAGGCAACTCATTTTAAATAATAAATGTGTAACAATAGTAATTTAAATGCAACAGCGAATAATTCTAAAATGGTTGACATTTTGTGTCGCTTTAATTTACCCCAATGGTGCGAACACTGAAACATTAGTGTTCACTGTGTATTATCTTAAGTGGACAGATGTTTGTTTACATTACATTAACTTTTGTGCGTGTTCCTACAGTCAACGAAACAGAGGATACTGGGAAAATATTTTTAAAAAAGGAACAGTTATATAGATTAAGTTTTTAGATTAGAAAAAATTCCGATATATTGGATCTACAATAAAGGTTGGGATTTTACTGATTGTCGGGTCAGTCAGTGTATTTACGTTCAAGGTGCATCAGTGCATCAAGTTCCTCGGAGCACATTTTATAGAAATACTTGTAAAACATGCATATTGATGTAACCTTGCGGCAATGTAAATTTTAAAGGACGTACAGGTAGCGAGGGACCTATTAGACTAGATGTTAATTTTCTTTATTGCTGTCACAGATGAAGAGGTTTGTAGTCGGTGCACTAGTTTTTATGTGGCAATACTGTTACATTCTGTGTGAATGATTTTCATGGAAATCGTTTAAGATGAGGAATTAAAATACTTGAGCTAAAGAGCTGACAAGAACGAAAGATAATTATTGTAAACCTCAGAGAATCGTATTGATTTTAGTCTTTAAATGATCAAGGTTTTTGGCAAAGGAAAACAGTGAGCAGAGAGAGATAGAGAGAGTGTGAGAGAGAGAGATCTACAATCTTGCAATAATTGGAAAGAAGTTACTGGAAAAAGTAGCTGTATTATAATGAGGTAGTAAAACAACAAATTGCCGGAGACCTTTAGACAAATGAATCCAACAAGCTGTAAAAAAAGGGAATAAGTCAAACAATTCTGAAAAACGGATGCCATAATAATACATATGTAGAAAATGTTGATATTAGTAACATACAGTGAAGAAGAAAGCGTAGAGCCAATCAAATTACAGATACGTTTCTGCAATTTATAACGAACCTTCAAATGGGACACATATTCACCAGCCTAAATATGACAACAATACCAGCTTGGATAGTATATTTGTAGAGATATACAAAAAGTTTCGGGTGTGAGAAATTGTTTTTGTAGAGATAGACGATACTGGAACTTGAGGGAAGTTTTCTAGTGCGACATTGTAAATAAATCAACATTGCAGCAATCTTGGCAATGTCTTCTATATATTTGTTTTAATTTTTTATATGTTAAGCCGAAAAGCTTAATAATAGACTTCAGGTCGAGTGCTATCAATAATGTCAATCGATAGTTGAAAACGTGTTTTATACGTGTTAAAGATAAGGAGCGTTGCTTTGATAGCATTAAATATCACCACCCACTTTTTTGTCCCATTCAACCATAGACTGGAAACCATTTTCTATAAATTCAATCATTGCTTTGGATATGTGCATGTTCGTATTTTCTTATATTCTTAGAAAAGAGCGCGGGGTCATCAACAACTATATATATCTTAGGATGGACATTTATAAAAATCAGGAATAATAACGGTTCAAGGATCGATCAGTAGCACATCTGAATTAATGCCATGTTTTTTTAGATTTGGAATTAGATTTAAGCCATTGAGGATAACCTGGATCTTTCCTTTCGATAAAAAACTGATTATACTTAATGTGTGTCCGGTAATATCGCATTAATTTTCATTAGATGAATTGTATGACAAACCTTGTGAAAGGCTTTGGATATATTGAGCGCCATTGCCTTAAATCCACGGCCTTGTTCAATGTATGGAAAATATGTCCCGAAATAACACTTCGGAAATCGGCATTAGAATGGACTTACTTAAATCCATAATGATGGTCAGAAAAGAGTTTAATAATAACGCGGTGGATGGTTATCCCTAGATTGATTAACAATTCATTGATTTTTTACAAATAGTGAAAGAAGACTGGTGAGGCAATAATTTTGCGGGTTCATTTTTTATCAGAATCTCTAAACTATGAAAGTAGAGAGGCAATTTTTCAGCCATCAAGGGGAACAGATTCAGCAAGCCATTTTTGTCGAGTTTTAAGAGGACAGGCTACCTATAAGCAGAATATTCCTATGAAATTCTAACACGGATAAGCTAAAATCATATACTTTTAATGTGTCTATTTTTTATATTCTCAACTTTAGAAAAAGGTAATTTTCAGATAATAGAGGATGGCATCAATCCGCAGTGGAAAATTGGGAATAAAGTGATCAGAGTAGTTCAAAGAAAACCGCCAGACAAGCAGTTCACCATTTTCAGTTGATGTAAGCAATATCATGGTGTTTGTCAAACGGGGCAATTGCTGACTATCTATTATTATTCAACACACTATAATTCATTTCCAGATGTTGCAAGATCTTGATTTTGAAGATTCAATGGATTTACTGCCGCTTTCCATATACATTCTCGTCCGTACGGCTAATTCCACCTTGCAATAATACGACTTAATGTTTGTACTCAGGAATTTCATGCTGTGGATAGATTGGCCATTATTTCACGCAGGTAAAGGTGAAGTTTGGGTAAATTTTAACGTTCGGTAAAATCTGTCCGAGCCTTCATCAAATCATGTTGTGGTAGAAAATTCTGGCATGAACCTGTGTTAGTGTCAGTTGGGGAAAGAATCTGACTAGTATGTAAATGTGAAGCTTCATCTTGTGGATAGATTCGTGTCGATACTGCCTTTTACTTGGACTCAGTATTTCATCTTTTGGTAAAGCCTGATGTTGCGGTATATAAGTAACAAAAATCGTACACATCTCCTTTCCAAACAATGTCCCACGGAAGAATTATATTTTAAGGTCATCGTTACAGTTCCTATCAACAAATGCATATCCCGTTGATTTGATAAGCTGCCATGCATCCCCGACTGTTGTGAATGATATGATCGCCATTTTACTGCGACAGTACTTAACGCTAAAAGTAGATATATTGTAAACACTTCAAATAATAAATCTTTGATAATAGCTATTTAATTAGGAGAGTTAATAATTCTAAAAGAGGTATTTCGTAAAAGTTAAAATACCCTTCAATTTATAATTAGGTTATAACAGTCATTTCATTGCGTCGGTATAGATCACTAAAATTGCAAATATGCTTTCAAACTGACCGTACATTTTAAATAGTAAATTTGTTGTAATTATTTTCTTGCAAGAATGAATAATCCTACAAAAGTTATGTCGTAAAACAAAAAGGGTTCTTCAATAAATGTTACTATTATCATAATAATCTAATGGCAAGAATATGTCTCCTCTGTCATGGACGTACGTCAGAAGCAGTGATGTGTCACTGAATTTCTAACAAAATAACAAAGTATACTGAAAATGGTTGTTACTACGTAAGAAAAAAAAATTAGGGGCGCAAAATGTTACGTTTTGTTTTACTCAATTACAATGACGGTAGTTTTTATCTCTAAAATATCAATCAGTTTTATTGTGGATGTCTGTATGTGAGAGTGAAAGGCGAGCGGATGGCGGATTGCTCGGCTGACGGCTCTCAGAATGTGGTAACGCTGACTAGGTCAAAAAAAAAAGATAACTGACATTTAGTAAAATTTTCATCTGATTAATTTGCTGTGGTCGACGATTGATTCCAATTTATGAAAATATAATTCTGAATTATGTCTTTTTTTTGCTTTTGCCAACATATAGTTTTTTCGTTTCAGTTGTGTTCGCCAAAACAAAACAACTCACATTCCGTTGTGACCTACTTTTTGAAAGTGATTTCATTGCATCATCTGAGTACAAAAATCAAAACGATTTAATCTAGTTGTAGTTTTGGTGGCGTACGCCTGGCCCTTGATATAAAAAGGTCGATCCTTTAAATGGTACTACTCACTTCTTCGTAGCTCTTTAACTCTTTTCAGATAGAAAACACAGGATGGTTTACTTTTGGAATAGCCTTCGAGTTACACTAAACAAAAAAACAACCCGCTTCGATTACTGTATTTGTTTTATATAGTGACCTAAGTCCGAGAGTAAAAAACTCATAAGCGGTTGATATATCGTAAAACAATACTCTTCAGTGAATAAACGGATATAATAAATATTATATTATACCAGTGAATAACTAATATAACTGTACAATTAAACAATCGTTTAATCTGTAACCAACCCTAAAAGGGTTGAGATGTAGCAAGAAGGCTACTCGCTCCAATTGAAGTGAATAAACGGATATAATAAATATTATATTATACCAGTGAATAACTAATATAACTTTACAATTAAACAATCGTTTAATCTGTAACCAACCCTAAAAGGGTTGAGATGTAGCAAGAAAGGCTATTCGCTCCAATTGAATATATATATGTATATATATATATATATATATATATATATATATATATATATGTGTGTGTATATATATATATATATATATATATATATATATATATATATATATATGTATATTAAATACCATTTAAGCAGTAAAAAAAACCTTAAAAGGTTTATATGGCGTTGAAACAATCCTCTTTAATTAATGCATCTTTTACGAGAGAGATCTAGTTTCAACAGTAAATAAGACCGGGGGTTCATGTTCTCAATCATTCAATCCACTTCAATTAATGAACCTTTTACAATAGCAACTTAATTCCGACATTAAATAACGTCCAATGTCTTACATGTATCATAAATTAGACAAACGAAGCAAATTAAGAAATCGTTGCCAATCGGCATTTTGTTTCGGTATTTCAAATAAAATGGAAACAGAGGATTATGTGCAGTAAAAAATACAATTTTAAATAAATTAAAAATATACATAAATCCTTAATTGTTATAAACAATTTATCTTGTTAACATAATTTGCTGAAGAAATAAAACAGAAATATAAAAACTAAAACATGGATTATATTTTCTGTAGATTTCATATCATGTTCCGCCATATGTTGTTTTAAAAGAGAATCGTTTTCTGTATTAAAATTATGGTTTTATTGCATTCACTGACTCCATAAAACCTACGTTTCTATGAAACGTAAGGGCTACTATGATTACTGGTAAGATTTATAGAGTGGTATCTTAAGTGCGGAATTAGCCAGCAATAGTTTTTTCACATTCAAGTTACATTTCTGCATGTGATTATGGTAGGATAACAGGGAGCAGGAGGGAACGACAAAGATAAGCATGCCTAGGTAATAAGCTATTAAAGTTGGAAATATTTAGGTATGTAATGAGTTCTACACGAAAGGGGTTGGAATTTGTTGCTCGTTGGATTTGTCAGGCTAATTTTACGTTAAATAATTGTAGGCACAGTACGTTCGTTGGAGCACATTCGGTGAACTTACTTGTAAAATAAGTACAAAAACGCAACACTGTGGCGATTGGATGGGAGGTTTAGAAGACATTTTCATACATTGAGTAAGAAAGAAAGAGTATTGTTTAGTGCACCAGCTAAGATGTTACAACAATATAACAAACACCGGCGAATAGTGGTTTTTGGGAAATATAAGATGGTGGCAGATAAGATAGTGATTACTCGCCCGATAGAAAAAGACAATCTTCTTTGCAACAGACTTGGCAGTATCTTTTTTTTACACAAGAATCACCACTTATCAAGTCCCGGAGGCACTTGAGGTTAAGGGTTAATTGGTATACATTAGTCAATATGATTATAGCGTAGTAAACATAAGTGGTGGAAATTTTCTAAATTGGATTACTTAGGGTGACCGTTCATCAAGAACTTGTTTACGTTGGACTTGAAGACAATCAGATTTTAGTCAGCTGGAAAGCAGGCAATCGGAAGAGAGTTCCATAGGGGAGCAGTTCTAAGAAAGAAACATTGTTCATGGATTCTATATTTAGGTTTAGGCACAGATAAAGAGTGTGGGAAATTATTGATAGTGGTTTTGGCTAAACGAGTGTTTTTCGTGAAAGTTTGGCGAGGGTATTACCATACATTGAAGCTCAGATGAACACTTGCCATAAAAATAACGATAAAATAGGGGCAGGCTCGCAACGTCTCTTTTGTGGAAAAGAGGTTGCAGGGAAGAGAAAAGGTCATCCCCCACTAAACTACAAAGTATATTTTGAACTCTGTCAAAGCAGTATCAGCTGCTTCTAGCAGCACCTGTCCATAAGTGGCAACAGTACTCCATCGTTGACCGACTTTTATATAGGTAGAGAATTGCATCAGCAGTGAGATATCTACTAGAGCGGTAGAAGGATCCCATAAAAACCAAGCGGCTATCTTTACATCATCAATGCTCTGATCCCCATCTGGAATCAATTGGGATGGATAGCTCTCGTCTTGGGGAGGCTCCATGTTTTGACAAGCTTCTGGGTTTAGCCTTTACTCCTGATCTGAAATGGAACACGTACATCAGGTACTTTTATTTCTAATAGCCAAGTACCTCAAAGGATGGAGTACTACTGCAACATCTGGGTAGGAGCTGCTAAAAACAGCATATCCTGCCTTGACATAGTACAAAATAGACTTCATGGCTTGGTGGGGATGCCCTTTTCCCTCCCCTGCAGCCTCTCTCCCGCAGAAAAGACGTTGCGAGCTTGTCTTTGTTTTATCGTTATTTTCATGGCAAAGTGCTCGCCTGAGCTCCAATCTTTGGTCACTCCCTCGCCAATCTTTCACGAAAAACACCCGTCTGGCTGAAACCACTGCGATTAATTTTCCCCACTCGTTATCTGTGTCTAAATCCAAACATATATTTCATGAGCAGATCTTCTTTCTTAGAAATGCACGACTGTGGAATTCTCTTCCGTTTGGCTGTTTCCCACCTGACTACAACTTGGATGTCTTCCAGTCCAACATAAACAAATTCCTGAAAAACCGCCCCCTTAAGCAAGACACTTTATCAAATCTCCAATACTAAAGATTACTACGATACTATCCCATTGATTACTGTACACGGAATAACCCTTATACCCGAGTGGCTTCCGAGCTTTGATAAGTGGTGACCTCCATGTAAAAAATAATTTCAGCGACCCTGGCAATGGATTTGATATACGTGTCCCATTTCAGGTCAGGAGTAAAGGTCAAGCCCACAAGCTTGTCAAAACATGAAGTCTCCCCAAGACGAGAGCCATTCATTTCAACCGATGAGTGTAGATAGTGTAGAGATAGGAGCTTGGTTTTAGATGCATTAAAAGTTACCAGCCACCTCTTTCCCCATTGTACAACATGTTCAAGATCAGAGGAAATAGAATCAGAGAGAACTTGGTCGTTTACTCTCTTTGATGGGCTACCATAGATTGTAGTGTCGTAAGCATACATGTTTACATATGATCTAAGGATGTGATTTGGAAGATCCTTAATGTAGATCAGGAAGAGAGTTGTGCCCTAGATAGACCCCTGAGGGACCCCAGCATTAATACTAAAAGCTTCTGATTTCGGCCCATTAACTACTTTTATGAACCTATCAGAGAAAAATGATTTAATAATTGAGAAAGCATTTCAAGCTATACCATAGCTGGAAATCTTGTGAAGTAGACCTTTATGCAATACCTTAGCAAAGGCTTTTGATATGTGAAGAGCGATTGCCCTACAAAGGAAGCCTCCGTAAAGAGATTCGTTAATTCTATGCGATATTACTGTAAGCACATCTGCTGTGGATCAAGCAGAACGGAAATTATATTGCACGTCACTAAGAAGGTTGTTTTTTTTAGATGGTTGACTACTTCTCTATTTAACAAAGATTCCAGCAGCTTACTCATGATGCACATGAGACTCGTTAAGCTGTACTGAGAGGAAGATGAGCGATCACCTGAATTCTTAAGTACAGGGCATACTGATGAGATTTTCCAGGGTGTTGGGAAGCATTTCACCTTCAGACAACACTTACGTAACTTTGTAAGTATGGGCGCTACTTCTTGTTGAATCTTTCTGAGAACTATAATTGGAATGCCGTCAGGGCAAGTTGCTTTACTGGAATCAACGTGTTTGATTTGCTTGGCAACATCACTTCCAGCTATTTGTATGTCGCATAGTATGTTTTTAGACACAGGAGGAAATACTCTGGATTGGCAACCTTGGTCATAAAGGATAGAATTAACTGCAAAGATCTTGGCAAAGAGGTTGGCTTTGTCTGATGCTGACAAGATTACCTCAGGTGAATTGATGATAGTTGAAATAGATCACGCACTTCTGTTCATGGGACCCTAGCCGCTGCTCAGCTACTTCTGTGTATTTATTCCAATTCACATTGCCAGTACATTCTCTGTCTAGCACCCGGTTGGTCATTCTGTTGCGTTTAGTTTTAAATAGAATTTTTGGTAGTGTGTCAAGTTTATGTTTTAAATCACAATTTAGGGTGTTTAAAAGTAGCAGACGAGTTGAAAACAATGCCTAGCTCTGAAGAGTTTGCACGGAGCGGCAGTTTCCATAATTGCGTGATTCTCGGACGAGACCTTCTGCTTTTTTCCTTCAATTTCATCAGTTTTAGCTGATGAGATTTCAAAGAGGTGAAGACGTGCTTTGCGAGCCGTCCAGAAAGTTGGGAAGAAATTCGTTGTGGTCTGATAGATTGAAAACTAAAACTCTCACTCTTTAACACCTCCTACTTTTTCTCTGTCTCTCTGTCTCTGTCTCTGTCTGTCTGTCTCTCTCTCTTTCTCTCTCTCTCTGTCTCTCTCTGTCTCTCTCTCTCTATATATATATAAATATATAGATTTATATATATATATATATTTCTCTTTCTTTTCCTCAAACACACACATAATCATAAGAATTTTTCTTTGAATAAACCTTTATAAACCCAAAAATATGTTTTCAAACGAATAGATAACCTGCCTCACAATGAAGATAGTGTGACATCGAAACCATTACAGCAGCGATAAGATAACCAGCATGGTTACAACATAAAAATAAACACATGCATTGAGAATATTTAATAGACACATTAATAATTTGGTCTATCCTGCTTTGTAACATAAAAAATATGAAGGAAAAAATATGGAACACAGCAAAGTGACTCGCAACAACCGTATTCTTGTACAACCATCCATTTGCGTTCTCCCCACGACCTATTTTTATGCAGTCGACCAGACAGATTTTGCACCCGAGCAGCGAGATTTTACGTCACTTGACGAGACTGCTAGTTATAGAAATTCTGAGCGCCGCCATTCTGATTTTTCCCCGCCCCGGCAACTTGATACCCATGCGCGGACGCTTTGATGGTAAGCCATATTCATATTTTCCACAATTTTTCAGCAATTGAAATAGTTTTAAATTACATTTTTTTGCCTGTTACGCTGATTTGTCAATTTCATATTTTATATTCATGGCGACATCACTATAAGAGCATGCACACGTCAGTCATATTCTCTGTTCTCAGCTCAAGTTTTACTAATATTATAGTTAGTATGCTACGAGTACATTTGAGATAGCATTGTGGGTGGTCTGTCATGCTAACGTTTGAAATTTCATGTTATTTCGATTCTTCGGACCATTATGCTCATATTGTGTGTTATTTTCGCAATGTTTTAATCGATGTAACCACCGATTTTCTTCAGGTATATCTTATCGAACTCGGGAATCTTTCTGTCTAACTCTGAAATCTGCACAGAATTCCGAACGGTAGCATTTATTTAATTCACGAGGGATAGCATGCTCTTGTTTCGTTAATAATAAGTGTGTAGAAGTACTAAGTAATTCGCAAATGTATTTTTGTTTTTGCCTGCACCGAGGATTGAACTCTCAAACTCCACACCAATGCAACTTTACAACTGAATTTTACCATATACAGGACACTATATATACAAATGTAGGCAATTTTTTTCATATTTTATTGGATTGAAGATATAGGTTCTTTTTAAGCAATTGTCAAAAAATTTAACTTTATAATAGTATTAAAATCTTCAAAAAGCTTGCAATTTTTTTCACGTAGGACCAAATATATGAGTATTTCAATATTTAATTAATCTGCCAGTATAGATAGATTTATATATATATATATATATATATATATATATATATATATATATATATATATATATATATAATATATGTGGCAATTAAGCTACATCGAATATTAGAGTTGCACACAGGCAAAATTCGGGAATTCCCCGCTTGACGTATTGGATACTCATTGCCCCAACCAAACCTTCCCCTTGGTTTATTAGCGAATGGCCATGCCGAAATTAGCAGATTAAACCAAACCTCCGGAGAGAGAACTTAACTAAGATATATCACCCCTACCCGGCCGTCGCCGCCACGACTAACCCGGGAAAATAAGTGAACGCGGAGTTCATGAAATGAAATCGAACTGTAGCAATTTTAACAATGTATATATGTTAGAACCTGTAATTTTCGCGAATTAACTCTTTCGTATTATAGAGCCCTCCGAGTTTGTCGTCCTTTTTTTCTTTTTTTTTTTTTTTTTTTTGCTTGCATGCAAAGCTAATTTATTTTCAGCAGAAATCGACACGAAGCCTGTGACGGTGAGAATTCATGTTGTGCCCACCGGAAGATAGACGATCACCGGCCATTGCAGATTAAGCCGAGTTAAGGTCACATCTGCTGACCTGCGTGGCGGGAGGAGCACAGTGTTTCTATGCACGAATTTTATTCAGATTGATGCAAAGGAAGATCAAAGCAGCAGTTAAAAGCAACGACAAATAATTAAGATATTTTAAGTTAATATTCGTGAATTAATGTAAAAATTTATTTATTCTAAATATTTTTATTATCCTAAAACATAGCTTACCTTCAAATACTTTTACGCTGGAATAATCATTGTCCGTTGTCCGTTCAATAACAACGGTAAGGTAGCACATGAGTCATACGTGCTCATGAGGTAAGTACCTAAAGTCAGTCATGTCGAGATTGTCCATTCGTGGACCAAAGTATAATTAAGGGAATTAAGTAAGATAAGATGAATCTTGTTTTTATTTCATAAAGTATTAATGTTTGGTCTCTCCTCGTGACGAGATTTCTCTCCCTAATAAAACTTTAAATCGCAACAAGTTTTCTTGTCTCTCCGTGCATTAACTTTATTCGGCTTGAGTAACAGATCAAAGCCACTGGAAGATCCCAGAATACAAATCAACAAGCAAAAATATATGAAAACAAACAACAAAGCAACGAGGACGAAACTTTATGTAAAAGAGGAGTTTATTAATTGGGGTGTGTCTTTTTATTGCCCACATGTGCTGCGAGTATGCGTTTGTTATAAAACGCATGTGTGACTCATGTGCTTCTACGAAAGTCTTATCGCTGTTTAATGTTCATACAATAATGTTTTGTTGATTAAAATGTTATATATTAGGCTCTAGACGAATTAGTTTTCAGAAGATAAAAACTGATAAACTTTCATTACAAAGTAGGCAGCTCTTAGGTAGCCAAAAGAAGATCGGACAAGTATCAATAGCTATTTGAACCGAAATGTTTCTATAATGATGACGGCAACTAGTTGTCTGAGTGTTCAGTGTGCAGAAATGTTTTTATATAGGGTGTATCTTTTCCACAATGATTAGCCTTGCAGGTGTACCAATTGATTTCGAGTTGTCTATATCTTCCGGTATTGCTTACACCTAGAACAGTGTTTATTAACCTTTGTCGGCCCGTCTAAATATGCGTGGCCTCCTACACGAAAGAAAAAATGCAGGTTTAATGTTGCTTATTTAGTTACTGTTAAATTATATTTTTTTCTGTAAATGACACAGTTTTGTTGAGCTAGTGTGAAAAATATCATCCACAATATAACGACGGCTTCTGGACTTCGTTTTAATGGTCGCCACGTCAGACAATCTACATTCGTAAAGGTATGTTATAGCAAATTGTATGAGCACCACAGATATCTCTCCAATCAAAGCCAGTGGTCCCATTTAGGGACCATGCGCATCTTGTTGAGAAACGCTGCACTTACACTGAGATTGTTCGATGGCCCTCAGACCTTTCTTTTAGGGGATAACATATTCTATTTTCATATTTTCTGTTCCAACTCTGATTTATTTAGTGATTGGTTCACGGTTCTTGATAATTCTTTTCCCCTATGAGTCATTTTACTCAGAAGAGTAGAGAGGATGCGTAATCTGAATTTATACAAAGAAGTGGAAGTGACCCAACATTAACAGATCCGTCTTCGCCTGATGTACGGTTTGAAAATTAAGGAAATGTCGAAATCATTGCAACATTGGTAAAATGAAAACGATAAGTTATTGCACTGCGATAAAAAAAAATGACTCGTCTTAACTTCAACATAACTACTATTTTTTCTCGTATGTGTATAGTAGAAGTCAATCCCTTTTCCGTTACTTAGCCATAGTTTTTCTCATTACACTCGGTATAAAGATGCATTCAGATAGTCTACTACAGAAACCTCCTTATAAAATGCCTACTTTTGAAAAGGCAATAGACATAATCCTTTGTAAAATTAGCAGTTAACATACAAATGCATTGCAAGAGATTTCCGATAATCATCGTGCCGATATCACAAATTGTTGCCTGGCCTGTTCTTTGCTCGTATCGTTTTACAGGATGGAAGCGCGTAAATCAAAGAGAACAGTTATAAATCTTCTCGTGTCGTTTTTGCCGCTGGCCCGACAGTATTGAAACACTTGCCTTTATTCGCTTCATAGGGATTTTATCAGATCGGAGATGAAAGTAAATTGAAGCCCTACAGAAAATAGAAACCGTAGCATTCCCTATCTCAACTGTTCATCCATTTTCATGCTTCTTCATCGTTGTATCGCTCTGTTTATCCATTATTCTCCCTATTTCAGCTTGTATGTATATATATATATATATATATATATATATATATATATTTATTTATTTATTTGTAAACATGCATGTACGTAGATTACTCTTTATATTAAGTATTAAAAATAAATAAAAATATTATTTGTTTACGTTCAAAATGAAAAATGGGCAATTTCTAAAAAAAACATCCGATCTTCAAGGTGAAGGCGCTAACCTCAATATCGGTTTAAAAAATCAACAACAAACACTACGTCACTTCAATTTATTGTTCGCTGTCAGTGGAGGAGAAGTCCTTCCCGACTGAGATAATTTTTAATTTTTGTTCCTTTCTCCACGTTAAAAAACGACCCTGGTATCTAACTCTGTCCCGTGTGGAGGCATTGTAAATAGGAACGCGTTCCAACCTATTGTTGCTACATATTCCTTTAAAATCATTTTTTTTTTTCAATCTCATTTTTGCTATATTTTATAATTTGCCTTTTCCTGATATTTCTAAGCGTATAAGATGTAATTTATTCTTATTAATGTTTACCTAACTATTGGCATCGTTAATATGTACGTTTTGTGTAAGTATTAATTATATAATTCTAATTTCGAGTATGCTTTCTATTAACATTCGTATTATTTTAAAACTTATTTAAATACTTATTCTCTAAACCCCTTATATTTATTATCAAGTCAACTTATATTTAATTTTATTGTGTTCTTCTTAATTTATAAGGTTATTATGATGATTTCATGGTGTCTTAATTTTCAATAAACATGTTTGACTTTCATGCAATTAAATAATGTTTATCAATTATCCATACAAATCATCAATTACTATTTTTCGACTGAAAATGTTCAAACGTTTAATTTAATAGTCTTCTCATAAAATATGTCGTAATTATTATGAATGCTTGATGTCATAATGTTTAATAAACATGTTCAAGTACCATGCAGTTAAATGAAAGTATTTATTTTTTTCAAGTATCTATAGTAATTATAATTATTATTTTGCGACTGAAAATGTACATCTTAAATTTCAGTTATCTTTAAATGGATATTACTTATAATTCTATTATTAACTCAAGAGTTACCGATTTATATATTTAGCTTTATTCATATATTTAGCTTTATTTATATATTTAGCTTTATTTATATATTTAGCTTTATTTATATATTTAGCTATATTTATATATTTAACTTTATTTATATATTTAGCTTTATTTATATATTTAGCTTTATTTATATATTTAGCTTTATTTATATATTTAGCTTTATTTATATATTTAGCTTTATTTATATATTTAGCTTTATTTATATATTTAGCTTTATTTATATATTAAGCTTTATTCATATATTTAGCTTTATTTATATATTTAGCTTTATTTATATATTTAGCTTTATTTATATATTTAGCTTTATTTATATATTTAGCTTTATTTATATATTTAGCTTTATTTACTGTCACATTAGATAAATTCAACTTTATTTTTCAATTCATGGATTCGTCTATTCTTATCCACAAACATGTAGGACCCCGAAATTAAAATTTATTATACTCTTCAGTATCCTACGTGCCGGTGATAGATGGTAGCAAAGCCCAAAGATAAGAATATAACATCTTTTTGCTGAGGTTTCACACAACAAACCACGGCTTCGTGAAGTGAAACTTTTAAAACAAGATTTGTTGCAAAATGTTTTTCCCAAATTTCTGGGGTCGAATATTTTGCCACACTTTCACCGACGACAAATTTAACAACAATTAGAATTTTATTGCAACTTGCCACTCAATAATATTTTAAAATACATCAAATGGATGTAACAAATGCTAATTTAAATGCTCGGATTTACTGTGATTTATATTTACCCCCCCACCCCGAGGGATGTAAAATGAAAAATAAAAATTTCGTATGGAAACTGAATAAGTCACTTTATGGCCTTAAACAAAGCGCTAACAATTGAAATATAGCACTCCATAATTATTTAATAGAATTAAATTTCAGGCAGTGTTTCATAGACGCGTGCATGTATACCAAAAATATAGGTAATAATTTGTTAATTTTAGTTTTCTTGGGTTGACGATATATTACTCGTCTCAATTTGTTGAGAATAAATTAGATGTAAAATTTAAAATGGCCGATCTTAAACAGTTATCATAAATAGAAAAGAGGCTTGCTTTTTTCTGTTGTTCTTGACCTTCAGGCCGGGATCAAAGTGTAGTATCTGTTCTGCAAATGCTGCACTTAAGATTATTTGTACTAGTCAATGGAGGGGAAACCCTCTATACTGGGACAATTATTATTTTTGGTAGCGAGAGTGTCTCCTTCTTGCCTACTTTTATGGGAGCTGGTTTTTACCACACATTAAAAAAGGCCTTGCGCCTAATTTGCTTTGGTGGGGAAGCAAATAAATACATTAAACAGTTATCATAGTTCGTTGGTATAAGATTTACTTGTGAAAAAGAAACTATAAAAATGAAACAATCACGACTACGGCCATTTTCTCTTGTCTTCCTATGAAAAACTAAAAATATCTAAGAGAATGTTTTGACTTTTTGTTAAACAAAGAAAAGGTGATTTTTCTTCCTACTTCAGGAACCCCTCTTTAAAAAAACCCATTGTATGTGTATATGTATGTATGTGTATATGTACGTATATCTATTTAAACAATTGAACTAAAAATGTCAATGCTGCCTCTTACAACGTACACGTTGTGTATGTCTGTATAAAATATGTATATTTGTATGTATGTGTGTATGTATTTAAAAAGTATGTATATCTGTATGTATGTGTGTATATATTTAAAAAGTATGTATATCTATCTATATATATTATATATATAGATATACATATATATTTAAAGAAAAAGAGCCTTCAAGAATTAGATAAAAAGATGGCTTTTTTAACAGATACATTATACCAATATATATTGTCTGAGCAATGAAGATAACGATAAATTCTAAAAATAAATAAAACGAAAAAGAGGAAAAATCAATACTTATTTTTTAACATTTTACACTATCAAACAAAATTGAGTCCGGAAGGACTTTTTTCATTATATACCAAAATGGAGGTGTTAAAATGTTTTTTTATCAGTGAATGGTATGGCTTCCAAATTTTGGCCGATCTTATTCGTAACTACGCGTTAGTACAACCAGCCAATGAAATGTCTCTGACGTCATTATAAAAATATCGAATTTTGGATTCAAGTCAGTTAGCTATTAGTTTGCGTCTTAGCCCGACTGATCAGTGCTGATCCGGATTACATGTATTATTTGCTGACTAGATCAAATGTCGCCATTTTTTCTAGAGAATTACTCAATACTCGAGATCATGACTGCATTGATTCCTCGCCTATTGTATTTGCTACCGCCATCTTTGTTCAACACAATGACTCAAAATTTAATAGATAATTTCTAGTTGTGTTAATTCAATATTCCGTAAATATTATGCCGCTTTTCTATATGCGATTAATTTATTTTATATTAGAATGTAATATACTTAACGTTATATGTTTAAGTTCAGGATTACATTATTAAGTACTATTTATTATGGTATTCAGTACAAATCCGCGCTACTAGTTTGTATTTAAAGCGTATTTATACGTCTCAATCGGGCAGCCGGTGGTCAAGCGGTTAATTACGTCGGTTTGTTAGATGAAGGATTCTAATTTGAAAACCGTTGGTAATCAAGCCAGTTGTTTGAATCGAATCAAGTTTTTCTATAAGAGAGAAAACACACTTTTATATACGAAAATGAATATGTAATTATACACACACACACACACACACATATATATATATATATATATATATATATATATATATATATATATACGTATGTATGTATATATACGTATGTATGTATATGAAAAGTGTTTTCCTTAGTTAAATATATTCCCTCCGTCCTTCTTTGTATCATGGATACAAATAAAAACTGTCTTTCCTTTTTCATAGTTATAATAGAGCTTTGTACCCCCCACAAAAATATAATTATATATATATATATATATATATATATATATATATATATATATATATATATATATATATATATATATATAATATTATTTTGGGGGTGTACAAAACCTTATTATAACTATGAAAAAGGAAGACTGAGTTTTTTTTTGTATCCATCCATATCACTTTTGTATATATATATATATATATATATATTAATATATATATATATATATATATATATATATATATATATGATATTCATAAATGACCTCCCCGACAAAATTGCCTCTGAGATGGCTATATATGCTGATGACACTACACTCTATGGCAGGCACGACAGGAAGACGAATGAACACATTTCTAAAGAAATGGCAGAAACACTAGAGGAAGACCTCCAATCTGTAGTGGAATGGGGACAAAAGTGGTTGGTCGCGTTCAATGCTGCCAAGACTAAACTAGTTTCATTCAATAATTACAAGAAACCCTCTCTACCACCCATAGCAATGGCCAACGACTCTTTATCTGAGAGTAATCTTTCAAACTCCTTGGCCTAACGTTCACAGGAAACATGAGTTGGAACAATTACATTGAAGGCATTGCCAGGGCCGCTGCAAGAAAGGTGGGCTCTCTCTACCGTGCTAGAAACTACTTACCCCCGAAAGTATCCTGTACCTCTATAAGGCAACCATTCGCCCATGTATGGAGTATTGCTGCCACATCTGGGCTGGTGCATCTGCTACTAGTCTCTCGCTCCTTGACAAGGTTCAAAAGAGAGTTGCAAACCTGATAGGCCCTGAACTGGCATCTAAGCTTCAGCCACTGTCCCATCGACGAAATATTGCATCCCTCTGCCTTTTTTACAAGTATTTTAGTGGTGAATGCTCTGACGAACTGCAATCACTTGTGCCCCCACGACGTGAGCACCCTCGACAAACCCGACAGGCTGCTAAATCCCACCCCCACATTGTAGAGATCCCTATATGTAAAAGATCTTTTTACTCCAATAGTTTCTTCCCCAGAACCGCTAGACTCTGGAATTCCATTCCAGGTCCCTGCTTTCCCAACAGTACTGACGTGCAGAAGTTCAAGTGTAACGTGAACCGACATCTTGCTGCCCAAATCCCTACATAGTACCCCAGTAGTTGTTGCCCCTGATAGTAGCCCCCTACACCAAAGTGGCAATTTGCCTTGTTTGGGGTGAAAATGTAATAATAAAATATATATATATATATATATAAACGGAGAGCGATTGGTAGAACCCAGTCTGAAAAAAGGAGATTGTTCTCAAAAGATCGAGTGTCAGAAATCAAATTTGGAGACAATATAAAGAAAAAATTGAGTTCGAAGAAGTGACCTTTTATTGGACTGCTTTTATTGCCTTCTTTCATATCATTTGTTTTTGAGACTGTTACAACTCCTTGAATCGTTGTAGATAAATTAGTGACATTAACACAGATCTACGATAAATAAGGGAGGTTTAACACTGACAAAAGACTTTTGGTGTTCATCTCCAAACCTTTCAAAACCCTTATTTGAGTAAAGTGTCTTCATCTTAACTTCTGCTTACCAGGTGGCGATATATAGATGCATCTTCGCTGACCACATGACCATAATAGGTTGTCTATCTGTGAATGCCTGTCCTGAAATCTAAATCGTAAAGTATATGCTAGCAACCCACCCATCATTATTGACGAAGAGAGAACTACATATATACTCAGGAAAAGGAGGAGACACTGCTTAGCATGATAGTAGAACGAAAAAATAGTAAGTTCACTATTCCTCCCATTTAAACATAGCACATTCGTCTTAGATATTCGCGTTAACTAAATTACGTTTAAAAGTATTAATAGACTTATGGCTTCAGTTGATAACACGGTTCCATTATTAACAAAAGTAATTTATGGTTTCCGCTTCACACACCAAATCCCGTTATATATATATATATATATATATATATATATATATATATATATATATATATATATATATATATATATATTTGTGTGTGTGTGTGTGAAAGTGTCTGTATGTATGTGTGTCTGTGTACATTTCGCTACGCAATAACTCTGTCAATTTTAAGCCTACAAATTCGAAATTTGATATACATCGTACTGAGATTTGGGAATATCGATGTAATTTGTTTTTGGACAGAAATTTGGCGATTAAGGGGTCAAAGTTCAACGATTTGACATTTGAGAACTCTACACAACTCTTCCTACAATTTTGGGTCTAAACACATGAAATTTTAGATATAGATTCCTTGGACATGGATCTAACGGAATAACTGTATTTGAGCCCAAAACAATACATTTTAAGGGGTCATAATAGGGGTCAAAGTTTTAAAAATTCACCGTTTTTTGTTTTGTTTTGTTCAGCATACACCTCAAAACACCTGGGCAACGCCGGGCACCCATGCTAGTGTATATATATATATATATATATATATATATATATATATATATATATATATATATATATAAATAATTGTTTGTGTGTGTGTTGATATTCATATTAAAACCCCTTTTTTCTATTTATTTAAAAAGAAAATACAATTTTTTTATATATGGGTCGTGGAATTGCATTAATCTGAAACTACCCTCGGTGCTCGGCGTTGCTCGGGTGTTACGAGGTGTGTTGTGGAGCAAAAAAGAAAAAATAGTAGGCAGGCACATTCGAACCCGTGGCGAAAAAGAAATTAGAGGTGTGTGTAAGGTTGTTGAGTGAGCAAAAAAAAAAGAAACAAAATAAAAAAAATGGTAGGTGGCAGGCAGACTCGAACCCGTACCGCGAAGAAAGAAAAGAAAGTGAACAAGAAAAACGTGACGCGTTAGCTGTTGCGCGCCTTGTCAGACCGGAAGTTACGTAGGTTTAAATTAAGGCTAGTCAATATAAAGGAGAGGATGATTCTCGAAAATATCGGCGAAAAAAGAGACCCCTCCTGTGGAAAAGAACTCAGTTAAGAGTGAAGGAATTAATGTTTTTGACTAATTTTTCGATATTTGTCGTCCAAAGGGTTCGGCTTCAAAATTCTTTCAGTCTTGAGAAAATCCTCGCCTATGTCGAAAATTTTTGCGAGATATACATACATACGTACATGCATTGATACCTACATTTAAACAGATTACATAGATTTATATTATAGGTAACCTAGCTAGTTTGCATATTCTATACATATTAGAACCCCGGGCTACGGTGACCCTTGCGATACTTTTTTTTTAAATAACGAGTTGAAATATGATGTTTTTCCCGCCTTACTCTCTTATTTATAATGTTGATGGATTATACACATGTGTATTATATACTGTACTGTATTTTGTTACTAATTTTTAATGCCATATCCCGGCGTTCTGCTGCATTCTATAATACAATTATATTATCAACTAATATTTCTTTAACAAAGCAAAACTCATCAAGATAAAAGATCCCAACATGAAAAAAACTTATCAAGCTAAAAAAATCGCAACATGATCCAGATAGTATTTTTAAAAAATGTTTTTACCTTTTCTTATTCTTTTATGTGTTTTTAAAATTTTGGAGTTTAATTTTAGATCGGTTTATTTATGCATGTATTTTCTTGATCCTTGTTTACTTGCTCTATCTCCTTTCCTGTTTTATTTTTAAATTATTTTTTAAGTAAATTCTAATCCGCAAAGGCTCATAGCATAATGATTAGATGACTTGAAAACATCAGTTGTAAAAGTGATATTTACCTGAAGGTTGAAGGTTTACTTCTCAGTCTGGGCGATAAAAATATGTTGAACGATGCATATCTGATATAATAACAAATAGTAGATTTAAATAGCAATTTCAATCAGAAGAGCTCTTATACACCACATTCCCAAGAAAATTTCATGCATAACAAAAACTAACAATAAAAACACTTATACTATTTTATAAACTAATCACATTTGTAATTCTTAACCAATTACCTGGAAAAAGTCTTAAAATAAGGGGAAACGTTTATGAATATATATATATATTGTTAGGTGGGTAGTTCAAAAAGTAAACTCCTTTTTTTTAACTAAGAAATCTGAAAAGCTACGAAGACAGTAGATAGACCATTCAAATCAGCGATTTTTTTTCATAATATATTAGCCTGGATTCCCGGCGTTGCCCGGGTGTTTGGAGGTGTGTGTGGTGAGCAAAAAAAAAAAAGTGGTAGCAGTCAGGCAGACTCAACCCCGTACCACAAAGGAACAAAAGAAAACGGTTGCATCCATTGCCAAACTGGAAGTGGCGAAGGTTTAAATTAAGGCTAGTCAATGGAAAAGAGGGGATGACTTTCGAAAATATCGGCGAAAAAAGCGACACATCCTTGTAGAAAAGTGCCCAGTTTTTGGTGAAGGAATTCATGTTTTTAGCCATTTTTTCGATATTTGTCGTCTGAACGGTCAAGCTAAAAAACAATACCAATCTCGTGAAAATTCGTTGCTTTTGTCGAAAGTTTTAGGCGCACATACATACATACATTTAAACAGACAGGTGTTATTTATATTATAGACTAGCGGGGGTACCCGGCGTTGCCCGGGTGTTTGGAGGTGTGTGTGGTTTTGGGTAAATCAAAACACCCGGGTGTTTGTGTCGGGGGGGGGCGGATAAAATTAAAAAAAAATAGTTTTGGAAGATAAGTATGAGGATCGAACCAGAACACTTGAGGCAAAGTTGGAAACTAAAGTGTGAAAAAAAAAGTGAAACGTTAACCACTGGGCCAGCGTGAAATACTAACAGAAACACGTTTGAATTTATTTAACTATTTAGAATTGACAGGTGCACGTTTTAATGATTAAATGAGGCAAACTTTGACTGCGGGGTAGTATTTCATTTATTGCGGGAACGCTTTTTTATTTTTATTTTCCCAAGATGTTGGGATGGAGGAACCAGCTCCCCACAACAAGGGGATTGTCCAAATTGAATATCAATTGTCTGATATAAGGAAATATTTCCACATTGATCAAATCTGATTGCTTTCGGACATTTTCAGTGATCGCGACCAGAAAAACACTGCCAGAATTAGTGTCGCTTTTATTATACGAAAAAGCCTAATCCACGTGCGGCGAGCGAAAAATTTTGAATGTTTATCTTTTCAAAGTCGAGCAAATTAAATAGGCGTTGTTAACTCGTAGATATTATCATTTATATGTGATATAAAAAGTTTTTAAAAGTTGTGAGCCGACCGAACGCTTCTCGGAAAAAAGCCTTTCCTGGACATAGACAAAAGCGAACATACATACACACATTTTCGCTTTTATGTATATAGATTTATCTAGATAGGAGATACACCTCCCTGCTTTTGACGCACGTCTATGAGAGGGTGTTCCATTTTGAGATTTTACCATCGTCACATCTACTACAGAGAAATGAATCTGTTACGTCATGAATGCAAGTTACAATCTCCTCTGATCCATTCGTGCCGAATAAAAAAAATTGGAGGAATTACTTTTGGAATACTCTTCAAATTGTAGTATTGGTTTAATAGTAAGGATAAAAATACCTGATTATTTTCTTTAGTAATTAAACAAATTTGCCCGTGTAGCTTTCATGTCATATTGATTATGAGGCTGAATTCCCATCAAATCTGAAAAGGGAAACTTACATTAAATCTATTGCAGAAAATATCTCACACTTCTATTATAATAGGGGCCCTAAGACTGAGTGTGGTTGCTATATTTGGCAAGAAGAGGTGCCGTTTAGAGGACTTTTTTATTGACAAATTACAAAATCGACTTCACTATCTATTAGTGTGATATTTTATTCTAATTTCTATAGATTCTTTTATACAGAAGAGCTGTTGATAGGCTCTTTATACTTTTCGTTACTTTCACGAAATGTGCGCAAATCAATACTCCTTGTAAAACACGTACAGTAGGATCTGGTCTATCTGTAACTACATTAAAGAACTCTCCTTTATCTGTACGAGACATCAAAGGGAAACTTTTATGAACAAAGTTTACTTCCTAGTATATATCATCTGTGTAACGATACCACGAGTTTGCCTCTCAACCGAATACAGCATTTTCGTTTTTCAAGTCTCATGTAAACAAATACTTGTGGAAACGTCCTCTTGCATAACACTGGGTAATAAAAACTTTGTCAGCGCTGTTTTAGCTCATTTAAGACGAATTTGATGTGCCGAATCCAAAAGATCACATTACTTTTGCTCAATCAGTTCAAGTTTTTGAGTTATGGCCACATGCGGTTACTTTCGTTTTTCTTAACATGCACGCGTGTGTGGACCATTTTAGAAAGAAGTTAGTGGGGGTAAAAAAACATGTTTTATTGGAAACCATTATTTTAATTAGAAGAAGTATGCAGGTCCAATATTTATGGATAGTTGTGTTGAAATGCGATTAGTCATAAAAGAGAAAACAATGAAATCTTTCAAAAATTAATACTCAGCATAAACGAATGGGGGACTGGTGTATCCGGGAATAATTGGTGCCTGGCAAAGAAAAAAAAACGTCCTCAATGACAATCTAGTGGGCAAAGACAGATTACTCTTCCAACCAGTGCACATAAAGTTCGGCTCAATCAAACAGTTTACCAAAACTCTGGTAAAAGACGATGACTGCTTCACTTGTGCCAGGCTTTACCATGATTTGACTAGGAAGAAGTTGAAAGCTGGCATCTTTAACAATCTCTATATTCAGAGTTCAGAAACGTGATGAACGAAGTCGAACTGGAAGCGTGGAGGGCATCTGTTCTGATAGTGAAGAACCTTCTTTGCGACAATAAAGTCAGAAAAAACACAGAACTTGTCAAAAACATGCTGACTTCTTTCAGAAATCTGGACCGCATCCTGAGCGTCAAGATGCGCTGTCTATTTTCAAATGAGAACCAGTTTCCTGAGAACACATGTTCAAGGAGTGGCGAGCAAGAGAATAGATTCCACCAGAACGTGAAAGAGGATAAGGGAAGCTGGACAAAGCTATGCTGTTTGACTAATGTTGGAATCTTAAGAGAAACCTCCCTGCTGGGGAGCATTCCAGTAATTCAAAGAAACGTAATTTGAAGCTCTGAAGTTTTAAAAATTGCTAAGCAACATGCATTTTACACATACTTATCTTTATTAATGCCCGCTATTTTATTGACAGTAATTCATATATGCTGTTGGAAAACATTTTACCCCTTAATAAACATATGTGTTAAAGAAAAAACTCAGCTATTAATGCCACAAAAAGATATTCGATTTTGTCACAAGATTTTATTAGTTTCAAATCAACTAAGCACGAAAACCTGACCTAATGTCATTCCCTTTTACAGCAGTGCAAAGATAACTTAACTCAGTTATGAAAATCTGCACAACTTCGACAAGTAAATATTGTTGCCCAGTGTAAATCGATTAGTCTTAGTAATCTTCTGACTTTTCTTTCTTATCCTAACGTTGGAGACCAAATGAAGATCTCATAAATCCTTATATTTGAGTCGCCCCGGGTTCCGATATGTGGTGTAACTTAAATAAATACTGTATATTTTACTCTTAAATACATACACAAAAATTAATATCCGAGCGACAGGTGTAACATTTACTTCGTCAACAGACCAGGTTTGCACTACTTCCATGTCCATAGATAACTATTTAAATCACGATATATTGAAACTAACCCTTGGGATGTCTTCAGATATCGACTTCCTGACAAAATATTCTTAAAACATGATTATACTTTTTTCTTTCATTTTGCGAAACTCAGTCATTTCTGCGAATCCCAAATTAAAAGTAAAATACACAAATACGTAAACAAAATTCCGTGAATACACATTTGAATAATTAAATAACTTTAAGCATATAAGTATTTATCAAAATGAAATGGGTTGACATTAAATAACCCTAACAGGGTTGATATGCCACAATAAATAACGAGATAAAACACCATGAATAAGTAAGTGGAGATATAAAAATCTGTAAACATAGAAATTTTTAGGAAGATGACCGGCATCGACATTTAATAACATGGAATGTGTTGATGTGCCATAAAACAAAACAACCAAACCAAACACAAAGAATAAATATTAAAAGATATACAGAACTTGAAGCATAAATTTATTCTAAGATGAGAAAACAACCAAACCAAACTTCGAATCATTCTCTCAATTTTGATTAAAATCTATTACATAACTTTGTAGGTATATACGAATGTACTTTTGTACAAAATGTATTTATATACGCCTCAGAATATTTGAAAGCGGCTGTGTCCGTCAGTCGCATGGATGTTTAAAATAGAAATATCATTGCGAAACGCATTTTATTTCTAACCTTCCTGCACGCATCCCTATCACAGTAATTGTAGCCAACTCTCATTTGTCTATCCTTTTCTGTGTCCTTCTCATCCTCATTTCCCCGGTTTTCGTTTCTTTTTAACCATATTCGCTACCGACTTTTTGTCACGGGATGAATGCCGCTCTTATGACAGGTGTGGCACGGCACTTCGGTGTCAGAGATATTTTTGTTAATCAGCTTTTGAAAACTCCGCGGGGACGAATAAGCAATTTGTCACGGATAATTCCATTTCCCGTCTCCGGAGAGGCGCTTCACAGCTTGGATCAAGCCACACCTACTTGGCGTTGTTTAGCATGGGCAAGGACGATATTTCCACGCGGTTATTTTATTTATTGCGAAACCTTGAAACAGTGGGATTTTTGCGATTGTTAATGCGAGGAAAATGACGAAAGATACGATAGAATATTCGAGCAGTACAAAAGGTTTCCACAAATCATTTCAGATGAGTAGGTTTGCAAATGGAAAAGGTCGAAAGATAAAATAGAAAGATCTGCTATGAAATTTTGTAGAAACGGTAGGGCATTCGAAGAATTCTCCAGACAAATAAGATTAATCAAAAAAGAGGCCAACTCTCTCCGGCACGGAACAGTGGTCGACACACCCAATTGTTTAAAATATAGATGCATTTAACCAAAAGGACCATCTCTGTGTTTTTCTTAATATATATATATATATATATATATATATATATATATATATATATATATATATACGTTTTATTTTTTGTTACCGTATCTTTCTGTTAAGTTACATTATTGTTCCGGCTACACGGCCGTTTTTTTAGCCGTCTGTAGCGTCCTCAGACTTTTACAGAAAGACGCTACAGACGTCCAAAAAAAAAAAAAAAACGGCCGTGTAGCCGAAACATTAATGTAACTTAACAGAAAGATACGGTAACAAAAAATAAAAAATAAAACGCATATTTGCTCTACAACAGTATTGAGCACTTTCTTCATTTTTTATTAATTACCATCTCCACTATATATATATATATATATATATATATATATATATATATATATATATATATGTTTACTGTTTTATTTTTATTGGAAAGAATTCCAACAAAGTTCTCGATTACAAAAAAAAATGTAATATAAGAGCTTAATATTTATTTATTTAAAACTGTACAGAAGGTCAGAAAAACATTGGTACCGTCGGTTTCAAGCCTAACATTAGGGGGGCAATGTTTTTCTGACCTTTTGAACATTATTAAATATATATATATATATATATATATATATAACTATTTAATTTACTCACATAAAATTAATATACGAAAGTATAGATTTATGCGTAAGCTTTAAGTATTTACTTCAAAAGTGCTCAATACGTAGGTACAGCTAGTTCGTAAATTATAAAATGTATATGGCGATTAAGCTACATTGAACATTCCACGTTCCATCCACTGAATAATCCTAAAGTGGATGAAACGCGGAATATTCAGTGTAGCTTAATCGCCATATACATTTTATAACTTACTATATATATATATATAAATATATATATATACATGCATACATACATGTTAGCAACGAAGTAACCACTTATGCGGAGTTAAAAGCCACTCGAGGATATAGTTAATGAGTGAACAGTGGAAACGTAGCAATTCTTATAGGTGAAAATTGGGTAGAATTTTTTTATTTAATGGGACGGCTAACGAAAACGAGTTTACATTTGTCTTGAAGATCAACATATTGCAACTAACTGGGAAGCAGGCCAGCGGAACAAAGTCCTATATTCGGATAGTTCTTTGTAACCAAACATCATAGTATCTCGCATTTATTCTCATCAATTGCTCTGTCAATAGTTATGTACTCATAAATTGAATTTTAGAACCGTTAGGCGTTGGGGTTAAGCATTTTTTTGTTTGTTTTATTTTAGTATTACTTTTTGCTTTGAAAAAAAAAGTGTTTTACGGGTTCATAGACAAAACGTATGAGTTTTCTAGCTGAGAGGGAAAACTTAACAAGAGGTATACCGCACATTTCTGTTTTATAAAAAATGTTGTCACTCTTCACTATCACAATTATGCAATGTTTTATGCGGCATGTGCGAGTCTAGGCATGATACAGCTATGGAAAATTTAGCGGTATAAGTGTATGCTGAAATAGAGGTTCATAAATTCGCCATCGATTTTTTTTTCTTTTAAAAAATGAATGTGAAGACCTCGTCGGCATGCTGCAAATGCTAGCTGCTTTATTAAAATTAAAATATCACAAACAAAAAAAATACATATAATCAAAATATGTAATTGCGTTTTTTAATTACTTGCACTAAAGCCCAGCTTTGCTCGGGCCCTATGTACTCTTCAGAACTTTATGTGCACATGTATATATATATTAAAAAAGTTTTATTCATGTCCAGGTTGCCGACCGCTAAAATTTCAATTGTTTAGACGCAAAATTGGCGGAGGAGTTTGATAGAGTCTGTAAAGGCCAATTCTTTCAACTGTGACCTCTTGGCAGCCTAATTGTCGCCCAAACTCTGATAAATTATATTTGCTGCATGTCTGAATACCCTTTATGTAAATTTTCAAATGTTGAAACCCAAAATTGGCTGAAAAGTTTGCTAGAGACCGCAAAGTTCAAATATTTTAACTTTGAGACCTTAGCACCCATATTCTCGGCCAAAATCAAATTTAAAACCTTGGCCTATGTCTGACTACACTTTATGTAAAATTTCAAACCGAGCAAACAATTACAATAAAAAAAATTGTCGTTGTTGCCGTGGTCGGTTTTTTTTTTTTTTTTTTTTGCATCTTAGTACCTCTGGCCATTTAGAGTAAGAGTCAACTACTATCAGGTAGTAAAAATCCTCCACAGGTCCCGCATAATCGATGTGGTTTATATGTTATCGGTGGTGCTTTTGCAGCCAAAGCACAGCCTTTGCATCTGTTCACCATGTCGGTAATATCTTGGTCCATAGCTGGCCAATAAACAAAACTTCTCATTAGGCTTTTCATTCTGTTTATTCCTGGATGCCCCATGTGAAAATCCCTGAGAATTCTTTTTTGAAGGATAACAACCCTTTCACCGTATAACAGTATTTCGTTGCAACCAGAAAAAATTTCTGAACTAGTGTCACCCAGTGCTAACTACTGCTATGTGGTTTGAATGAAATTGTCATTTAGGGATTCTGACTTAATATCTTTAAGTGTGACTGGCAGTTCGCGGATAATATTGTTTATCATGGTTTTTACATCACTATTAATACGTAGTGCCGCGTTTAATAAATCTTCAAGAGGTTCCATTTTGGCAGGAATCAGTCTTGATAGACCGTCTGCATTGGCTAGTTGTTTTGAAGGAAGGAATTGAATTGTAAAATTATAGTTCAGCAGAATAGTCGGTTCGCAGTGAATGTTGGAAGTCCTTTTTTTATATAAAAATGGATATCAATGGCTTATGGTCGGTTTGTAGAAAAAAATGTCTTCCGTACAAGAACCGGTGGAATTTTGAAACTGCAAATATAATTCCTAGGACCTCTTTCTCGACCTGAGAATAATTCTTTTCCGCTGGTAAGAGAGTCTGTGATGCAAAAGCAATAGGCTGTTTCGAGCCATCCGGCATTCGATGTAGCATGCACGTCCCGACGCCATGTTGACTAGCGTCGCTAGCTGTTATTATGTCCAACTGCGGGTTGAAATGCGCTAGGAATAGTTTTGAAGTCAAGATTCTTTTTTTATTTCTTGAAATGATGTCTGGCAATCTTCTGTCCACACCCAAGCCTTATCTTTTTTCAGCAATTCATTAAGTGGTGCGGCCAATTTGTACATATTTAGGATGAACCCCTGGTAATAATTTGCCAAACCTAAAAAACTCTGCAATTGAGTTATGCTTACTGGTTCCGGCATTTCTTTAATAGAGGTCGCCCTATCTGGGTCTGGACGTCTGCCATCTTTATCGATTATTTGTAGCCAGGTATATTGTTTGTAAAAAGAACTCGCATTTATTTGCTTTTATTTTAAATCCATAATCTTGTATTTGACTGAATACTTGTCTGATATGCTTTTTATGTTCCTCCCTGCTTTTGCTCGCAATGATAATGTCATTAAGATATGCGGTTGCGGTGTCCAAGCTGAACAGCATACTATCCATTACTTGATGGAATATTGCGGGTGTCACCTTGACACCAAAACGCGAGTCTTTCCTATTTGTGCAAACCCCGATGAGTGTTGATACAGAGGAGGTTAGCGCGTTTGTCGTTTACCGGAATCTCTAGGTAAGCGTCGCTTAGGTCAATCTTAGAAAAAACTTGCCGCCATGTAATTTCGTGAACACTTCTTCTGGACTAGATAATGAATAGTGAAAATCTTCTTAGAACCCGTTGAGTCCGGTCGCGAAGTCGGCGCAAACGCGAATTTCCCCGGACCTTTGCTTTACATAAACTGCCGGAGCAGCCCACTCATTATATTCAACTTTAGCCAGAACACCGATGCTTTCTAATCTCTCTAGTTCCTGATTTATTTTATTCAGGGAGGCGAACGCTTCTTTTTAAACACCGGTTGTGTGCCAGGTTTCAACTTAAAATCTGTGGCCATTTTTGTACATCTCGCCAGGCCAGGAGTAAATACGTTTGTGAATTCTTTTTTAAAACTAGTTATAAGTTTCTCCGTTTCTGCTTGGTGAGTATCTATTTTCTTGCAGAATGTGGATATAGGAAGATCCCAGAGACGAAACTTCTCCATGCTGTCAGAACCGAACAGGTTCTCACTATCTTTTAGCATATACAATCTTGTTTTTTGTTGTTTTCCCTTGTAAAGTGACGTTTGTAATTAATTCACCTTCAAAATGAATTTTGTACCATTAATGGCAGTCGCCATTCTGTTAGTTTTTAACATAGTCGGCTTTCGTAATATTTTGCACGTTTTGAGATTTATTATTGAAAGATCCGATCCACTGTCTAATTTGAATTTTATAGCCTTGCCGAAAATGTTAACCGTTACATATTTGCGTAGATTTTCATCTACGATGTCCTTAGTTCTGATTTGACGTACACGGCTTCTATTCTGAGTTTCCCTACAGTGAGAACTTTTATGGTCGATCTTATTGCATAAATGGCATCTTTTTGTTAAAAATAGCAATCCCTTACACAATGTATTCCACCACATCTGAAACAAGCGCTCGGTGCTTTTAGTTTTTCTGAGTTTCGGTGGTTAGTGTCTGTGTGCCAATTCGACGGTTTTTTTCTTAGTTACGTTTTTTTATATTCCCGATGCCTGCTTCGATATTTCTTGTATCTGTTTTTATAATTTCTACTTTTTGACAATCTTCAGTCAATTTTTTAAGTGTTAATTTCGGTTCATTTTCTAATTTTGTAAGGACTCTGCGTCTGATTTTCACATCTTTTCCGGAGCTTAACCGTTGCGCAAACACAAGACATTAAATATTTTCTGCTTTTAGTTCAGACAACTTAAAGTCATCACAGTGCTTGTTCACTTCAGCTGCGGAGGTGGCAAAATCGTCATTATCGTCTTTTACCACATTCAAACATCTGCAACGCTTATGGAAAAGAGAATTTTCAGCGAGAAAAGTTCTGTTAACAAATTTACCGTCTCATTGAATGATAAATCTGCTGTTTTCTGAGGCAAGATGTAATCCACGAATTTATCATGCTCAGCCAATTCCAATTTTCGTAGTAAAAGTCTGGTTTTCTTTTTATCAGACCAGTTGCTGCAGTCAATATTTAAAAAAAATCTTCATAACGCCGAAAATACGCTGCGAATGATTTTTCCTCTTCCTCGTATTTAAAATTGTCTATCGCGGTCCATATTTTATTCTGAGAAAATGCGTAATTGCTTTCCGTGTTCGAATTACACTTAATAATTTCTGTAAGCAATTTCACTGTTCGTAATTGACGTTCGGCTAACTGTGTTTGCAACTCCTTTTGCTGTTCTTCGAATCGTATTAAACGTTCAGTCCAGTGGTTTTCGGATTGTGACTGACGCTTTGCGGCATCGATATGCAACTTGATCAAATGATCCAACGCTACTTTCAATTCGTCTATTTTGCTTTGTCAGCATTAGCCATTTCAAAACGTTCGCTGAATTTTACAAAACCGTTTTATTCTTTCTTATTTCTTCCTCCAGACAATAAAACGAACAGAAAAAACATAAATATATAAAAAGTTCATTTTCTAAAGAAAAAAAATCAAGTGTATATTTTTCTCCAGCGAAAAAAAATAACGCCTGATTTTAGCAGCGAAAACCACAAGTGACAAATTCTTTTTCCAAAAGTATAAAAATTTACCTTTCTAAGCCGCGACGAACCTTTTTCTTTTTGCAAAAGTACAGCGCTATCTTTGAAAGTTGTGACGAACTTTTTTTTCAACTCTTTTTTTCCGTAATGATCTGCGTTTTTTTAGTTACCGTGAACCTTTCAATTGCAAGTGTTATGTTAGACACTTCCTTAGGCTTTATAACATTTGAGTCCGACGTCATTAGTATTTTTAAAATACTATTTCAACGCGAGTATTTCTTTTTTCAATATCGTTACTGGTTTCGATTTTATTATGCTCCTAGAATCTAATGTCGTCAGTGTTTAGTTTTTTAGAACACTGTTTTTAAACGTGAGTACGTTCTCCGAATCAAATGTCGTCAGTGTTATGGCTTGCAATAAGCCACAAAGAAAACAGAACAACGGAATAGAGTTTAAAAAATGTATTACTGGAACAACAACGTAAAAAGGTTATAACTGAAAAGAGTAGTAAACGTCGCCGAGCAGGTGAGGGACGCTCTGGTGTTAATATTTATTTGCATAAATATACACAAAATGTGGCACAAGGCCAAAAATAGGGGGGGGTTAATGTGGACCTATCTAACATAACGTTAACTTAACTAGACTCTTTCACCAGAATACCAGAATCACTCTATGGGAATCCTAATTATAACCCGAAAAATGATATATACATGATGTGGGGGGTTGGGGCTAAAAATTTTATATACAACAAGCATGAAATATTTACAATGAAAAAATAGTAGTTAGTAAAAGAGCCCCCCCCACTACTAAATTGTGGCAGATAGAAAGCTTTGTCAGTCGAAAAGACGCAGGTCCACACGAAAACTGACTTTATTGAATAAACACCACAAAGACGACCTGCATCACTGACAAAGCAGTCCATCCGTCACCTAATTGGGGTCGGGAATGGGGGTTATCGAACCTAAGGTGGGGGAAAAAAAAAAAAAGGGGGGGGGGACAAGGGCAAACTAAAAGAGGGACTGGGACGATGAACACATACATACTCTAGCTAAGTTAAAAAATCAAACAATAAAGCCTAACTAACCCATACTAAACTAATCGGTCTGATACTGATGTCTTGTTAGTTCAGGATACCCAAAATCCTTTTTGACCTAAATCAAATCAGAAACGAATTCAAGGCCAGCTCCAGTCACTCTACACAGTCGCGAAGCTTTCACCCACCTTTCGTTGAAATTTACAGGAGTGAGTTTCACCTTCTCCAGCCTAATTCGCATTTTCAAACGATGCTTGAACATGAGAACAAGCTGGGGAGCAGTGAAGGTCTCATCTCCGTAAACCTCCTTCTGTCGTGTCGACCAAATCACGCCTCTCATAACAGCTAGCAAATGCAGAAAAACATAACGTTCCTCTTTCTTCATACTCGGCGCCCAATTGCAGCACGGGGAAACCGCATCCAGCACAAAAAAACGCCCGTTCAGTATGCGAACCGTGAAGCTCTCAACTAACTCACATAACGGTCGAACGATAGCGCAGCGGAAGAAAGCATGGCTTAGGTCTTCCTCCCATTCTCCGCATCGGACACAACTAGGTGTCATTGTAAAACCCGCTATGAAAAGTTTTTTGTGAACCCAGAGGGCATCTCGGATTACCAGCCAGGTGAGCGATGCCTCGTAGTTATCGAAACAGCTCAGCCCGGGCGCCCAAGGCCACATCGAGCGACGCTCCTCATTCGTGAAACCGAACTCCTCAATCTTTTCGTCTCGGACAGATCCCCTCACTAAAACCCTATATAGCGCTTTGCGAGACAACAGCCGGGTGTCAGAGAGGCTTTCATTCACCCGTTGAAGGAACTTCAACGCCTGTCGACACTCGCGATAGAAATGGCATTCGTTTCGGGGCCTCCTGCGTGCCTCCCCCTCAGCCGAATGCACATTCTCCAAAGCCGGAAAGGCTTTCTTAGTGTCTTCCATCCAGAAGACACCGTTCCCTAAGTCAGGTGTACACATTCGGTCTAGGTATATCAGCCTTAGAGTGTGTCTACGTATTTTGATATTCGGCATACCCAGACCGCCTTCAGACGGATGCAGGCAACAGATCTCCCGAGCAACCATGACTTGCTTTCCGCGCCATAAGAACGCGAAAAGAGCACGCACTAGTTCAAGTAGTGAGGACTTCGGGAGTGGGAGCACTGATAGACGGTATAGGATCAGGGGGTAGATATGAGTATTGCATACCTCCGCCCGACCCTTTAAAGTTAGATTTCTCAAAGACCACAAATGAGTTGTGGTCTTGACCGCTTTCAACACTTCCGACCAATTTTTCTCCAGCTGGAGGTCGGGGCCAAACCAGACGCCGAGTAGCTTGCAGGGCCCATCAGTCCACCCAAAGGGTCCCTGAAGGGGCGTTCCCCTCCAGGCACCAACACGTAAGCCAATAGACTTAACGTGGTTGATTATGGCCCCTGTTACCTGTGCATACCGTCTTGTTTCCATGTCGACGACTCTAATCTCGGCATTGCTCGTTACAAGCACAGTCACGTCGTCGGCATAGGCGGTATACTTTACTGGGGTAGAACCACCTGGCAAAGTAATCCCGCGAAGGACCGGATTCACCCTAAGCTGGCGCAAAAAGGGCTCAAGCGCGATGACATACAGCATGGGTGATAACGGACAACCTTGACGGATAGATCTTGTTAACCTGAAGGGCTTCGATCTCACCCCATTCACCTCCACCATAGCACCGGGGTTAGCATACAAGAGGCGAATCCATGAGCGAAACTGGGGTCCAAACCCAGCCGAGCAAAGAACAGCCCCTAGGTAACGATGGTCAACCCTATCGAATGCTTTGGACTGATCTAAATTGATCAGCGCGGCTTCTGTGTCGACTTTCTCTCTGATCAAGCGTATCGCGTGCAAATTATCTTGAATCGTCCGGCCCTTAACAGAACACGTCTGTTCGGGACTTATGAGACGATGTAAAACAACCTGCAGACGATTTGCTAAGATCTTGGCCAAAATCTTTAACTCTGTGTTTAACATCGTTAAGGGCCGGAAATTGCTAATCCCATCCCCTCCATTTTTATCTTTGCGAAGCAATTTAATGATTCCCCTGGTAAAGTACTGAGGTATAGACCCGTTCCTAAACCAGGAGTTGAAGAGTGTGGCCAGCAAAGGAATAAAAATGGGCGACAGCCTCAAGTACACCTCGTAAGGCAGACCATCAATCCCAGGGGTCCTGTCTAGCCCGACTTGTTTCAGAGCCTCAAGGACTTCTTCCTCTTTTATGCTACCTTCACACGTAGCTGCTTCGGTCGCTTCAAGGCGAGAAAAGTCAGCTAAATACGTGTCAAACTGTTCAATCTCCAGACCGGGCTCCATGGTAAAAAGCTCCTGCAAATGAGCTCGAAAACCCTCCAGGATTCCATCATTTGATGTTACGGTTCGTCCGTCCGGCAATGTGACACTGGCGATGTGTCGATCAGTCGCACGTCGACGCTCCTCCGCACGCATTGACGCGGCCATGTTTGTTGCCTCATTCGGCACTCTTTTTAACCTAGCCCTAACTACTAGACCCTGGTCCTTCCTGTTATCCAGGGAGTCCAGTTCAGCCTTAATTAAAGTATAACTATCAGTATCCCCCTCCTCCACCGCCCTTTTTAATCTATCATCTAGTGCCGCTTTCGCTGCTCTAGAACTAAGATTGAGTCGATGACTAAAATCAGCAGCGAAGGACCTAATTACTTGTTTAAGTTTTCCCCACCACTTATTCCCGATAATGGCTCCCGTCAATTCCCTCTGTATTGTTAGTAAAAGCTGTTCCCGGAAGCCCTTCACGTCGAACAACGACGTGTTGAACTTCCAGTAACTAGCCATCCTAGGTTTAACGCTATCTAAGTTTACCCGAACCCGGACTAACCTATGGTCCGAATAAACTATGTTATGAAAACTTGGACAGTCTAAAAGCCCTAAGTCGACTCTCTTAACTAAGAACCGATCGATGTAACTCGAAAGTTGCACCGGATCGGAGCCGCGTCTACCTGTCCAAGTCCAAACTACATCCCCGGGCTTTTCGTTTCGAAATTTATCGACAAGATCAAACTTGTCTATAAAGTCTCGAAACGCCTTAGCATCCCGGTTCTGGTTAGTAGCCCTTGAAGTATTACCCCCGCGATCTAAATCGGGATCCAGGACCGCGTTCCAGTCTCCCGCTAAAACTATCCGCCGAGACGAATTCATGAAGGGCTCAATCCCCCGAAAAAAGGAAACCCTCTCGCCATGGCTATTGGGAGCATAAACCCCAATAAATCGAAACGCCACATCCTTTACGGCAACATCCAGCACGTGCACCCTTCCCTCCGGATCAGCATAGACCGGGTCACACGAAGCATCAAGCGTGCGTCTAACTAGCCAGGAAACACCCCTCGAGTGGGAATCAAAATGTGCTGAATAGAGCTGAAAGTCTCTAAGCAGCACACCCTGATAATCACTGGGAATGAAGTGCGTTTCCTGTACACAGCATATATCTACCCCGAGGCGTTGAAGGTCGCGTGCAACTCGAAGTTTACGAGAGGCGTCCCTACAACCCTCGGACATTCAAAGTAGCTAACCTTAAAGCCATTGTGATCTATCTAGGGTTGGGTATCCTTAACAAACATGGACGGTGCCAAGACACCGACAGCTGTCCCCAATGATCCAGAGGTCATCTCATTAGTGAAGGCCCCATCAGGGGACAGACCACCGATGTCTAGAGGAAATGTTAACTTAATCGCTCTATAAAGTGAAGGGTGGATTTTTATGGGAACCCGTCCTACACATAGTTTCTCCATTTTAAGTATGTCAGAGTCGCTAAAAAAGGCTGCTGGAGGAATGATATTAAAAGCGGAGTTTGCTTCCTCCAGCATAGTCCAAACTCCTTTGGCCTCTTCACGACTTCTGACCACAGTTAAAAGTCTTTTGGCATTAGGAAAATTTTCTGGGTTTGTAATGTCCAGTTTGCTTATCTGCTTCACCGCGTAGAGGTTTCGGTAGTCTTTTCTAACGTGATTTTTGGATATGGTCTCTATATTAGCCGTGATCTTACACACGTCTTTGCCCTGAAAAAAAGGGGGTCTTTTCTTTTTCTGGTCTTTTTTCCACGGAGGGACTTCTGTGTCTTTTCTTTTCAGAAGTAGAAGGGCGAGGTGATGGAGGGGGCATGTCAATTTTCATAGGGGAAGCGGGAGGGGAGTTTTGGGGTGTATGGTTTGGGGAGCAGAATGGAGACGGTTTAGGGGACGGTTTAGGGGTCTTTTTGGATGGGGAGCCTAGGGTTGTCAACTTTGGGTCTCTTTTTGGTACGTTTGCTAGAGAGAGGGGTGGCGCTTTACGGGGTGATCTTTTCTCTTTTGGAGGAGGGGCAGGCTTTTCGGGGAAGAGAGATTCGGGGAAATCTAATATTTTTTCTTTTTCTTTTTTCTTCTCGCTTTGCTTGCGCTTTTCATCTAGCGAGTCCTTTATTTTTAGCAGGGCCTTAAACTTGTTGCCCCCCGGGTCTTTACTGGTCCTAATGTCTAGTATCTGCTCTTTGGTCAGTTTATCCGCGTACGTTTTACGAGGCGATTTAGAAAACGGTACCAGCGTCCATTCTCTCTTTTTAGGTGATTCCATCTCAGAGTTGAATTTTTTCTCGAATTCTTCTGTTGTGATTTCTTTAATCACTTCAATTTTTTTGCTTGTGTTTGGCGTTCTAGCCTCAGGTTCGAGGTGCCCAACAATCACCTCTTTAGGGTTTGTTGTGTTTGTCACATTTGTTTTGGTCTTTTTCGGACATGTGTAGGTTAAGTGATCTACTTCACTACAAATCCAGCAGGTCGGCCTCCTCCCTGTGACCACAATGGGGAGTTTTTCAGCTCCCGCTTCCAGGAAGTAGGGTATTTCGTAGAAAGCTTCTTGGTTTAAAAGGATGTCGAAGGACCAGACTCCGTTGTACTGGTCCACCTCTATACCAGTAATATCACCGAATTTCAGGAGGTAGGCAGCTAGATATTCACCTGGGACCGCCCCTGGCACTTCGAAAATCGAAACAGTCGTTCTCCTCCGTCCTAGGTACTCCATTCTTAATACTTAATCTTGTGTGATAATTTCCTTTTTGGTTAGTGCGACGCATTCTTCTTCTGTTTTAAACAGGGCGGCCCAGGTATTGTAGCCTCTGCTTTTCGTTACACGATCCGCACGCATTCCTGCCGTTGCCAGTAATTTAGTTACAGTTTCCTTTGTTGACCTGATCAATTTTTTGGTCTTGCGATCTACCACAAAAAGTGAGATCGTTTTCTTGGCAAATTCCTGTAGCCGTGGTGCTTCTAACGTAACTCCTGTTTCTGTAACATATTGCAAACATTTCCTTGCTTCCGTTAAAAAGATATTAACGTCTATTTTAACTTTAGGTGGTTTTGCCCACCCATATATTTTGTTCGCCACTTTTGTCCTCTTCCGACGGCACATTGCTGGCGGACGCCATGGCCGACGGGTTAGCGAGGGGGAAAAAAAAATTTAAAAAAAAATAAGGTAAAAGTCCCGTTCAAAAATAACAGCAGGAAAATAACAACTTTGACAAATAAAACAAATTTAACACGCGCAGGAAAAAAAAACCAACGTGACGATAAAGACTCCGGGAGCTCTGGCGGTTAATGCACACCTGGGATAAAAAGGTCAATGGTTTATATAATGGATAGAACAGTGCATTTGGAGGGTGATCCCCCCCCACACACAATAGAAACGTTTTTGTTATTTTGGATGCCTGCTAACATGTATTTTAAATTTTATTCATATTTTTATTTTAGGTCCACATCGTATTCGGTCTTTTTATGATTTTATTAAAAGCTGTTATTATTTACTTTCCTCTAATGATGCTACATAAGTAATAGCACAACGTTACAGTGAGCAGCTGAAGACTTCGGCGACCACATTTAAGGACGACTTGGCAGTACGATCCGGCTTACAAGTAGTTTGTTTCCGGCGCTGGAATCCGGAGGAGTCTGCCATTTCCTGCAATCTGGCCAGGATCGTCGAAACTGGAAAGCGATGTTTCGAGATGCAGTTCGTGCTTAAGAGGAAGACAGTTCAACTCGAATAGGATGAAAACGTTGAAGTACAAATAATTAAAATCACTGAAATCCATATTAAATCGGCTATACATTAAACCAACGGAGATCATTTCTGCTGGAAGCTGACAAGCATAAATAACCAAAACAACAGAGAAAAATCATGAAATAATTAACTACTCAAGTTGGAGAGAAGAAGTAAACTTAGGTAAAATTCGATACAAAATTTTACTATTACTTATATATATATATATATATATATATATATATATATATATATATATATATATATATATATATATATATATGTCTCGAAATAAAGACGAAACGTTGATGAACACATAATACGGTCTGTACCTTTTTATTTCTCTCTCTCTCTCTCTCTCTCTCTCTCTCTCTCTATATATATATATATATATATATATATATATATATATATATATATATATATACGGGAGTTAAATGGGGGAAATAAATTTAATTCTTTAAGAGGAGACTATCGGGATAACACAAACCCCAACAATTTGTTTAAATACTTATATAGAAGTCATTAAATTATTAACAACACCCTAAATCCAGCATACCCGGAATGTAATTGCAATGCCCCCAAAAATTGCTTATTGGAGAATGACTGTCATAGTTACAGAATCCTCCACTCATCTCAGCAGTAAACCGCATGACCAGTGAATTACAACTAACTATAACTCTCTTTAATGCTATAAACAGTTTATTAACCTCTCTCACATTCGAAGCCAAGCACCCCATACCTGGCAATTTAAGCCCCTTTTTTTCTTTTTTCACTATCTCCTTCACGGCATCCATTTTAAATAAAGAATAGAAATATCACCCGTGCACTATCAGACCACCCCTGGTCATATATCGCCCTTTTCTTGTTTGTTTGAACCTATCCGGCAACCAATTTTTCTATACCCATGTTGATATACTCATGATTAACGCATTATATACTCGGCATCATTCATTAAATCTTGAGCTGCTTTTACTCATCAAACCCTTTTTTCTTCACCTTAAGCAAAATATAAATTTACAAGCAACAAAGCCCCCCCGATTGCAACCCTAATATCATCTTGTTAATCCTTCTCCTATCGAATTTAACATCCCCTACAAAAAGAACCCTATCATAGGCATCTATTTATAAACTTAGACATTTATTAACTTAAACATTACCTCAAACACTTTTAATTAAATTAATAAAGCTCACACGGCTACTACCAAAGACATTCATCTCTATCATAAATGGAACTCCCGATATAAAAAAGAAAAATATAAAGTCTCGCTATCTATTTCCCTCCCGTAACAAAAACAGAGCTAAACCTTAAGATCAATCGCCTCCCCTGTCCATTAGCGCACTCTCTTTTACTCAAACTCGGATTTTTATTTTTTTATTTTTTATCGATTTGTCTACAACTAAAAATTATTTCTGCAAGTATCTTTATCTTCACTTGAACTGTATTTGCTGGTTGTTTTTTTTTTCTTTTCATACGCAAAAGAAACCCAGGAACTACCAGCATCATCTATCAAAGAAATCATATTTTTCACTCCGGAAATGATAAAAGCAGAAACATTGAACTTCACCATGGAATTAATAACCGTCCTTAATCTTTGTCTTTCTACAGAGAAAGGTAATATCATTTCTCTATATTTTTGTCCAAGGCCAAACTTGAAAAAATTGCAATTTTTTACAACTAACAGTAACACGCTTCATTGGATTTCTATCTAATCTGGACGAAGACTTTTTCCTCACAAAAGAACTTATATTTACGTATATGACCTTTTTAAAAATATATTTCGTTACTTGCTTTGCATTCAAAAAGGACTTGATTAAAAACATGGCAATACGTTTCCATCCTTGGCATTAAAGACGTTTTTCCAATTGAACATCTAATCCTTTTTATCGAGCCTTCTTTTCCTTTTATAATCTTCTTATATTCTTTTTATTGTTCCACCTTATTTAAAATTTTCTATCTATATTTCTTTTTATTTCTTTTTGTCAATTAGCTCTTTATATTGTTATATATTTTATTTTATCTTCTATTTTTATTTTTTATTTTTATTTTCACCTATATTCAAAATTACTATCTATTATTAATCTATAATTCTTATATTTTACAACTACCCACACCCACCCTTGGTGTTTTCATCCCCTTATTCTGCCATTCGTTTATCCTCTATCTTATTCAATTAAAATCTTTGCACTGTGCCTGCATAATTTTACTTGGTACTCCAACCTTTGGTCAACTTGGAGAGAATAAATATTGATTATTATACTATAGAGAATAAACATTAATTATTATACTATCACTCCTAATAACTTATATATCTTTTGACTACTGTTATAACCTCAGATCCGATTTTTAAAAAATATACTGACACAGCATAAAACTCCTTTCTCATATAAGCCCTCATAGCTACAAAACACGTATATATATGTTTAAATAAGGAACTTCTTTCAAGTAACTTTCCCTTTTATTCTCCTCAGGAGTTTAAACACACATACTCTTAAAATACATTGAACCCACTATGACAGATATGCGATGCACCTACCTGCATTATATATTACAAACCACACACCTCATATATCACAAATATATATCAATATAGTTCCCCCTATACAACCGCAATAATTTCTCTCCTAATGTAATTATCGCTAGACGTCGCATCCTTTTATATTTCCTAGCATTTTTCTACGTTTCTGATGAGAAGCATCAGACTTCGAAATACCATGATATAAAGAGTTTTAACTAACCCAACACCCCTAATAAATGTATAACCTTATTAAATAAATATATATATATTAGTATGTACTTTTACACCTTCATTTTCTCTAATGATTTTATATACACACACACAATGCATACTGGGGAGAACTTGAATGCCTACTAGACACTGTCCTCGAGTGTCTAAGGTCTCTCTGTACAGGCGTTTGTCAGAAAAATATTGCATGAAGATACTTTTTCCAAGAAGTAAACCCTGACCAAATATTCAAAATCACAAAGTATTCGCTGTCCAAATAAGATCTCCTCGCTGTGGCTAACCCATAGCTTTTACGAGGAATGGTGCATCCTCTCCAAGTGATGCCACCTCAAGTAACAGCACGAAACTGGATACTCCGCCAGACTAGATAAATTCTTGTCCTGGAATTCAGTAAGACCAAGAGACCAAAATAAAAGATATAATACAATATATGAAAATGGTTAACTGGGGAGAGGAAAAATTATGTTCTTAACTTCTTTATTAACTCAGTGTTTGAGAAATAAAGAACTTAAATGGAACATTCGAATGTTTATGTATCTCATATAGACTTCAAGTGTTAGCCCCAGGTTGTGGGCCCCTTGATTTCTAAGAACTTCGACTGAATAAAACACACACACACATTTATATATATATATATATATATATATATATATATATATATATATATATATATATATAAGCAATGATTTGTTAAAATAGCCCTTCCATATTCACTGTAGAAATGATTCATACATTTCACTTTATCTATCAATAAAATGTCGCTGTCTCTTCTGCACGGTGATTTCTATATTCCGAGGATTAGAGACATCGTATTTCATAAGTAAATTACCTTTCAAACCCGATTGAAGAGATAGAGATGGGGAGAGAGAGAGAGAGTGAGAGGGATAACGAGAGAGGAAGATCGAGACAAGCAGTCTATAACTTTTCAAAATACGATCAGCAATAACTGAGTATTGATCATCAATCCAAAGTTGATATTACCATGGTAACGTAAGATGATAAAATTGAGCAATATTTATATAAGCCGCGACAACCACACCCTTCTAACCGGAATTCTCTAGCATAAAGAGGTAAAGAAGTTATCGAGATTTTGTTTAAGCTTAAACTTACCAATAAAATGATTATTAATTTCTTATTTTGTTTATCAATATTATTACTCTCTGGAAGTTCTATCAGGTCATCGTCAGATATTACTTACTAAAAATAATCTAAGTGACAAGAGGTTTTCTCGGATTTTCAATACGCTCCACCTCTTTCAATAATCTTGGGTTATCGCCTCTTACCACTACTTTCTTGATAGCAATCACTATCAACATCCACTTGAATTTGGGCGACAATAATCCACCTAAATTCATCAATGTTCTTAGCACTCATATAGTCTAATCTGGTTCGTAATCTCTTTCCCCGGACCATTCCATCCTCCGCGAGCCTGTGCAAGTATTTAATGTGGTGTCAACCACTTTATAAAATAGGACTAATATTATTTATTATTCTTATATACTTACCTCTTCCAAAAACGGAGAATGCAATCTCTGGGAGGATGGTATGCTCAACTCAGAACCGATACTACAATACCGACCTCAAAAAAGATAATGCTTGAGACGATAATATACTAAAACAAACGAACATATACTAAACTGCAACCTCATAAAGGATGAGGTAATGTCCGAGAGGACAGTAAACAATCTACTCAAGAAAAGGGCAGTGATGCCTGGAACGATAGTTTCACGATGAACGTGTATATACTAAATTGAGACCTTCCAAAGAAGGAAGAAAATGCCAGAGCAAACTGCCTCCAAACTACAGAAAAAATAGTACACTGCCTCCTTATTCCAAAAAGGAGATAGTAATGGCCGTATGAATTTTCGACCGAATTTGGCACAATTGAAAAATTATACATAGTACAGTTTTTAAAAAATACTAAACTAATATATTATTATAAGACTTTTGGACTCGTTAAAAACAGGCAAAAATTATGGGCAGTTACTTTATCTAACGGTTACTTTATTTATTATCTTTCTTTCATCACCTTGTAATGCCTTACTGTATAATGGGGGGGTAACCTCAAATACACGAACGGAATGTTCAAGAAAGATTATCGCTACAGTCCTCTGTCCTGACCACTTGCCTCACTTGCTCCTTGGTGATCCTCGGGTCGACTTTTTTCACAAAGTACCAAGTCCTCTCTATCCCCATATGGTGCAAATTGTGCAGTTCTCGCACGCCAACATCATCTAGATCTGATGCAGCAACAACATCTTTCTTTGGCAACAGCCAACTCTTCTTCACTCTCGTGAGAGCATCTGCTCGGTTCTTTTCAGAAGCCACCATGTCTACGCGAAGCTTCAAACAAAATTCTTGCATCAGCTCAGCAAGCACCCCAAGCCTGCGCTTCACTAACATCTCCGCAGCCCCTTTCGTTTTTATCCTTTTTTCGCTTGAAATGAGAGACTTTAGCCAAGCAAACACCGTGGCATAGTCTGTTTTGATGCAGATGTCACGTAGTCCCCATTTCAAGGCCAGATTGACTCCTTTTATTGTCGCGTCTAATTCCGCCACATTGATGTGGCTGACGTCATTCTTTTTCCTCAACCAGGCTGCATCTTCTGCAACTACTCCTCCAATTTCCAAAACGACCCCTGTTGAAATGCTGCTCGCATCGCACCACACGACTCCATCCAATGTTCGCGGTACGTTCCAGGTTCCCCGGACTGGGTCTTGCCGTTCTGCTTCTTTCAGGAACTCTTCCATCATGGCGACCGTTCTTTCTCCCACCTTATCATTCCATCCTTGTCCTTCAGCGTGTCTCTTTATGTAGCTGCATGCTCGTCTAAGCCAGCTAGCAACGGGGTAATGTCCGATCAACTTTCCGCATACGGAAAAAAGTTCACGTCTGTTGAGCTCCTGCTTCAGTTGTGGGATCTCGTTTCTCCTACGAAACTCTAGGCCGCCTGACGCACCTCGTTTCAGTTTTAGGCACAAAGCAGCCCCTCCGTCTAATTTTTCCGGCTCTTTGGCGACCAACCCGAACCTCTTCAAATGAGCCACCACCTCCTTGGCAGTTACCACAGTCTCATTCACCAGAATGTCGTCTATGTATGAGCTCAATACCCCATCTCCCTTTCCCATTGTCTCCAGAATCTTCCTGAGGATAGTTGACATAATCTTGGGTGCCGAATTTAACCCGAACCCCACTCGCGTAAGGCAGTAGTTTTGCCTTTGTACTTGACTAACTGATATATCCAGAGCTTCTTGGCAACATGGAGTTGCAAATAGGTAGATTTTAGATCTACCAACGTAGATGCGCCATTCATCTGCCTCCATTCCCTAATGGTCTCACTGCACACATCTACGGTGTCGCCTCCCGTATGGCACTTATGGCCGTTCAGCTCTCGGAAATCCAGGACCGGTCTTACTTTCCCTTTAGTTGTTTGTAGAACGGCCATCATCGGCAAAATGCCCGACTCCACATCATCCGTCCAAGGCATCAGTATCCCCTCCTCAATCCATCGGTCGACTTCCTGCTCAAACACCTTTATCGCCCCTCCTCTAAGCGAATTTGTGTAGCACGCCACCCTGTTTGTCAGCGATGGCGCTTGATGTTTCCATGCCCACTCCACCGTCCACCGTTCTCCGTCGAATTCGGCTCGGAAGTCCTGATCTTTGATCGACAATTTTCTTTCCTCCCCGGCCTTGTTGATCCCTCTGGGGGCGTTCTCCGTCACCGCGCACTCAGCTCGTCCGAACCTCACGTTGTCACATGTGATGGTAACACCTCCAAGGCGGCATATAACATCCATTCCAATGATGGTTTGGACGCCAGGCACCAGGCGATCAGTGACAATTGCATGGACCCTCATCCGACGTTCAGCAATATCAATAGTGATGGTCTTCCTCCCTCGACACTTCACTCGCGACCCATCGAATGCCACTACTTCATCCTTCCCTTTCCATCTTCCAACCAGGGTAGTGTGCACCATGGTAGTGGTGCAGCCAGTGTCAATCAGGGCCATAACTTCCCGTCCTTCCACCGCAATCTTCTGTTTGGGCATCTGCTGCGGGTGCGCCTCTATTCTCGAATCGGGGCGGCCGCTGGCGCGTTGGCCTCCCCTCGCCAGTTTCCCGAACTTGTGCATTTTACCGCTAAATGGCCTCTCCGATTGCATTTGTAACACACTGTCCGTTGCAATAACTTCCTGCAGTCTCTTCTCATGTGTGGTCCCCCGCATTCGAAGCATGCGATCCCCGGGTTCGGCAGATTCCTGTCCAAATCCTGCTGTACCGTTGCTGTCGTTCCTCCAGGCTCCGTGGGCTGTGTGCTCACCAAGATTTTTTCAGTTTTAAGCAGCTCACTCACATCCAGCGTCTCCACTCCCGGTAGCTGCTGCAAACTTTTCGATATCTCTTCCGGGAACTCGGTAACAAAAGTCATCTTGACTACGTGACTCGTGGCATGTCCCCTGATGCCCGACAACTCAACCAATTTCCTTATCTCATTCGCATAGACATCAACGGATTCACCAGTCCACCTCTTCTCGTTCAACTTATTAAAGGCCTCGAAAGGCCCCTCTGCAAAAGCTTCGATCAGTCGACCCTTGATGGCGTCTGCGTCACCCTGTTCCCGCTCGCTGAGCTCCAAATAGAGGGCCAGTGCGTCCCCTTCTAGAAACAGTGGTATTACTGCGGCCACATAATCCAGCTTCTGAATCCTTGCAACAAGGTCCACTTTTTTAAGCCACGCCACCACATCACCGTCGCCATTAAAAGGCTTAATCATGTTGCTTAAGCCTGCGTTGGCCATCGCCGAAGTAGCTTGAAGTATAATGGGGGGGGGGTCACTTAAAATACACAAACGGAATTTTCAACAAAGATTATCGCTACAGTCCTCTGTCTCTACTCTCGTTGCCTTCTCTCCTGGCTGATCGGGAATAATCACCCAGCACCGAGAAATGAACATCGTTTTATAGTTTCCATCTTCACGCACACTCGAGATTATGCGAGAACGGACGAAATAAAAATGCTGACCGCCATGTTTGTTCTTCCTTTTCTTCGCCTGAACTCACTCGCTGAGCACCCACGGTAAGACTTCTCTTTCTTGCTTCTAACCACAGTTTCGAACGGATACGCATTGATCGATGCACCTTATAGAAAGGTCCATAAAACATTAGAGCCAGATTGGCCCAGTGGTGTTGGTGGAACAGATCGAAAAACAGATGGACTAAGAGAAATATATAACTGATTATTATTATTATTATTATTATTATTATTATTATTATTATTATTATTATTATTATTATGTTCATAAAATTCACAGTGCTGTGATACTTTGCGCGGGTTATTTTTCACTTAAGATCAGGTTTTTACACCAAAGTTAGTGCGCATATTGTAAAGGGAAATTATATGGAGAGCACTTTTTGTAGGATGTTATCTGCGCTACGCAAAACCGACTTCTGGAGTATAGTAGTGTTTTACTTGATTCCCAACAGGTTCAACTTTTTCTCAATACCATTGGGAATTGAGCCAAGTGCAGTTATAACGATTGACACGATGAAAATTTTCTTGTTTCACAACCTAGTAATCTCTACTTTCAGATTTTGATAGTTTCGTAGTTTTCCATTCTTATTGCCTGCAAAGTTGATGTCGTTTGGACAAGCCACGTCAATGATTTGGCATCCATTAATCTCTCTATTCACAACTACACTATTTGGTTTCCTACGAGTTATCACTCGGTCACACTGATTCATGAAATCTCAGAGAATCTTAATGTTCTCATTTTCCACCACCGCTTCTGTGTGAGATTGGCACGACTTGTCCCTCACGTGGATTCCAAACTTCTATCACAGCTCCAATGCAGATTTACATATACTTTTGCCGTCGTTTATTATTATTTTTTATTATTACTATGTACTCACTAAGAGGTTTTACACAGACCATCATCAACGACTTTTCCTCGAGAAGGACCTGTGGTATTCTTTGAATTTGAGTGAGAAAAAATATCCCCAGATTTTCAGTACTATCCGCCTCTTTCAATAATTTTGCAAATTATTTTGCGTTATCCCAACAGCCATTTACCATTGATTCATAGCTAGCAACGACCATTGGTTTTTACTGGAATTTAGATAGCACTAAACCTTCCTAATTCCCCAGTCCTCTTCACACTCATACAGTGGAGGTTTGGTTAGTGTTTTCCTTTCTCGGTCTTTATCCTCCTTGATTCTTTATGACATTTTGGTGTGTTGGTTAACTATCAATTATATGATTTCAGTTTATTTTATTTGATGTATTGTTCCTCTATATTTGCCTTTACTTCTGTTGTAGCGACTAGATGTTTAGTAAACGTTTGTAGCTAATGTGGAATTGTTTCTGAATTCAAGGATTTCTTTGTTATTTCGGTCGTTTTTATCATTTTTATCCGTTGTATCTTCTCAGTAATTTTCTAATTGCAATCTGTCTCATTCTTTTTTCAGTTTTCGGGGTTGTTTCTAATGCCCCTACCATTATTAGTGTTAACCTAGATTTCTTTAGCTCCCACATTCCTTACAGCTCACTGCCCAGTTCTGTCTGATTGCTCATCTTCTCCGTTTACTTGAAATTAACTCTGTGGTTTGCTGTAACGGACAAATCTAGGATCTAACAAGTCGTTTCCTTTTTTATTTTTGAACAATTATGACATCTGGACTTCTTTATCGGATAGGTTTATCTGTTTGACAAACATGTCTCATCGGATTTTTTAACTTCAACATTCAAGAATTACTGCCGGTTTCAGCTTCCATTTGTCTGGATAGTCAAGATGTAATTGTCTGCATAATTTTCAGTGTATTGCCTTCCCCTTTTGGTTGCGTCTATCTGTATATTAATTTTAGGGCTAGTTTGCTGCATTCGCTTAATATATCATTTATTGCATCGTCTAATTTTTCATAAAGTCTGTATATGTTTTGGTGTAGTTCGTTCTTATCGCGTTATATTGTGAGGCTGTTATTCTTGTTTATTGTGATTCTCTTTGGGTTTCCCTTTCGTAGCCATGTCTAAATGATTTTGCTAGTCTTACCATTTGTCATCCATATAATTCGCCCCGGTAGCTGTTTCTCTTCCCATTTGTGGTGGAGGAGGAGAGAAAAACCTGAAAGTACAGCACAGTAACAAAAAGATTAAAAAGGAAAGAAGGTGACATAATGAGGAGAGAATTTACAGAAAATATTGACTAGAGTAGGATTATAAATACAAGACGAAGGAAAAAATGGCAAAAAAAATGTAGGAGCTAATAAACAGTTGTTAAAGATGTGGAAGGACACAAGAAAACTTTTAGAAGTTTCTTAAGACAATAGTGATTATGATAATTTTCAACAAGACAATAGTGATTATGATAATTTTCAACATGACAATGAAAACGTAGAAGATGATAAAGAAAAGACTTGTGGAGGAAGAGAAAATTTGAAAAACAAAAACAAAAATGACAGCAGCCCTCTTCTGTTTTTTTTTTTTTGTTTTTTTTTTACATTTTCACCCCAAACAAGGCACATTGCTACTTTGGTGTAGGGGGCTACTATCAGGGGAAACATCTACTGGGGTACTATGTAGGGATTTGGGCAGCGAGATGTTGGTTCACGTTGCACTTAAATTTATGCATGTCAGTGCAGTTGGGGAAGCAGTGACCTGGAATGGAATTCCAAAGTCTAGCAGTTCTGGTGAAGAAACTACTGGAGTAGAAATATATTTTACATCTAGGGATCTCTACAGTGTGGGGGTGGGATTTTGCAGCTTGTCGGGTCTGTCGAGGGTGTTTACGTCGTGGGGGTACAAGTGCTTGCAGTTCATCAGGGCATTCACCATTATAATACTTGTAGAACAGGCAGAGGGATGCAACGTTTCGACGATGGGACAGAGGCTGAAGCTTAGATGCCAGTTTAGGGCCTTTCAGATTTGCGACTCTCTTTTGAACCCTGTCAAGGAGCGAGAGACTAGTAGCCGGTGCACCAGCCCAAATATGACAGCAATACTCCATACATGGGCGAATAGTGGCCTTGTAGAGGTACAGGATACTTTCGGGTGTTAGAAGATTTCTTGCACGGTAGAGAGAGCCCACCTTCTTCGCAGCGGCCCTGGCAATGCTCTCGATGTAATTGTTCCAGCTCATGTTTCCTGTGAACGTTAGGCCAAGGAGCTTGAGAAACGTACTCTCAGATAAAGAGTCGTTGGCCATTGCTATAGGTGGTAGAGAAGGTTTCTTGTAATTATTGAATGAAACCAGTTTTGTCTTGGCGGTATTGAACGTGACCATCCATTTTTGTCCCCATTCCACTACAGATTGGAGGTCATCCTCTAGTGTTTCTGCCATTACTTTAGATATATGTTCATTTGTTTTCCTGTCGTGCCTGCTATAGAGTGTGGTGTCATCAGCATATATACCCATCTCAGAGGCAATTATGTCGGGGAGGTCATTTATGAATATCAGGAACAGCAGAGGTCCAAGGATAGATCCCTGGGGCACTCCCGCATTTATATCATATTATTTAGATGTACGACCGTCGAGGACAAACTGGATTTTTCTCTTATCTAAGAAGAATTTAATTATGTTATACCGTATGATCTAATCTTCCTGAGGAGACCCTCATGCCATACCCTGTCAAAAGCCTTGGCTATATCTAGAGCTACCGCCCTGCCCTCTCCCGCTTTGTCCAGTGAATGGTATATACGTTCAGAGATTACAGTGAGGATGTCTGCCGTGGAACGGGCTTGTCTAAATCCATGTTGTTGCTCGGTCAGAAGTTAAGCATCTGTAAGGTGCTGGACTAGAGCATGGTTAATTAAGGTCTCAAATATTTTGGCAAAAAGTGGGAGGAGGCTAATAGGGCGATAATTTAATGGGTCAGTTCTTTCGCCAGAATTCTTGAATACTGGTACCACAGAAGCAGTTTTCCAACAGCCCGGAAAGCAAGATTCATTAAGGCATTTGTTGTAGAGTTTGGAGAAAACTGGAGCTACTTCGGCTGAGCACTTTTTTAATAGCACAGCTGGGATGAGATCGGGTCCACATGCTTTTGAAGTGTCAAGATTTTTTATGATAGCATGCACCTGAGCAGGGGTGATTATTAGATCGTCAAGCGTGGCGTCTGTCCGCATAGGAAATTGAGGTAGAGGGTGGTTTAGAGGGTCCAGTGTGGAGTTTGAGGCAAACCAACTGGCAAGCATGTTAGCCTTCTCGGTTGCTGAGCAAAGAACCTCGTGATTGTTGGTTAGTGGGGGAATTGTTGATTGCCCATTATTTACTACACTGTTGTAGATTTTCCAGAAGTCACGAGTTCCTAGTTTTTGTGCTTCGATGCGTTTTTTAGTGGTTTCCGTAAATTCCCTCTTAGCTGTCGCTATTTCTTTCTTAACGTAACTTCTAGCTTCTATGTACTTCTGTCTGTTTGAACTGGACTTATGTCGGTTAAACCTGCGGAATGCATGCTGCCTTTGGGCAATGGCAGTTGCGCAAGTCGAAGTAAACCATTGGGGAGAGTGGGGCTTGCTATAGAATTTCCGCATGGGAACATTTGCTTCGATTGCAGTTTTGAACCATTCAGTGGTCTCGGTTGCACACTGTTCAGCAGGAAGAGAAAAAATATTTCCCCATGGGGCGTCTCTGATAAGATCTCTGATGGCTTCCCAGTCAGCCTTTTTATAATATCTCGTTGTTTTGAGCACTGGCTCTTCAGTTTTGGGTCTAGAGTTTAGGGCGATTTCAACCATTATCACCGCATGATCAGCGTTCCCAAGTGGGCTGTCGGCTTTCGTTACACAGTCATCAGGAACTGTGGTCAAAAACAGATCTAATAGTGATGCGTGTTGTTCTTCCTGATCAGGGAAGCGGGTTGGAAAAGTAACAATTTGCGATAGGGAGTGAGATACAGAGAAGCTATGAGTTGCGCTGCCTGCTGCATCTGTGTAAGTAGAGAATCCGAGCCAGTTTTTGTGATGAACATTAAAGTCACCAAATACATGTACTTGGGCGCTAGTGTCGAAGGAGAGTGCTGTGTCTATGCTATCAGATACCTTGTTTATTATGGTGCAGTCTTGGGTCGAGGGAGAGCGGTAGAGAAAGTAAAAGTAGCTAATGTTGTGTTGCATGATTAGTCTAAAGCACATAAAGGCTTGATCATCCGTTTCTAGGTTGGTTTCTCTAGTCAAGGGAAGGGTATTACGAATGTAAACTCCAAGTCCATGCATATGTCAATAATATGTTCCCTGCAACCTCTTTTCCACAGAAGAGACGTTGCGAGCCTGTCTCTGCTTTACCGTTATTTTACGGCAATGCTCCTCTGAGCTCCAATCTCTGGTCCCCCCCCTCGCCAATTTTTCACGAAAAACACCCGTCTAGGTGAAACCACTGTCAATAATTTCCCCCACTCTTTATCTGTGCCTAAACCGAAACGTAGATTCCATGAACAAATAATTTTTCTCAGAACTGCACGCCTGTGGAACTCTCTTGCGTTTTCCAGCTGACTACAATTTGGTTGTCTTCAAGTCCAACGTAAACAAATTCTTGATGAACAGTCCCATTAAATAATCCAATTTTCCAAATTTCTACTACTAACGATTGCTAAGAAATTATCCCATTGACTACTGTACACCCAATAACCCTTATCCTAGAGTGGCCTCCGTGCCTTGATAAGTGGTGAAACTTTTGTAAAAATAAAAATAAAAAAACAATAAATGGAAAAAGAAAAAAGCAAAAGTATAGGAGGAAATTTTGGAGGAAGAATAAGACAAAAATATTTTTTAGGAGTAAATCAATTTTAAAGGATGTAGAAAAAGACAAAGACTTTGAGCAGGTTCGGATTATGATGATGATGAATGTGTTTTAAAGGGAGACAACTTCAAATAAGATGATTAACAATAGCGAACGGAAAAGGAAGTAACAGTGGAGAAGGAAGAGATTCCATTGTAAAACGATGAACAACGAAGAGAAGGAAGATTCAGAGAAGAATAATTTCCACGACGAATGAACAAAAGCAAGTATAAAACATTACTAGTTGCTTTTCTACATCCAGTAAACACTATGGCAGTGTTTCAATTATAATCGCCTTTGCTCCGACTGGTTTTCAGATAACATGCGTTATTCTTCTCTCTGTTCTATTCAATACAGTTTAACTACTTTACCAAGTACGAACTGAACTGGGCCAACAAGACTCTAGCATGTAACTTGCACATCTCTAATCGTCAAAGACGTTTAATCAAATAATCGCGAATTGATAACCGACGGCGTTTTGCACTTTAACAGCACGAAGTAATTTGCTTTCTCGACTAGAAATCAAAACTACGCTATTTCGCTTCGTCGTTTTGTTCAGAAGTTTTTAAAGATCAAATACTCAGATTCTTAATTCTTAAGTCTGAAAGCAAAATATACACTTAACGAAGAAAGGTACTTGTAATGAATAGGTATATAGGAGTTTCAATGCCTGCAGTCAGTTTCGACTATTGACAGAGAATCTCGACTCAGCCCCGCAAATGGCATCCTCTTTCTTTGGATGTAAGGATGTTTTTTTTTTAATATTAATTTATTTTGGATGGTATATTTTTAAACCTTAGTTCTAACACAATAATACACTAATCCGTTACAGGTGGATTAAATGAAAGGGTTGCGTTTTAAATTCTTAGCAGATTCCCGAGTTCAGTAGAAACTTTCTCGAGTTTAACAAAAAGATTTCCTACATCAACAAGTTACACTTAACAAACATCAACGGAAACGTTGTGAAAGTAAAAGATAAGATGAGAACAGTAGTCTGAAAAATTTTAATAATATGAACGATCAATCCTCATCTCAAAAATTCCGAAACTCACACTAAACATTCACATGTTATATTTTGATGCGTTCAAACCTTCAACCGTCATTTCCGAGACTAATTTACTCTGATTATTTATCAGTCCCCGGAATTGACTCGATAAGCATTGTAAACCTCTCGATCCCAAACTATTAAAGTACAGATTGTAATACTTATTTCTATAAGTAACGAAGAAGATTCACACTAGTTCTAAAGAAACTACAATTTTTATTTATTCTTGCCTAGTCTGGGTGCCAGTGTTGCCCGACTGTTTGGAGGTGTATGTGCAAAAAAATAATTGTAGTAGACAGGTAGGCCGACTCGAACCCGTGACGCAAAAGTGGAAAAGAAAGTGTGTGTGTGTGTGTGTGTGTGTGTGTGTGTGTGTGTATAATTTGCGTTGAGCCAAAGGGAAAAAAAAAGGAAAATTGCGAGCGCAAAATAAGTGTGAGTAGTAAGCAGCGTCGGACCCGTAACACGCTAGAGGAAAAATAGGTGAAAAAAAAAAAGTCTTACCGATGTGCCTACCGTGATTGTGACGTCAAGGGCGGTCGAAATAACGCCTTTTATACGACGTCGAGGGTTGAATGACTTTCAAAAAATATCATCGAAAATACCGACCCTCTTTGTAGAAAGGTGTCCGGCTGAGGGTGAAGGAATTAATGCTTTTGGACAATTTTTCGATATTTGTCGCCCGAAGGGTCGGCTTCAAAATGATATCGATCTCGTGAAAATCTGTCGCCTCTGTCGAAAGTTTTAGGCATACATACATACATACATACATACATACATATATACATACATATATACATACATACATACATTTAATAAGACAGGTGAGATGTATATAATAGATTACTGATATAATTTCAAATTCCATTCTATTATTAGACTCGAATTTGAAGCTTATAAGCTGCTATACTTGCTCATTACGTTTCCATTGAGTAGTATCTTTGATATTATTCAGATATGTAAGTCATCCTGCCTTCGTGGCCTAGTGGGTGATGCCCATTTCTCTTCCCTGCAACTTCTCTCCCACAGAAGATACGTTGCGAGCCTGTCTCTATTTTATCGTTATTTCCATAGCAAGTGCTCGTCTGAGCTCCAATCTCTGGTCCCCCCTCGCCAATCTTTCGCAAAAACACCCGTCTAGGTGAAACCACTGTCAATAATTTTCCACATTCTTTATCTGTGCCTAAATCAAAACGTAGATTCCATTAACAAAGCTTCTTTCTTAGAAGTGCACGCCTGTGGAACTCTGTTCCGTTTACCTGTTTCCCACTTGACTACAACTTGGAAATCTTCAAGTCCAACATAAACAAATTCCTGTTAAAGCGCCCCCTTAAGTAAGACACTTTATCAAATCACTATTACTAACGATTACTACGATATTATCCCATTGATTACTGAACACGCAATAATCCTTATCCCCGAGTGGCTTCCGGGCTTGATAAGTGGTGACTCCCATGTAAAAAAAGTCAGACATTTTATTTGCGTACATTTGCCAACGACTTTTGGTGAATGTAATTTTAAATTTCCTGTAAGTCCTTATCGCAGGAATATAACATAATATTATTGATAAATGTGACTTACGTAAAGCTGCAAATTGATACCACATATCTATTATAATGAAATACATTTATATCATTAAAATTATATATAAACTAATCGATAAAGTGGAAAACGATCTGATCTATTCAATTGCTTCCGAAAATATTTCAAGTTCATCGTGTAATATGATAAGCAGGGCTTAATTTTTTTTTTTTAGTCAGCTAGGCGATGAATTGAGAATAGATGTAAAGACTAACTGGTAACATCAAATTAGTTATTTATTAAATAGTTATAAAGAAAGGCTAATAATGCATTTCTGTGAAGACGTTCGATTGATTTAAATATGGTATTTTGTTGCGAAACACTAATTAAAATATAAAGCATACCTGTTAAGTCTCATCTGGAGAGCTAGTTATAGAAAATATGCTTGAAAAAGATGAGAGTATTTGGAAATATGAGATGGCCTCTACACATTTATTTTAAGTATATTGTGTAATGTGGCATACAGAAACAACTATCTTCACTGGGTAAACCATATATGTACGATATCTTGTGTATCGTTTTATTTCAGGTCAATATTTTTTTAAATTTTGAAATCGCCATGAAACGCAGAGATGTGAAAGAGCATAACAAGGTGCCTTATTTCTCTTATTTTTGTGAAATTTGAACACATATTTTGCAAATTATGCTAATTCTTCTGTTTTCTTGTAATTTAAGTGTGTATCACTTTATTGCAGGTCTCCTAAAATGCCTAGAAAGGGTAGATTTACAGCTAATCAAAATGGACCGGGTTTCTTCTAGGCATTGGAGACGGTGTATCGCCAAGGAGTTTGCAAGAAATCGAAGAATGTTGTTTTCGTTCGTTGAAAATCCAAACATAAAACCAAGGAAGGACAAAAACATAAGAATGTCAGTTTCTGCTCGTGATGTTAGAAAATTTTGTCGTTAACGTATCTAGCAGACAGGCAGCAACAGTGCTACTATATTTGAAATATCTGCCTTGTCCAAAATACACGCTTCAATGTCTAAAACGAAATTGCAAGAAGTATTAAGCCCATAGCAAAACCGGTTTTAAAGAAAACTCACAAAGAAAAACGTTTGGCGTGGGCTCAGAAATACATGAAACCCAGGTTTGAAAATGTTTTTTTTTCATTTATGAGGCTAGATCAACCTTTGATCAACCAGATGAGAGGGCCAATCCTCTTGGATTCCCTACCCCTCGTCTATTCCGTCGTAAACGGGGAGGGGGTGTCATGTTTTGGACTGGGGTAATATGCGATCGGGACCATTTAGAGTGCCAGAAGGTGTCAAACTGGCAAGCCGGTCTTATATTTTATTTTTAAATGAGCATTTGTCACCATGGCGTGATGACCTTCCATTCGCGCGTCATCGCAAATTGATTTTTATGCACGACAATGCGCCATCCGACTCAGCCAAGGCTAGGATATTCTACCTTACGTCATTCGGCATTAGTGGAGAAAATTTGATGACATGGACATCTTGTTCTCCAGATATAAATCAAATTAAGCAGCTCTGGGCAATACTAAATATGAAAGTTTATGAAGGAGGTGTTCAATTTTCATCGAAGGATTGAGGAAGTTTTTCGAAATTTCCTATAGCATCACATCATCTCAAATCCGCCAATTGACATCATCAGTTGACAAGGGGTTATTCTAAGTGATCTTGAAACAGTGGGGTTATGTTGATAAATAAATATATCCGAAAACAAAATAAAGTGAAATCCGTTTTCTTTTTTTGTTAATATTATTACAGGATATGTTCTTTCTTTCATATAAGTAGAAATATAAAATTAGAATATTGTTTTATTACCGAAAATATACATTTTTAGACACTGGCAATAAACCGATCCACACTTAAAATCCCTAGAAATTAGAAAATTTAACATAATTTTCAAAATATTTATTTAAATTCCACAAAAATCAGGTAAATAATCCACCTTGTTATATTCTTCCAGTGTACTAAATTTCTCTTATCTACAATTTCAAAATTATATATATATATATATATATATATATATATATATATATATATATGTTGAGCTGTAATAAAACGATACAGGGTTTAGTCGATTGTGTTATTCCGAAGATTTTTTTCTCTCATGCTTTTAAGGCTTAGGAGTCGTTCATTTTATTATACGATAGATGTTCTTTATCCCGAAGATATTTAAACACACATGAAATATTAATATATGATACATATAAAAGTACTGTTTACTTATGTAATATAGAAATTCACTGTTTTTAAGTACTGCTGAAAAATTGAATACGGAATTTAGACTTTAACGGTTTAAGACCAAAGCAAGTACAGACATTTTTTAATAAATAAATATAAATATAATTATTTATAAAAAAAAATAATCCATATTTCAAATTATAATCAATTGTTCATCAGGAAAATCTAGGTATTTTTACTTTTATTATTTTTATGCTGACTGATTACGTCTTCAGATGCTGTTGAAGTCTATTCACTGTTTTTTAAGCACTGTTGATATATGGGACAGAAAATTCAAACTTAAACAGTTGTAAGCGTAAAACTAGAGCAGACATTTTTGTAATAAATATATTGTTTACTTTTTGATAACAGTAAATGAATGAATCTAAACATGAGTTACAATTTGCCCTTTCGGCACGGCCCGTAAACTGCAAAAAAGTTTTTTTTTTTTGTTAAATAAAACTTCGCCCTTTAAAAGTGGTCTGTTAAAATTCGATTTTCTTCCTATTTTTTTAATTGTTTTAAAAATTTCTTTACTCCGCAAAATCAACATGCGAATTAATCGTCTTTCAAATTAAACGGTTCACTTTATTTATCAGAAATCTTAAAAACTTTTTAATAAATATCCTAAAATAAAGAAAATGAAAATGTAGCAGACGCACTTAGATGAAATTAAAATTAAAGCTTCATGTTTTCAGCCTGTTCTACCAAAGTGTGAAAGAATTTTATCCCTCCTCAACTTATTATTCGCTATTTTTACCCCCTAAAATAAATAATCTCTTTCTACACTCTAGATATTGTAGATATTATACACCCGGAGTAATTGACCAAGAATATATAAACTTTGAATTTCAGTTTGTGATTTTAAAGCTTTTAGCTGTACATAAAACACATGAAAAGGCATTTTATATTATTTTATTTTTATTTTCTGGCATCCGTGTATATGCGACTTCATAATTTGCGTATCTATTTAGTTGTAGACTGCTATCCTTATTTCCATAGTTATTGTAGTTGTTTCATCACGTTTCGCCCAACTCATTCTCTGGCTTCTTCAGGTTGTTAACCCCGAAGATATTGGATTGCTGAGTGTTACAACTGTATTCCCAGTATTTACTGGCTTCCATAGTTGTTGTTATTGTCTTCTACGTTTTGGCCAACTTTGAAAAGAATTGAAACCGCAATCTTCAGAAAATATTCACCTAGTACCAGAGAAGGACTTTGCCGAAACCTGGGAGAAAGACACTAACAAATACGAAGATGAGGATAACATTCTGCAAAAAATAAATATGCGAACATTCGTCCTTTATATTAGAAATTAGTTAAAGTAGCCACTCCAGTGGGCGTTGAGAATGGCGCTGAGACAGCGTTGATGAAAACGCTCGAGGGGTCGTAATTGCTGGCGGTAGATTGGTCACGACTCAGAGCCGTACAGGAGGGTGGAGAGAACTATGGCTCTGTACCCACTGACGTTTGTGCTCTTTTTAAGTGTCTGTTTTCCAGACTCTGTTGTACGGTTTGTCAAACGCGCTGTTTGCCTTGGCCAGTCTGTTGTCATTGTCCTTGTCGAGTTTGGCGTCTGATGTGATGGTACACCCTAGGTAGGTAAACTGGTGAACGGTCTTCAGCTTAGTCTCGCAAATGGTGATGTGTGGGGCGGTACTCTACTCGGGGAGCGAGCTGGTGAAGGATTTCCGTCTTTTTTACGCTTATCTGTGGGAGAAGCGTTGCACGAGGAAGATTCACGAAGCCTCAGCAGCCACACCTGACGCGACTTTTGACTGCAGCCGCTGCGGCCAAACCTGCTTGTCCTGCATCGGGTTCGTCAGCCACAAGTGTGCCTGCAGTCGACGTGGGCAACCCCCTTCATAGAATCTTCGTTTGCAAAGTACTGCCAAGAAGAAGAGTTCAAGTAGCGCAATAATCTCACTCAAGCAGCTTTTAGCCTGGTCATTACTAAAATGGGTAAACAATTTGGAGTATTCAGGCAGTGTGTCCTCTAGCTTCTCCGGGAGGACGTCGACACATCCCTGCAAGAGTTGCAAAAACCTATCGTTGTCATCTCCCCTAACAGGGTTATACATGTGACTGGGGACCGCTTGTGAATTTCATACTCCCATGGAGGAAGCCAGTTAAACCCGCATAGGATTAGTGCCGATTCCATTTTCTAATATTTTCATTCCACGCTGATAACTACTACATCAGTATTATTTTCATTATATTTGTAACATCTACAACTCATCAGAGTAATGCAATAGAATGTGACACAAGGGCAATACGTTGTTAAATATATAAATGAAATATTGGATAAAACAACATTCAAAATACTGCAATGGTTTAATGAACGCAATTCGAAAAGACAGAAGGTTTTGATGTTCCACTTGATCCTAATTTCGTCCATGGCGTATCGCCTGATTTAATGCAGGTTTTTGAAAAATACAATCTGCCAAATTATAGAAACGATATCGCATGGAGGTCGATGTTCTATTGTCCGACCTGATAGAAGCCGGAGAAAATATTAATGAATGTGATTTCAAATTCTAGACAGATTGGGATCGAGGGAAATGGCAACCAGAAAGTGCTGATAGAAAACAATCACCACTGGCACCAGCATTCCTTCGCGGCGGCGGTAAAATTATCGAAAGAAAACCGATTTAAATTAAGTCGACAAAATCTCCAAACGAAAACAAAATCAACAAAAACAATATTAGTTTTTCCATTACTACTGCTACTGTTATTACTAAACCTCAGAATTTTAAGTAAACTTCTCCTTCCAAAATAGTAGTGCAGTATTAGCGTCGACTAGTAGCACACCAAAGTTGAGAAGCATCCAAAAGGATGGAAAGACTGAGGAGAGAAAGAACTAGTGAAACGTCCATTGGATGACTGCAAAGACGACTGAGACCTTGAAAGGCTTATTGCCACCCAAATCCTAAATTCCAGTAAAAAAATGACTACTGCCAACAATAAATCAATGGTAAGCAGCTTTTGCGATAAAACAAATTCTTTTGCAAAATTATCGAAATAGGTCGAGACTACTAAAAATCTGAGGGGACTTTGTCAATCAGACCCCAGAGAACACCACAAGTTTTTCTCAAAGAGAAATCTTTAATGATGGTATGTAGTGAGTAAGTAATATTGGTCTTTTGACTCAGATCGCGTCTGTAGTGTCTGTTCTTATCAGCTTAATACCTGATATATACTCTATTTGGGCATTATGATATTAAACTGATTTTTGTAACTTGGCGAGGAGTAAGGGGCTTGCTCCACGTTTGCCACGGGCTGATCTGGTATTGCAATATTCCAGAGATTTCAGTCCAGATTAATCGATGGTCAAAGATGATGGAAAGACCGAGGAGAGAATGCACTAGAAAGATTTTTGCTGGATTAATACAAATGGGGGCTGGGACCTTGGGGAGGTTTTTAACCACCCAAGTTCCAGTAAAGCCCAGTGGTCACCGCTATCGAGAAATCAATGGTAAAGGCTATTACGATAATGCAAATTCACTTGCAATGATTATCGAAATAAGTGAAGAGTACTAAAAATATGGGGAGATATGTTGTCGCTTAAACTCCAGAAAACGCCACAAGTTGTTCTCAACGAGAAAATTTTAATGATGGCCTGTGTGAATATTTGTAGTGAGTAAATAATAATAATAATAATAATAATAATAATAATAATAATAATTCTGATTTCGTTTATCAACGTTTCCCTGAAAAGAGATGGGATTCATTTCCAAAGGATTTTCCTCAATCCCGGCTCCAAACGAAGTGCTTCAACGATCCAGGGTTTTCCTAAGGATGTTGGTGGTACTTACAATAGCAACGGCCTAAAGGCCGCCTAAAATTCAGGGATTCGTAGTTTTTTTTCAATTGCCATTCCAGAAGACTTTATACTACTCCTAGTGTACCAACTATGACCAGGATTATATGGGTTTAATAATAATAATAATAATAATAATAATAATAATAATAATAATTTGTAGCAAAATCCGTGGAAATTCCACGGTAGTTGTAAACATCATCATACAAGCAAATAATAGAATAAGTGAAATATTATTTCTAATTTCTATTATTTATAATTAAAAAAATATGTTTGTACACAAATATGAATAACTGCTTGATAGATATGATTACAAGAATTAGAACTATAGTAAGGCATAACTTTTTTCTGGAGATTATAATTTAATCAAAGTGACTTGTAAAGTTAGTAATAACTATGTCACAATTTTTACCTGATAATCTGATAATTTAGCATGTAAGTAATAAGATTTGTTAGAAACATGTTACATGTCAACTTTTGCAATTTCTTCATAGAAATGGACACGTAATTGGGGGGATTTGATTAATGGACAATTAAAAGTGTAGGATGTTGACAGATAATATGGCTATAGTTGCACATATATATATATATATATATATATATATATATATATATATATAAGCCTGAAGTGTCCTAGAGTGGATGAAACGCGGAATATTCAGTGTAGCTTAATCGCCATGTATATTTTGTAACTTATTAACTAGCTCTACTTACGTATTAAGCACTTCTGAAGTAAATACTTAAAGTTTACGCATAAATTTATACTTTCGTATATTAATTTTATGTGAGTAAATAAAGTATATATATATACATATATATATATATATATATATATTCTTAATTCATTAATTTGTTAGATAAAAAAATGAGTTTTAGATTGTAAATTGATTTTTGCCATTTTCGGAACTGACTCCTCATAGTAACCCATCTCTTAAAAATATCTGAAATACAGTGATATTTAGATCATGAAATAAGTGATTTTAAGATCGTAAAATGTTTCAGCCATTTCTGAGAACGACTCTTGATACCCCTTCTGATCTATCCACCGTTTTTAATAATGATATGAGAAGAAATAAGGTACTTATACAGTATTATACCTAAATGAGAAAACAATGAAAAGTCCTACTACTCAATGATTTTACGTGATTTTCGGTTTTAAAAACTTTTATGTACGTCACATGTAAGATTTTCTTTGTTTTTCATATGAGTACTATATCGTACAAGTACCTTATTTCTTATTAAAAATTAAACTCTTCGATTATTTTCTGTAATTTTCTGTTGAGCTTACTTTTCAGTGCGTTACGGCAACGAGTTTACTTGTTTTTAATATAATTGCCATACTGCAGAAGCACCTTGGTTATTATTGAAAAGTTATATTATTCACTGATTTGACGTAATTTTCGGTTTTAATAATGTTGATGTACGTCAGAGGTAAGGTTTCTTCGTTACTGCTAAGAGTTTTTTCATATATGTACGGATATCACATGATAACTATTACAAAACAAAGAAAAAGAAAATGCTTTGGAAGCAGGCATTGTGGGAACAAAACAAACACTGTTTTCCCCCACGCCCGCCCAAACAAAAACAAAGGAGATAATGCATGGGAGATTACATTGTAACTACAAAGCAGATAATACTCCTCTTACCCCTGCCTAAAATAGAAGGTTTGGAAATCCTAAAGGCATCCAGAGCACTTATAAAAGCAATATCATCATTTCCCACCTCCATAACCACCATCGTGACGTCATTTCATGGAAAAGGCTGCAGTTTTAACAAATGTATACAGAAATAGATTTTTTTATAAAAATATATCTATTCCATCAAAAAGTCAGGAAAAAATGGACACAAATTATTTTGCAAACATGATCGAAAGAAAGATTGCTGGAAATCGGGAGGTTCTTGCTGTCACTCAGACCCCAGGGAACACCACCAGTAATTCTCAAAGAGCAATCTTTGATGATGGCTTGTGTGACTACTCCTGGTTAGTACATAATAATATTGAACCCAAGAAAACTGAAACAACCAGAAACCTCATAAAATCGTGTCTCTCTAAATGAACAGGATTATACCACACAAAATATCTCCATCTGTTTAAGATTCTGATGGAATATTTCCCCCCGCATGTTACACATTGAAAGCACGGGGCTCAGGAAACCGGTCCACATGTGAGAATAGGAAGTGCGTCTAGAGACTCATGATGCAGTTCAGTTTTTTGAAACAGTCAGCATGTTGTTTCTGACCTTATTGTTGTAAATAAAGTTCTTCAATACGAGGCCAAATACCTTCACGATTCCAATTCTATTTCGTTCATTGAGTTTTCGAATTTTGGATCGTTGATCAGCTAACTGACTTGAGGATCAACATAGATGCCAGTTTTCAACTTTTCATGGTAAATCCTGGAAAAAACCTAGCACAAGTGAAGGACTTGCCACTGTTGTCCAGAATCTTTGTCAACTGTTTGGTTAAGGCGAGCTTATGCGCAGCGGTGAGAAAAGTATTTTGCTTCTTTTTTCGCATGCACTAATTCCTCCCAAACAGGCAAGTCCTTTGTTGATGCTAAGCATCAATTTTTGATAAATTTCGCGGTTTTATGACTTTAAAGTGTTCTTTTTCGACATAATCACACATACTCATCAGACCTGAATACTTACTGTCATTAAAGTATCTATTTTACATCCAAATAATTATTCGACATGGCAGTTTACCCCCCCCCTCCACGAGCAACTTCCTTTAAATGTGATTGAAAACGTGTAAAAGGACATGTGGTCATAGCTTACAAACTTGTACTGATTGACCAAAAACAATGTGATTTATGGATTCAGCGCGTCGAACTCCTTGATCAGCTGCAAAAGAACTCAGACAGCGTCATCAAATTTCTTGTAATTATGCATTGAGAATGGTCGCGCTACACATAATTTGTGCAGTACAATAGCTCGCCCGTTATCATAGCGATCAAACTTTTGAGTCATACAAATAGGAGGCTATACTTTTCAGAAAACCCTTGTATGACGAAGCGTGATCTAGACGCCCATACACAGCCAGGAGAAGAGCACCTTTGTTGTTAGACCTCTGCTACTAACCTCACACTTCCTGGCAACTTTTCTAGAGCTGATTGCTTTAACAAATTACTGATTTGGAAACTTGAACTGCTTAAGGAGTTGGTAAGCCCTGCCTATCGCCCAGCTTTCATACTCCTTCATTCTAGCCAGGTGCAGACGTAGGATCACAGTGACTCACACAGAGAAACTTAGCCTTTGTTTTCAGACCATGGCAATGAACGCTGTCTCACTCTTATCCACTTACGTTAAAACTAAATATATTGGAGTGCTTGCTACATACATTCACGTCATACTGCACGTATATATGGTGGGATTTCCCGAAGTCACAAGATTTTGAATCAGAAGTCGACTGATGGCATCATTCAAAAATACTTGGTCCAACACCTTTCACTGTAAAATTTAAACTATTAAATAAAATGGGTGCTCAATCAAAAATACAGTAAAAAAAATTGCACACTCAAATAAAGCCTATTCGCCTCCTCCCTTGATGCTCGTATTAACAAATATATGTGAACTTAGAACTAATTTAGATGTGGAATAATTTCTCCTAGCAAACTCCTCGGGTAAATTAAAACTATGATACATTATCCCGTTTCTTCTTACCACTTTTACATGCCTGGTTATCTTTGCTTGCACATGTTGATTTTATATTCGTAACACACTCACCTTGACCTGGAAAGCAAAATTAGAATAGGACAACCACATCCTCACGTGCTTTAAAATAAACCTGCAGCATAGTATTAGTTACTTATATTTTCTTTAGCGTTCATCTTCGACCCATGACTCTACCTTAACTAACCACCTCTCTGACAGCATAGATGCAGCATTCTTCCTAGATACTTACTCTCAAGTACGTGTATTTAATTACTTTAATGTCCACCACAGAAATTAGCATGAATTCCCTATTTACACTGGCGCAGCTGGTAACATCAGGATAGTTTTACTATAACCCACTCTCTGACAGAGGCAGTCTCGTTTCCGACCCGACATATAGATCCTAATGATCATCAAGCCTCACTTTTAGATCTATCTTTGACCAAACTTTCTCGGGATTGTGTATTCAAGGCCTATACCTCACTCGAAAATGCTGCTCACTTGCTGATACTAAACGATATCACTCTAAACTCTCGTCTCCAAGTTTAAGAGCCAAAATACGTCAAGAAAGCTGACTCATAAGCCATAAATGCCATATCAGAGATGTCGAATGAGATATTCTTTTCCTGTGAAATAGTGTACAAATAGGGCTGCTGAATTGTTCAAAGCAGGAATCGAAGTGCATGTTTCGACACGGAAGATTTATAACAAACCCCACTTTTATTTTCTATTTCTATTTGTACAACTGCCATTGCTCAAAAGCAGCATGACTTCGACAGACTTATCCGAAATGAGTCTAGTAAAAATTGTCAAATGTCCACAGAAAAAAATAATACACACACACACACAAGCATATATATATACATATATATATATATATATATATATATATATATATATATATATATACAACCTTTTTGTACAAGAATTTAATGAAATATGCTTGCACTCACTTTAGCAAGAGTTAAAACATATTTATTTTTTTAGGAAAGGAAACGCAAATAGAATGGATTGAAATTAACCCGCGGAATTTCAAATGAAATACTTTTGAAATTTGAAGTTCACATTTTAGCAGGAATAAATTCACCCTCAACCAGCGTATTCGAAATAAGATATGTTGAGTAGAAACTGCATCTATAGAAATCGTCCTAAGCGATAACTTGTATGGGAATTTATATGCATGCGTGTTTTTAAAAACACGAAACAATGTTTTTAAAAACATGAAACAATGTTTTAAAAACATGAAACAATGTTTTAAAAACATGAAACATGTTTGTAAACCATGAAACAATGTTTTTAGAACCATGAAACAATGTTTTTAAAAAATAAACAATATTTTAAAAACATGAAACATTTTTGTAAACCATGAAACAATGTTTTTAAAACCACGAAACAATGTTTTAAAAACAGGAAACAATGTGTTTAAAAACATGAAACAATGTTTGTAAAAACATGAAACATGTTTAAAAACATGAAACATGTCTGTAAACCATGAAACAATGTTTATAAAAACATGAAACAATGTTTTTTAAGAACATGAAGCAATGTTTGTAAAAACATGAAACATGTTTTAAAAACATGAAAATGTTTCTAAACCATGAAACAATGTTTGTAAAAGCATGAAACATGTTTTAAAAACATGAAATGTGTTTGTAAACTATGATACAATGTTTTAGAACCATGAAACAATGTTTTAAAACATGTAACAATGTTTTTAAAAACATGAAACAATATTATAAAAACATAAATAACATGTAATAATTTTAAAAACATAAATAACATGTAATAACATGAAACAATATTTTTAAAAACATGAAACATGTTTGTAAACCATTAAACAATGTTTTTAGAACCATGAAACAATGCTTTAAAAACATGAAACAATGTTTTTAGAACCATGAAACAATGTTTTAAAAACATGAAACAATGTTTTTAAAACATGAAACATGTTTGTAAACCATGAAACAATGTTTTTAAAAACATGAAACAATGTTTTTAAAAACATGAAACAATGTTTGTAAAAACATGAAACATGTTTTAAAAACATGAAACATGTTTGTAAACCATGAAACAATGTTTTTTTTAAAACATGAAACAATGTTTTTTTTTAAAACATGAAACAATGTTTGTAAAAACATGAAACATGTTTTTAGACCATGAAACAATATTTTTAAAACCACGAAACAATGTTTTAAAAACATGAAACAATGTTTTAAAAACATGAAACATGTTTGTAGACCATGAAACAATGTGGGAATTCAACGGCAAACCGTTATGATAAAAAATTAGCAGGGTAAGTTTTTTCCAGCATCTATAGATCTTGACATAAAAGGAATGTAATGTTGTTGTTAGTTTAGTTGGTCATTGGTATTTACGTTTTATGTGTGAAAATTCCTAGTTTACAGGGTGAATATAATAAAAATGGAGAAACTGAGTAAATACACAAAGCTAGCCAGAAAGCTGAAAGGAATATGGATTATGAAAAAAATAATATCTATAATAGTAGGAGCACTAGGAACAATCCCGAAAAACTTTGAAAAACAAATGGGGGAAAATGAAATCAGAAGAATAACTGGAAAGATACAGCGAATAACAATAAGGAAAACAGCTGAAATATTAAAGAAACCCCTTAAATGAGGAGACTAATATACATCTGCGGCAAAGGCCAAAGATGAAGGGTTACATGGAAATAAGAACATTGAACCTGCGGATCTAAAATCCGCTATCCCATTCCCCCATTGCATCATCATCGATCGCCCCCCCCCAAAGAGTGATGGCAAATAGCCGAGAAGGCGAAGGAGTATGGAAAGAAAAGACCAAGGAGAGAGCGCTAACCAGACTTCTGCTTGACAAGTACGAAAAGAGCTTATTGCCCCTCAAATACCAGTAAAGACCGACACAAGCGAGAAATACATGGAAGCGGTTGTTGCGATAATACAAATTTATTTGCAAATGTCACACGGAGAATACTAGAAATTTGAGGAGACTTGTTGTCACTCAGCTTCCAGGGAACGTCACAGGTTGGCTTCAAGGAGAGATATTTGATAACCCGTGCGAAAGCTCTTTGTGAGCCAATAATAATAATAATAATAATAATAATAATAATAATAATAATAATACGTGTTTGTGAAAGACTTCTTCGTAAATTTGACATACATTAAAACGGTTTTTAATGTAACTGAATAACTGAAATGGTGTATCACAGCTAAAACTGCTTAAGTTAAATGTTACAAAGTTAGACGTTACAAAGTTAGACGTTACAAAGTTAGACGTTGCAGTTGACAGAATCGAGCAGTATTCCCAGAACAGACTGTTTTAGAATAAGTAGAATTTCTTTTAAATTAAAACTTTTTAAACAACGAGAAAAATTGAAAGATTGAAAGACTTTATACCTGATGTTTATCAATATCGTATATTGCAGAAACGCACTGGCGAAAAAGAATGAAAAACAAAAGAAAACACGAAGAAAAAAGCAAACTGAATAATATTGAGAGGTGTGTGTTCTTTAGTATAGGGCGACAAATAATCATAACAGTAACCGTTGAGATTCTGGCAGATTAAAGTAAAAAAGCTTTCAAATTGGAAAGTTCCTGGACCCGACTGAGTCCAGGAATACTAGTTTAAAAGCATTCCAGATTTCCATCCATTTCTTGTATTTTTTACAAGACAGTCACCAGTTATCAAGGCCCGGAGGCTACTCCAGGATAAGTGTTGATGAGTGTACAGTAGTCAATAGGACAATATTGTAGTAATCGTTAGTAACTGAACGTCGATAAATTGGATTACTTAAGGGGACGGCTAATCAAGCATTTGTTCAGGTTGAACTTGAAGACGACTATATTTTAGTCAATTGGAAAGCAGATAAAAGGAAGAGAGTTCTACATGCGAGCAGTTCTAATAAAGAAGCTTTGTTCATGGAATTTACATTTAAGTTTAGGAACAGACAAAGAGTGGGGAAAAATTTATAGTGGTGTCAGTTAGACGAGTGTTTTTCGTAAAGGTTTAGCGAGGAGGACTATAGATTGGAGCTAAGACAAGCATTTGCATGAAAAAAAGACAAAAAATAAAGTAGAAACAGGCTCGCAACATTTCTTCTGTGGGAAAAGGGTGGCAGGAAAGAGAAAAGGGCATCCCTCACTAAGTTACGTAGTCTAGGTTGAACTCTATCAAGGCAGGATAAAATGCTTCTAGCAGCTCCTGGTAGCAGTACTCCATGCTGGGACGTACTTGGCTCTTATACACAGCAGTGAGATATCTACTGTATCTCATGTGATCCTTGTTGGCTTTTCAGTCAGCCTTCTTATAGTGCCTTTTCGTTTGAGTAATGGGTCTTCAGCTTTAGGTCGAGACTTTAGGATTATTTCTACCATTATCACAGCGTGGTTAGTATTCCTGAATGAACTATGGACATTTCTTACACAAGGATCGGGAACTGTCGTCAGAAATAGATCCATAGGTGAGACTTGTTTGTTCAGTTGACCTGAAATAAGGGTCGGGAATGCAACTCTCCATGGGAATGAGATTTAGAGAAGCTATGTGTTATGCTACCAGCTGCATCTGTATAAGTGGGGAAAATAAAGCCAATTATTGTGGTGGAAAGTAACGTCGCCAAATGCATGTGCTTGTGCACTAGTGTTTTGGGGAGTGCTCTATCTATGCTGTCAGAAAATTGATTGATTAGAGCTCAGTCCTAGATTAAGGTAGAACGGTAGAGAAAATATAAGTAACTGACGCTATTTTCCAAGTTAAGTCCAAAGCAAATAAGGCCTGGTCGTCGGGTCGTGGTATTGATTCTCTAATCAAGGGAGTGTGTTACGGCAAAGTGGGAGATAACCAGGAATGTTAAAGTGGTTAGAGGTGACGGAGGGCTGTACATTAGTTTCACTTGACGCTAAGATATTCGGGGTGTTAGGAGAAATTCTTCAACATTACATAATGTAGTTCTAAGAATATTCGTTAATGCAAGACTCAAGGGAGGAGACAAATTGGTTTTATTTGAGTTTATGCTTGGTTGATCTTAATTTTTTATTGAATTGTCATTTTATTTTTAATAGTTTCCGTTTAGGGTGAGAGATGGACAAAGTGGATGTGTAGAACACCAAAAACACACCACAAGTAAATTATCAGTCGGGTCTTTATCTACAGGATTGTGGCCTCGGGAAAGCCCGCGGGAGATAGGAGCAGGATCCCTTTCCATGCGCCACATAGTACTGAAACTATCCGGATATTATACAACTGATGATGTAGCAGCCGCTCTGAGAAATACCAAAGAGTTTGGGCCTATGTACTGCCAGTCGGAATACAGCAGCCGGAAAAAACTGTAAAACCGGTACCCCAACCCGTCAGACTAAAGTAACCCAGTCCAAATGCATTAGCATAAATGTTACTCAGGGAGCCCCAAGATGCCGAGTTTTATGGGATAGGATTAAGGTGTGAGCATAGAAACTGCGTTCATTGTTCTGGTCAGGAAGCATGGTCACACATTAGGTGTTTCTAGGGGTCCCTGTCATCGCATCTCTGCGCCTGACTAATAGATAAAAAAGACAATAGATATAGCCTATCTACTCCTTAAGCAATTTAGGTTTGAAAACCGGTAATTTGTTCGAGGTACCAGATCTATTAAGTTCGGTGATCAGGACTGAATTGGCCTCTTTCCCCCTTCTTTTAGTGCCAAGACGTATGAGGTCAATAACACAGGTTTAACTTCAGATTTTTCCCTCTCCTAGACGGATGACCCGAGAAGATCTACAGGTCTATCAGCGCAGAGAGGGTAAATCCGCGCCTGTCACCTAAACCAGATATTTTTGCGACCCCGCATGAGTAGATAAGATTAGTTGAGTTAGCCCTAAAGGTAGATATACAGTAGCGTCTAAAACCAAGGGACAAACTTTTAAAACCTTATATTTGATAGAAATAAAAACTGTGAAAAGCTGAAATTTTGACAACTGGAAGTCGTTATCATCCGTAACTTGAAAAATGTGAATCATTTGCAAAGAATAGAAAAAGAATCACAACAATTATTCATTTATTTTCAATATTACGATGCTAAATAAAGCCCATTTGTAGAAATGCAGCTACTTCATGCGTCACGTGATTCTTTGGTTCGTTAAGACACAGCTAAGTACACCAGGTGATCAAGGCTCATTCTTTAATAGTTCTTCCATAAGCACCAAGGAAGGCAATAAGATATTTGATGAAACCAAATACTGCACTGTGACCTCAGCTCGAAAACAAAAAGTGTATTTCAGCTTCATGATTGACCCAGCAGTGTCATCATATGAAATTTATTATTATTTGTTACCTTGCATCGTCAGCCATTGACCGAACCCAGTTTTAGAAAGGGTTGAAAACTCTTAACGGACTTATGAATATATGTTAGCGTATGAATGAATTCGCCTTCGGATATTATTGTGCAAGTTGGAACAATCTTTATGTCCTGTAATGTCTTTACATATAGATATTGAATAATATATAATACTATTTCGAATTCTATTATGTTTTATTTTATTTATTATTCTATTTCTTTGTTCAACCGACAGTAAATTTACACCGGAAGTGCAGACGAACGTCATAGTGTCTCAATCCTAATGTTATTTGTTATAACGAATTTGTGAACACATAACGGAAAGCGATTGAGAATATATTTTACTGATGTAACGGTACAAATCGAAAACAAATATTATCACTCATTTATTGTATGACTGACGAAAATATTTATTAAATGTATTTCTACTAAGCACTTCCTATATTTCCTGCTGTTTTTACTAATTTGCTTGACAATCGTATACGCCGGAAATATAATAAGGTAATCAATAGAATATCGGCGAAATCTGACAACAATAAAATTGCCGAAAATAACAATTTATAATAATTCTATCAAATAAAAATTTGCGTATCTCTTTGAATTTACTGCAGTTTCATTGTATAAAAGCTGACACATATTGGTAGGGATGGTGACTAAACATATAAAAGATCTCTACAAGTAGTAATTTTTCGTACACTGATGATTGCGTAATATTACAACACTAGTGTCTCTAGGTATAAAATAATATTAAATATATGATATATATTATATATAAAATATTGTATATATCTGTATATATATGTATATATATATATGTATGTATGTAAGTATGTATGTCAGGTCATGTCATATGCTACTGGTACCATGTAACCCAGTAGTAACTACCACATGGTCGGGTCATCGGCAACTAAACTGGTCCCCCCACCAGACTTGTTTGGTAAGCAGAGTTGCTAATCTCCCTGAACGATTAAAAACAAGACCTTCCATCGGGCGAATGAACCATTTTTCGGGGTCAACGGCCAACTAGCACCAGGTGTGTTTGTGTGTACGTATGTGTATGTTGGGTGTGAAGAGGGCTCCCGTAAGCCGTGGTGAACGCAACCTTTCTAGGAGAAGCAAATCTCTGATTTAAAAAATCCATAAAGCGGGAGCCCAGTACCCGCATTAAGCTGGTCTGCAGTTTAACTTGTTGCTGGCTATCTTGCTCTTGCTTGTTGCTGGATCTCAACATTTTGAACCGGGAGAGAGACTTAGCTGTCTTACAAAGCTAAGACTCTGTAACATCATCTGTGTATAGATACTCCCTCAGGCATTTGTCTATTAAAACGGTCCTGTGGCGATGGAAGTCATTTTGGGGCTCATGGAGGGAGTGGCACTTGTCTGGCAAGACGTTGCAATCATCATCATGTATATAATAGCAGTAATCATTTGTGTTGCCATTCAACAGATCATCATAAGTATTAATACGATTTTCGTGTCGAAACATTATAATGATGATTTTTTTTTGCATTAAGAGTAGTCGTCGATGAGCAGAACGGAACATCTCTCCTAGAACTACCCTCTTCGTGGAACACTGTTCCCAGTGGAACACAACATAGTAGCTTTTAAATCCAATGTGAGCAAGTTATTGTTAAGCTGTCCCCTTAAACAATCAAATTCTACCCAATTTCAACCATTAACAATTACTACAGTATCATCTTTCATTTATAAACCTTTATCCTCGAGTGACCTTCCAGCCTTGATAATTGATGATTTCCAAGTAAAAATTCAAATCTCATTTTCTTTTTGTATGTCTGTGCATTAAAAGTGGACACTGCATAAGAACATTTTTTAGTGCCTCGAAAATACAAATAGAACTTTAGTCTCGCATTGTTGTTTTAGTATGAGCAGTTTATTTTAGATGTCTTTGTTGTTGTTGCTGTTTTTTAATAATACAAAGTTATAATGATAATTCTATATTTCGCTTTGATGGTATTTCTGGATTTAGGACCATTTTGATAAGTTGAGAAATTGTGCAATTATGGATTAAATATTGATTGAAAATAGATTTTAAAAACGTCCTTGTGGTGATATAGTTTTTAATAACAATTATTCTCCCTCAAATAATATGGACTAGTGTTAAAGCAAATAAAATCGACTCCTTCTAAGTGCTCAAGATAAGAACATGGTAATCTTTTCCAATTATATGAACAAAAAGTAATAAATTAAAATACACTCTAAAGATAAAATCCATTATAATTTGATTTGCGCCCCAAATAGTAAATGTTAAGGGGTCATAATTGGGATCAACGTGCAAAAAAGTTGACCTCTATAAAATTACTCAGCCAATTTTTTTATCTAAGCACTTGAAATTTTGGATAAAGTGTGTTACGACATGGGGCAAGCTTTTCAATCGGTTTTTGGCTGAAAATCTGTCTGCTAAGACGTTAAAATTAAAAACGTTTATCGTTGCAGACTCTACCAAAATCCCCCGCTAATTTTGGGTTTAAGCACTTGAAAATTAAGATGTAGTTTACCTGGACATGATTCAAAAATTATATATATATATATATATATATATATATGCGCAGAAAGCTATGAAGACTACATAGGACTCGAGCAAAGCCGATCTGAACTGTTAGGATATATATATATATATATATATATATATATATATATATATATATATATATATATATATATATATATATGTAAATATTTATAATTTTAATACAGACTGATTATTATTACAATTAAATCACAATTAATAAATATCCATAAAATAGAATGTTTCGTCTTCACCAGGAAACATCAGTATAGCTATATGCAGCTAACCCCAAACAGTACTAATAACGGCGAACATTAGCCGTGTATGTGTTTGGATAGACATGGATAGAGGAAGTGAATCTGATCATCTTGTCTATAGAAAGCCCGCTTTTAATGGATCCTTCCGATCCCGGTATACACTAATTCTATCCCAACAATTTCCCGCCTTTGTTGACGGTAACAGTAGCAACGTACGATCATTTTTATCAATCAATATTTAACGTTGTGATTGTAAATCGCTTGAACTAATTACACAGTATCGTTTGATGAAAGGACTTGATTTAAATTCAAATTAATTAATCATTTACTAGCTCGCTTCTTAATTTGCTTCCTCAAATCATGTAATCATATTTCTGAATGACAAGTATTTATCATATTTTACCAATGACAGAATACATAGATTTTCATATCGAAACAAGCTTGCAGATTATGCGCTTGTATATGTTGCAAGAGTTTCAAATTTATAGTCGCATGTTTATTATCAGTATCGATAAAAGGTTCTTTTCACTCGGATATGAGAAGACCACAAAAAAGTGAATCGTTTATAAAGTTCAAAATCCTCTGTAATTCAACTACATTCGGTAAATTAAGCGTCGCTTTATATTATATTTAGTAAATTGTGCATGCATAAAAAATGAGACACTATAACATTTGTAAAAATAATTAACATTATTCATATATATTATGTATATACATATATATATATGTGTGTGTGTGGGTGTGTGTGTATTAATATAATGTGTTAATAATATGTGTGTGTCTGTGTATTAACAATTCAGCTATTCGAAACGGTCGAAAAAATCTTACCAAACGAAAACATCCGTGTTATTTAATTAAAGTTTGTATATATATATATATATATATATGTATATATATATATATAGATATATATCGTCTTGTCTATAGAAAGTTAAAATGTTAAGAGGTCAAAATTGGGGTCAAATTTTTTTTTAAAATGCCCTCTGCGATCTTTACCAAATTACTTGGCAAATTTGTGGTTAAGCATTTGAAATTTTACATAAACTTTTATCAGACAAGGGCAAGCTTTTTAATCGGTTTCTTGCCGAAAAGTTGGCTACTAAGTCGTCAAAGTTCAAAATATTGGACCTCTTCGTTATATATATATATATATATATATATATATATATATATATATATATATATATATATATATATAACTACTTCATTTACTCACATAAAATTAATATACGAAAGTATAGATTTATGCGTAAATTTAAAGTATTTACTTAAAAAGTGCTCAATACGGAGGTAGAGCAAGTTAGAAATTTATAAAACATTCGGCGTTTCATCCACTCTAAGATTCCTCAGCCCGCGGAGTCCTAGAGTGGATGAAATGCCGAATATTCAGTATAGCTTAATCGCCATATATATTTTATAAATTACTAACTAGCTCTACCTATTATATATTCAGTGTAGCTTAATCGCCATATATATTTTATAAATTACTATATATATATATATATATATATATATATATATATATATGTATGTATGTATGTATGAGCAAACAGTTAATGAAACATGTTAAAAAACACTTGGAAATGAGTTAAAAACATATTTAATTTGAAAAGGAAACACTAGATAAATGGATAGTCCTTAATCCGCGGAGTTTCGAAGAAATACTCTCCTTCTCATCAGAGGGTAGGAATTAGCAAAATGCAGGATCGGATTTTGCATGCAGAAGTATTTGATGAAACAACAAATAAGTCAAAGATCTTACTTGAAAACAAAATAAGTTAAGCAGAGGGAATATGGTAAAGAAAAAGCTGGCTGAGATAAGTTTATAAATATTAATTCTTTAATATTTCTAATTTACTTTAATTTTACCATCTTGGATCATTTTGGTAAATTCAATTGTAATTTTCATTATATATATATATATATATATATATATATATATATATATATATATATATACGATATTAAAAATTAGTTGAAAAAATCAAATGCTCGATAGAGCAAATATATATTATTTAAAATTATACATTATAGTGTCTATTTTATATACTCTGGTGTTATTCGTCTGAATATTCCATACTGGATTAGAAATTCTCTAATATAGTCAAACCAAAATTGAAACTACTGACAAGTAATGTGGTAAAGAGAGATATAAATGATTTCTGTGTAATCATATATCGTGGACACATTCCGTGTAAACATCCAAAAGCGCCGCGTGTTTGCTTGGACTACTTTTGTTACTATCATCTTCCCTTTGAAAGCGATATAACGTAATATCTCCATTATAATGTATTTCAACAGCTTATATATATTTTTATGAAAATCACTTCAGACAAGGCATGATGCCATTTGACATAAGGGATTAAAATATTACTTTATGTTAATAACCTAATTAGCAATATATAGTAGATGAGTTGATTTGGATCTAGAAGACAGTAGTTTGTCCTCTTTGTCAGGAACAATTTACCAATGACCTCAAAATACGCATCATCTCCTGATATCACATCATTATAGGTCCCTCGGTGGACCTGTAAATTCATTGTCCGTTCGTGCGTTTGTCTGCCCGCACTTTTCTCCGTAACTACGCTTTTAAATTTTTTGAAATTTTGCACAAACATTAAACATGATATGAGTAAAAATGTAACAGAACGGATTTTCCGGGAAAACTCCGGTTGCCCCCCCTAGGCGTACCTTTCAGGTTAAAATGGCAAAAATTTACACTTTTGTGCTTATTAAAAAAAAAATGATGCCTTGGATTTTTTATAAAACTTTCTGAAAAGTTGTAACTAATTGATTTCTATATAATTTTGTTTGGCTATACTTCGGGATAATTTGTGGGTGTGCCCCTGGGCTTTAGGGCTAATAAAAACATTTCATTTTTGGTGACTATTTGATTATTTTACCATATTTGTCCAAAAGTTTTTCTCTGTGTGTCTATTTTGCTGTTTTATCTGGTGCTGAACTCAAATTTATATATGTTAAGGCGTTGGAGACTTTTGAGGCTAATTGATGGGGGTGCAAATGATGGACATTTTATTATTTTTTTTTGCCTGGTGCAGAACTTAAATTTATATATGTTAAGGTCTAAAACTGCACCGTTTGTTCATTTTCACTAGGATTTTACAGCCTTTGATTACTTTGAGGACTAAATGGGGGCAATGCTGAACTTAGTTCTATTTTTATGTCCCGTTCACTGAGCACTCACGGGGGACCATGCATGCTTCACTTGTTGATACTTATTTTTAAGTCTGCAAATAGTCAGTAGTCCAAGGGAGTAAATCCGAATAGTAGCATCAAAATGGATGTGGAACCATTTTTTTTTTTTTTTTACAATGAAGTCACCACTTATCAATACCCGAAGGAAAATAGAGATTAAGAGTAATTGATTAAAAGTTGATATTGCGTAATCGTTAATCGTGTAGATTGGGTAGAATGTAGATTATTTAAGAAGACGGCTAAAAAAAACTTGGTTGCATCGGACCTGAAGGCTATCATATCGTAGTCAGGTGGGAAGCAGGAAAGTTGAACAGTGTTCAACGGGCGATAAGTTCTACCGAAAGAAGATTTGTTCATGGGATCTGCGTTTAGATTTAGTTATAGATAAACATTGGGGAATTTGTTGATGGTGCTTATAGCTAGTCTAGTATTTGTAGTGAAAATCTGATAAAAGGGAGAACAGATTGAAGATCATACAAGCATTTGTCACGAAAATAACGATAAAGCAGATACAGGCTCGGAACATCTCTTCTGTGGGAAAGAGGTTGCAGTTGAGAGAATAGGGCATCATTTACTAGGTTTCGAAGCCGGTTTTAAACTTTATCAAGGCTAGATATATCGCGCCGGGTAGCTCATGCCGAGATGTAGAAACAGTACTCCATCCTATAACATATTTAGTTTTATACAGATAAAGGATTGCATCGGCAGAGAAATATTAACTGGAGTGTAGAATAATACAACCATCTTCCAGTGATATTGGCAACAGATTTGATGTATGTATTCCATTTCAGGTCAGGAGTGAAGGTCAGTCCCAGAAGCTTGTCAAGACATTGTGCTTCCCAATATGAGAACCAGTCATTTAAGATGAATGGTCAGATGATGGTCAGATGATGGCCAGATGAGGGTCAACGAGATTATGAGGAAAAAAGAGAAGCTAGATTTTAGATGCATTTAAATTAACCACTTTATGTTGATTAGAAATATATCGTAGATGGATAGAATTCAATTAAAATTAAAACTCATCTTATGCAGTGTTGCTGTTCATTTAACTACCTGTGCATTTGAGTCTGGATATACGTACTCCAACCATGTAGTGTCCAATTTGATGTAATACATCATCTATTGCGTAGAAATAGTTGAAAACAAGTTTATAGCTGGTTTATATATATATATATATATATATATATATATATATATATATATATATATATATATATATATATATATATGTGGTGAGAAAATGCGACGTTCACGGTGAACACAGCTTCTTTATTGACAAATGTTCATGAAAAATCGGGATTGTTCTGATATCTTAAAATTCTGCGTTATTTCACGCAGCTTTAATTAACAATCAGCGTGAATAGGTTTTTGGATTTTGTTTTCCAACACAAAATTTTGACGACTTATACGTTTAGCATCATTCGTGTGTAAATGACAAGGTTAAATATCAGTATATCATCTCGTAACCATTGTTTCAGTATAAATAACAATGATTAAGCTTTATTTAACCAATATTTTTTATCATCAAAAAGCAATGCCCTACTGAAACAGAGCGAATATGAATATTAGCAGCAGGAGGAGGATGGCTATCAAGCGATTGTGTTAGCAGCAGGAGCAGCGTTCGTTCGAGCGCGTATGCAAATTGGCCGGTTTGCTCGGGCTTGTTTCTAAAGAAAAAGATAACAATGACACCACATGGTCGGAGAAGAAAAAGGGTCGACGCCGAGGAAGGCGGGCGTGTAAAGTGAAGGCGAGAATAGGCCGACTGTAGCCAGCGTGAGGTCGATAGGAAGAGAAACGCGCTAAGTATACATGGACATGTGGCAGCGAGAGACTTCTTAAATGGTATCAAGACGGTAATAAATGCTTAAAAAAAACGAAATCATATGTTATTTATTTATTTTTGTTTGTTTGTTCATCGAACGTTACATTACAAGAACACGAAATGATTTTTCCCCATTTTTAGAAAATGGTCAGACGTAACTTCACTTCAATAACTGCATTTTGTAAAGCCAATTTAGTCTAAATTTCCACACGTTATACTTGAAGGTCACTACTTTATTAATAGTATATATTCTTTAAGATTGGTCTGTTACATTTCCCCTGCAAATGTGTTGGTCACAAGTATCCATAGTCTTATTTATAGAAATGCTATATTAATATCAAAATGCCTTTTCAATATATCAATATATACTTGAAGAACTTTATATTGTAATAAGAAATAAATCTGTCTGACATTTATAATCCATTATCTAAATTATATTCTGTGTTATTGATTTTTGAGTATCGATCTAGAATAATATAAATAATTGACTGTTCGATTCATTGATTATTGATATGTAATATTGATCGTACATCGTGAAAGGAATACGTGTTTCATACATTAATCTTTATTTATTTCATGCATTAATCTTTATTTAACTTTCGTAGATTTACGCATTATCTACTTTCATTATTTTTATTAAAAGAAAATTGTTTTTATTTGTTTTTTTTTAAGTTTTCAATTCCGCTTTGACTTTCATTTCATTTCAACGGAAGTGTTCAGGAATAAACTGACCCCTTTTAGTGACTACACTTTATATCTCTATAAGATACGTAAGATATTAGAGAGTTCCATTAAATTATCTTCTATGTCTCAAATGGTGAGTTAATACAAACTTAAAATACATTACGTTTTATAGGATGTCACAACTGAATATGGTAGTCGGAATAAACTCCCTTTATCTAAAAATTCCCTCATGAGGTGCGTCTCATATAGCCTCAGTGGCAAACCAATCTAGCTCCTAGCCTTCTCGTGTGGCTTAGCTACTAAACCCGACGACATTGTTTCTACTAACTCGGAAATAGGGCAAAGACTGTTCACTGGCACCTTAAAACAAGGAGGTAACGCTCATTCAAAACCTCCGCTGCCTTGAAGGATTACTTCATCACCAATAAGGCTAATGGAGAAAACTCCGACACACTATATGGAGATGGAGTCTTTCAGGCGGCCTTACTCTATATTAATATCACCGGCGACTACTGCAGTTAGAACCCAGATGTATTAACTCTTCTTTTTTCCTTTGATCCACTAGCTTTGTGAAGGAGGAGATTGCTTCAGGGTAACAACTATCCTCCCATATTATTAATCAAAGTGTAGTTCCTGTGTCGCGCGTGCAACATTTTTTAGACTATGGTTTCCAAGGATCCGGTACGATTGAAAAACGGAGCCAGATTTTTGGTTTATAAGTCGCGGAAAAAGATGGTACGCAGTCAGTAAAAGTTGACGGGGTGCCTCAGCACGTTAAATACGTCTGACAAGTAAAACGCACATGCTTATCAAGTAGCAATAGTGATTATGAGGATAGTGAGCAACTAATCTATCTGAATTCAGATCCGTTTGACAATGATTCCGATGCTAGCAACCTCCCAGCTGATGATGTTTATAAAAAGTCGACATGCAGACGAGATTACGCATGAGAGTGAGGCCCAGGTCATTCCCATTCGAAAAAAGTACCCGACAAATACAGAAACTGCATTTCTGCTCTGTTTGTGATCATGAGATCACGGGTGAGTGTAGAGAAAATGACTAGCGTGGGTGTCATGTTGGTTCGCTTAAGAAAAAGAAAAACTAAAATAGCGACGCACCTATTGTACTTGACGATCACGTGCGAGTAACGTAAATCTATGCAAATAAGATTATGCAACATGCATAAACGAAACGGTAAAAAGAACAGCCAGTCGGTTGAACAACCAGCGAGTGTTATGCGAACGGACGTGTGTATTATCCAGATTATTGAAGCTGACTCAAAAGATGTAGGTGGAACATAGCACAACTTTAAAACTCCACTGAAATCAGGTTTCAAACTAGACGTGATGTAAACTTATTTAGCTTGTACGCAGGAAACATTAAGGCCAGAAAAAGCCTAATAACGGGCAGCTGAGATAGAAATGAACTGGGGCAATGTATAAGCCAGTAAACGCAGATAAGGAAGATTAAAATTTGATAAAAAAACTTTCAAATCTTGTCTCGTCTATTTATTTAAGAAAAAAGTGAAACATTGAACCCCAAAACAAGAAAATAAGTTGATGTAATTCTATTTTATTTGATGGTTCGAATGATCAAAACTGGAGTCCAGACTGAACGCATCGAGTGCATGTAGTAGAAAGAAACTTCGGCGTTTCTCGGAATTGAAGAAAACGCGCAATTTTCTTTTTGACTTAATCTAAAGGTCCACGTTAACTTTGTTAGTTTTACGTTTTACATTTTATACGTTCAATTTTGAGAATGGGGCTAAATATTAAATATTAAATTTGGAAGATAGATTGTAAATGGAGGGGCATTAATTAGTATCGCAGTAACTGAATATTTTAAGTTTTTCAGACACATTTCCCCAAAACAATATTTTCGAATAAATCAGAGAGAACCGATATATAATCCTGTTCGAAACTCTGAACACATTATCATCATTTTTTTATATTGCAAATTTTATAATATCCAGCTTGTAAATAAAATAAAGCATAATAGCTTTATCTTCCCATATATATAATAATCTACTATAATGTTTTATCCAATTAATTTAAGTGAAATATACTAATCTTGTGATTCTTTAGACGTCAGGGGAATTTGGATTAATATAATGAACTAAAAAGCATTCGAACAGGTGGTGCCTGTTATATAGTTTCCAACCAATAGCTTGTAGCTACGGAGAAAAAAAGACGTGCGTTTAAGATTTCTGGTCGAAAGTAAATATATTAAGTTACCACAACTCGGCGAAACTGAGGCTAGAGCATATTGTATTAAATCAGGGTGTACTATATTTCAGATTGAGCAGACAATGATATGACGAGTTACCTATTAAGTATCTCAGGTCTATGCTGATAGACTGGACCTTTACTGAGATGTAGGGACTAGCTTTCGCAGGATGGTATCAGACACATACATTGACGCGCATGCAAAGCAGAACTGACGTCTACACAATGTACCACAGTTTATGTGTTCTCTAGTGAATCTGCGTTGTGTGATTTTTGGTATATTGTAAACGAATGCTGTCACCCATAACACGCGGTCTGAACAAGATGATAAAGGAGAGGAAAACCATGATTTTCGAGAGGCGTGCATAATCTTATAATAAAAAGTATCATGCAAAATATAGTTCGATTATATATATATATATATATATATATATATATATATTACAATAGAAAAATGCGCGCATATTAAGGAAATATGGTTAAGCTTAAACATGAAAAAGTAAATGACTAGTTGTTAAAACAGGACAAGAAAGGAAAATATATTCTAGTAAAAAAATATAATAAATTTATAACTTACAATATTGCAGCATTAATAATTAATCATATAATGTTATAAATTGAATTAAAAAATTTATATTTCATGCTCACATTTTCTATTGTAATCTATGATTTTTTTCCAGGCTTCCAATAAATTCATTTGTTATTTGTTTAATTTCAGTCTTATTTTTGCCCCCATAAACACATATGTAATAACAATGTACGGTACTCGTCTGCTTTCAATAAAATCCCCTTAATTATCTCCCTTTCATGCTTTCATTTTCTCTGTTTCACTTGTTACTTCTCTTTTCTAGATAGCATTGAAATAGTAGCAACAGTAGTCGCAGTCATACAAAAGCGTCGCTCACCTCCTTACATATTTTCACGATTTTGAACACCAGAAAATTCATCATAACTTTTGTTTTACTGAATGGAAATTGAATTTTTTTCATAATATTACTGAGAAGGTGATCTATAAACTGTAATAATTGTTTAAGATTTGGTAGAAAAATGAGTGAGTGATAAACCTTTATAGCAGTTCTAAATGACTAAAACTGCCACCTTACCATATATTCAAACATATTATTATTATATTAAATAGAGAAATAGTCAACAACCTAAGCACTTCTAAATGACTAAAACTGTCGCCTTACGATATATTCAAACATATTATTATAATATTAAATAGAGAAATAGTCAACCACCTCAGTAGTTCTAAATGACTAAAACTGCCACCTTACCATATATTCAATCATATTATTATTATATTGAATAGAGAAATAGTCAACCACCTCAGTAGTTCTAATTGACTAAAACTGTCACCTTACCATATATTCAAACATATTATTATTATATTAAATAGAGAAATAGTCAACCACCTCAGCAGAAAAAACCTTCTTAGTGACACACAACATGGTTTCCGCTCTGCAAGATCTACCGCAGATGTGCTGACGGTTATATCTCACAGGATTAGTGAATCTCTTGACAAAGGCTTCCTTTCTAGGGCAATTCTTCTTGACATATCAAAGGCCTTCGACAAGGTATGGCATAAGGGTCTACTTCACAAGATTTCCAGCTACGGTATAACTGGAAATGTTTTCTCAATCATTAAATCATTTCTCTCCGATAGTATCATAAGAGTAGTGGTCGATGGACAAAAATCAGAGGCCTGCAGTATTAATGCTGGAGTCCCTAAGGGTTCAATCCTGGGCCCAACTCTCTTTCTGATCTACATCAATGATCTCCCTAAACACATACTTAAATCATTCGTTGACATCTATGCTGATGACACGACCATCTACGGCAACACATCAAAGGCTGCAAATGACAAAGTTCTCTCTGATTCTCTCTCCTCTGATCTCGAGCGCGTGGTTCAGTTGGGGGAAGGCGTGGCTGGTTACCTTTAATGCATCTAAAACCAAACTCCTATCCTTAAATCATCAACGCTCTGATCCCCATCTGGCATCAATTGGGATGGATGGCTCTCGTCGTAGAGAGGCCCCGTGTTTTGACAAACTTCTGGGTTTGACCTTTACTCCTGATCTGAAATGGAACACGTACATCAAGTCTGTTGCCAAGGTCGCTGGAAAGATGGTGGGATCCTTCTACCGCTCCAGAAGATATCTCACTACTGATGCAATTCTCTATCTATATAAAAGCCAAGTACGTCGAATGATAGAATACTGCTGTCATATCTGGGCAGGAGCTGCTAAAAACAACCTATGCTGTCTTGACAGAGTACAAAATAGACTTCGTGGCTTAGTGGGGGATGCCGTTTTCTCTTCCCTGCAACCTCTCTCCGACAGAAGAGACGTTGCGAGTTTTTCCTTGTTTTATCGTTATTTCCATGGCAGGTGCTCGTCTGAACTCCAATCTCTGGTCCCCCCTCGCCAATCTTTCACGAAAAACACCCGTCTAGCCGAATCCACTGTGAAATATTTTCCCCACTCTTTATCTGTGCCTAAATCAAAACGTGAATTCCATGGACAAAGCTTCTTTCTTAGAACTGCACGCCTGTGGAACTCTGTTCCGTCTGCCTGCTTCCCACCTGACTACAACTTCATCAAATCTCCACACTAACGTACTGTACTTGCAATAACCCTTATCCCTGAGTGGCTCCCGGGCCTTGATAAGTATTGACCACTGTGTAAAAAAAAACTACCGTATTTAAATTACATATATATATATATATATATATATATATATATATATATATATATATATTGCGTGTGTGTGGGTATAATCTCCAAACGATAGAAGTTAGAGAACAAGCAAGCAGCAGCCATTAACTATAAAATTACCTAATTTTATTACTTTTCAATTCAATATAGAAAAAAATTGTTATTCGCGTATTTATCAACACGTGTGAGTTATTCTCTTTTCCCATTTTTCCTGTCTGAATGTATATCTGGTCGTAGATCCCTGCCCTTTATCCTTCTATTATACCCTTTCCTCTAACCATCTTTCTCTATCTCCCTATTTCTTTCTGTCATTATGTGTGTACATTTTTTTGCGTTCAGAGTGATAGGCTGATAGATGCTTCTGATATACTATGCACGTGACAATATGCTGTTTGCATACGTACGAAGACCGCATGTATTAAATGCATTAATGTGCGGATCGTAACTTCGAATAGTTTTACTTGATTCTGGTTTCTGAAATCTGAATCCAATATAATCAAACAAATGATTATTTGTGTTGCATGGATGACGATGAAATATTATCTACTTTACTAAATTAGCATACACAATACATATTGATTGTTATGCTTATGTTACAATAAGTGTATACAAGGAATAGAGGTTCAAGCTCGGATATTAGCAAACCGGAAATCGAGGTCGGACCCAATTGGTTCTGTGCACTTTATTTATACATGGATATGCTTGAGATAAATGGGGACTCTTGACTCCTAACCGTATTCATATGATAGACCTTCCATGGCGATAATAGCGTTCTATTGTTCGTGTATGCACCCTATTTTCGCGATTCATAATAAAATTAATGATCGCTTTAGTAAGCGATTACACTTGAATTTCTAAACCTAAAGAAACTCACGTGGCTGTATTGACGAGTTTCTGTACTCTAGCACCAGATCGTTTAATCAGCTATCTCAGTTGTTTACTCTGGAAGACAAAAGAAAAAGATAACCGGAAGCTGATTCATCGCAATCCTTTTTTTTCTTTTTTTTACATGGGAGTCACCATTTATCAAGGCCCGAAGGCCACTCAGGGATAAGGGTTATTGCGTGTACAGTAATCAATGAGACAGTATTGTAGTAATCATTAGTATTGGGGGTTTTGATAGTGTCTTACTTAAAGGGCGGTTTGTCAGGAGTTTGTTTATGTTGGACTTGAAGACCTCCAAGTTGTAGTCAGGTGAAAAACAAGCAAGCGGCAGAGAGTTCCACTGGTGTGCAGTTCTAAGAAAGAAGCTTTGCTCATGGAATCTACGTTTGGATTTAGGCACAGATAGAGAGTGGGGAAAATTATTGACAGTAGTTTCAGCCAAACGGGTGTTTCTCGTGAAAGATTGGCGAGGGGAGACGAGGGATTGGCGCTCAGACGAGCACCTGCTATGAAAATAACGATAAAACAAAGACAGACTCGCAACGTCTCTTCTGTGGGAGAGAGGTTGCAGGGAAGAGAAAAAGGGCATCCCCCACTAAACCACAAAATCTATTTTGTACTCTGTCAAGGCAGGATAGGCTGTTTCTAGCAACTCTTACCCAGATGTGCCAGCAGTACTCCATCCTTGGATGTGCTTGGCTTTTATACAGCTAGAGAATTGCATCAGTAGTGAGATATCTTCTGGGGCGGTAATAGGATCCCACCATTTTCCCAGCGTCCCTGGCAACAGATTTTATGTACGTGTTCCATTTCAGATCAGGAGTAAAGGTCAAACCAAGAAGTTTGTAAAAACATGGAGCCTCCCCAAGACGAGAGCCATCTATTTCAATTAATGCCAGATGGGGATCAGAGCGTTGATGACGTAAAGATAGAAGCTTGTTTTGGATGCATTAAAAGTGACTAGCCACCTCTTCCCCATTGTACCACGCGTTCAAGATCAGAGGAGAGAGAATTAAGGCCTTTGATGTGTTGCGATAGACGGTCGTATCATCAGCATAGATGTCAACGAATGATTTAAGTATGTGTTTTTGGAGATCATTTATGTAGATCAGGAAGAGAGTTGGGCCCAGGATGGACCCCTGGGGGACCCCAGCATTAATACTGTGGACCTCTGATTTCTACCCATCAAACACTACTCTTATGAACCTATCAGAGAGAAATGATTTAATGATTGAGAAAACATTTATATCGAAAACAGTTATACCGTAGCTGGAAATCTTATGAAGTAGGGCCTTATGCCATACCTTATCGAAGGCCTTCGATATTTCAAGAGCAATTGCCCTGGAAAGGAAATCATTGTCAAGAAATTCACTAATCCTATGTGATATAACCGTTAGCACATCTGCGTTAGATCTTGCAGAGCGGACACCATATTGCATGTCACTAAGAAGGTTGTTTCTGTTGAGTTGGTTGACTATTTAATATGGATTCCAACAACTTAATCATGACACACAGGAGACGTATTGGTCTGAACTGAGAGGGGGATGATTTTTCACCTGAATTCCTGAATACAAGGCATACTGATGAGGTTTTTCAGGGTGTTGGAAAGCACTTCTCCTCAAGGCAACGCTTAAACAATTTTGTTAGTATGGGGGCAAGTTCTGGTTGAAGCTTTTTCCAGACTATAATTGGAATGCCGCCAGGGCCAGTTGCTTTACTGGAATAAAGGTTCTTGGTTAGCTTTGCGACCTCACGCACAGATATTTGTATGTTGCATAGCGTGTTGTCTGTTATAGGAGGAACGGTCATTGTCGCTTTGGGTAGAATTAGCTGCAAAGTTCTTTGCAAATAGTCTGGCCTTGTCTTATGCTGACGAGATGACCTCAGGTCCATTGATGATAGTTGGGATAGAACGCACGCTTCTGTTCAATATCCTGTTGGCTATTTGCCAGAACTGGTGGGAACCAAGCCGCTGCTCAGCTACTTTGGATTTAACAGACTGGGCATATAGCTCTCTTGCATGTTTTATTACTCTTTTACAGTGGTTGCTGACAGTCTTGAAAGCAGCTTTAGTCTCATTTATTACGTTGGTAGCTATGGAAAAAGTGATTTCTGTGCGCGATGGCAGGAGCACATTCAGGGGAGAACTATAGCTGATTGTTAGGGTTTTGTTGGAATATTTTGGATGGAATGAATTGGTCTATGCCTACAATTAACCATTCGGTCAGGTCATGTGCTATAGAGGACATATCCTTTTTAAACATGGAATGCAGAGGTAGGTCAGATATGAATGTACGGAAGCTATCCCAGTCAGCCATAGAGTATCGATATACAGTACGGTGGAGAGGTACGTCTGAAGGCTTATTACATTTAATTTTTATCTTAACTGATACAACGGAGTGGTCAGAGGATCCCAGAGGAGATAGAACGGAACATGAACACAGCTCAGGGGAAGTTGTGAGGAAAAGGTCTAGAAGGCTTGCATATTGACCGGATGTATCGGACACACGGGTGGGTTCGTGAACAATCTGAGTGAGGTCATAGGCAATGGCAAAATCATGAAAAAAAACCTCGTAATCGGTTTTATTTAAGTGGGTCAGCAATTCCACATTATAGACATTGAAGTCACCGCAAATGTGAATTATAATCGGATAACCAGATTAACATCGTTCCTACAAGAGCAGATTTCTTTAATTTTACTATAGAGCTAATCATCTATTGATCATCATCCAGTATAAAGTAATCATTTACAAATCATAAAATAAATGACTTGGGTACCATCCGCCAGAATCGAAACCAAAGAGTTAAGCCCTGCAGACTTATACGTTATTTATATATAAATATCAACTGTTTGTTTTCGGTTTTGACCTCTTTGCAGACATTTGACTAATACTTAAATCGAAAATGTGTTACTTGTACAAAATACCCTGTACATAAAATTTCAACTCTGTAGACCCAATATTCAGAGAGGAGTTTTGTAGAGATTTTTCGCACACACACTGACTAGGTCACACACACACACATACACACACATATATATATATATATATATATATATATATAGAGAGAGAGAGAGAGAGGGAAGAGAGATGAAATGCTTCCGTTTGCTAGATAATTTTCGTCTTACATTCTACGCAATCATGCAGAATGTAAAAACTATGCATAAATAGAATTCAGCGTAATAATGAAATGAAAGCAACCATCTAATAAGAAACTATAAAAATAAATAAGTAATTAATTAACGGTCGTTTTTCAAAGGAATAAGCAAATTAGTTAATCTGGATATATTGACACTTATAATCTTTACTGAGTACGTTAAGCACTTCGTTTTAATAAATTTTAATTAAAAAAGGGAAAATATTAATACGAGAAAAACGGGAAAGTATTAATACGAGAAAAAAGAACTCAACGTTATAAAACCATATAAAAGGATTTCCGTGTGCTAGAAGAAAGTTTTCATCTTAAATTCTACGCAATTATGCAGAATGTAGAAACTATACAGAAATAGAATTCAGCATGATAATTAAATAAAAGTAATCATCTTATAAGAAACCATAAGTAATTACCACACGTTTTTCAAAGTAATATGCAAATTAGGTATACTCTATGTAGTCGCTCGTATATTTTTGATTGAGTATATTAAAAAGTTCGTTTTAATAATTTTTAATAGAAAAGTAGGATCTGGTCTTCGAGAGAAGATCTAAGTGTGGTTTCTTTTTTGATGCAACACTTAAGTTAATGTGTCCTTAGTCAATGAAGAGAAAACGTTTCTATTCTAAGGATGGAATACTGCTGCCATATCTGGGCAGGAGCTGCTAAAAACAGCATATCCTGCCTTGACAGAGTACAAAATAGACTTCCTGGCTTAGTGGGGGATGCCCTTTTCTAATCCCTGCAACCTCTCTCCCTCAGAAGAGACGTTGCGAGCCTACCCTTGTTTTATCGTATATTTCCATGGCAGGTGCTCGTCTGAACTACAATCTCTTGTCCCCCCTCGCCAATCTTTCACGAAAAACACCCGTCTAGCTGAATCCACTGTGAAAAATTCCCCCCACTCTTTATCTGTGCCTAAATCAAAACGTGAATTCCATGAACAAAGCTTCTTTCTTAGAACTGCACGCCTGTGGAACTCTGTTCCGTCTAGCTGCTTCCCACCTGACTACAACTTGGATGTGTTCAAGTCCAATGTTAACAAATTCTTAATGAACCGCCCTCTTAAGTAAACACATTAAATCTCCACACTAACATACTGTACTTTTAATAACTCTTATCCCTGAGAGGCTTCCGGGCCTTGATAAGTGGTGACCACTGTGTAAAAAAAGGTACTTTTTATTTTTGCCTACTTCTAGAGCGCTCCTTTTTTGCGGAGCTGGTTTTCTCTCACATTAAAAATGACGCTGTGTCACACTTTTTATTCCTGGGGAAGCAAATTAATTCCAACAGAAAAAGTAGGCTTTAAATATCAATGTCAGAGCGAGAAAAACTCAATGGGATATGGATATAGAATATATTGATAGATAGAGTAATAATATAGAATTATATTAATACGTAAGCGAACACAATAGTACTTAGCAGCATATCCGTTTTTTTTACAATCCGTAGCGTAGGCCAATTACGAAATTCGATACAATCAGTTGATATACAGCTACAGTATCACACATATACAAATCTTTGTATGATATGACAAAAACATTGCAATTGAAGAGAGACGACCACAAATAGCAAATGTAAAAGATTATTAGAGCGATGTTATCCTTTTGTTCCATCATTGTAAAAAATAAAATGCAAAAGTAGCTCATCTTTCCCGGTTATTGCCCTTCCAACTCACCATGTGTTGGCAATTATAAACATTTGAGAAGGCATCCAGATGTAGATCAAATCGACCAAACCAACAGGATCGACCATTTCCACACCAATACCCACCACAAAAGATTCTATGACGTCACGTAACATCTGCTTCCCGACTGTTAAATGTGAATATATGTGCTGAGTAAAGTTTCTATATGTGGCAACATAAGTATCGCCGCGCTGTGATATTTGTATGACGGGTTCAAATTTCGAATGCGGGATAGTACAGATGGGGAATTTACTCAAGTAATACGAAAATCATGCAGAGAGATTCCTAATTCATTAGTGTTACAACATAGCAGAGATTATAATAATATAATCTCTGCTATTTTATATGAAAAAAATTTCATTACCCATGAAGATTTTAAACTATTCTTGAACACCTACATTGGAAAATACATTTAATAATCAAACATTTTCAAGTGATATTTTTATTTGAACTTAACTATGTTGTAAATAATTTTACAACAGACAAATGTTTACCAATCACAGAAAGTTTTTCACCTGTACCTGTTTTGTTTTGCAATAGTATGCCTGTAACGCATATGAACTGATTAAAAATAAACTAAAATAAATGTACAAAATGTATAACTCTCTCGTCACTCGCTTCTCGTTACCCGGAAGTGACGTCATGGACCGAAATGAAGTCACGGAATAGTTCATTGTTCCGATAGTAGGGGTGTGTCCCTTCTCTCATTGCCTCCTCCTAAAATGACCTGAACTCGCTGGACTACTAACTTTTGTCATACACCGAGAACATTGTTAACTTGACCTCTTATACCACCAAAACCAGCCTTATCGCCGCCATCTGCCGAGTATTCGCCGAACTCCCGCCAGCATTTGTAAAAAAGGCATGCTCCTAGTTCAGGAATCGTATCGAGGCGGTGATTGAAGCTGAAGGCAGGTACATTTAATGGATGTCAGTTTTACTACATAATAAAGTTACCTGAATTGATTTTCTCAATAAAAGTTTAAAAATAAAGTTGTAGTATTTTTTCTTTAGGGCGACAAATATATCAGTTCACCATGTATGTCTGTGCGCATATAAAAATCACTATCTGAAAATCGGGCCAGACCAGGACAAAATAATCAACATATATAAAGGTCAATAAACATATATAAAGGTCAATAAACATGTATAAAAGTCATTATAATTCAGACAAAGGTAACTTAAACACCTGGCTGTTCTTTATATCCTATTGAGTTGCCTTAATTATCAAATAGATTGGAATGTATCAATGTCATGGATGCATTTCTGACGACTAAATATTTATAAAACAGAAATTGCTTGTTACTGGGAACATTTTTCTTATCATTTTCTCTTGTGTATGTATGTTATATTTATAGACACACTAATGTATATTGTATAAGGCTAGTGTAAAAATAATGTCGTTTTCATATATATATAGTTGAACGTAAAAAAAACGACATTGTTTTTGCAGCAACCTAGGATATGTATATGGCATATATATATAGCAGGGCCAGCACGGCATTTGGGAACACTAGAAAAGCGGCAATGGAAGATCATGGGATCACTGAAAAAAAACAAAGAATTGTGTTTACTCGACCTGTGCTTTTTCTGTTTTACTTCACTCATCAGAGTGCTGGACAGCGTCAGCACTTAAGCAACTTGAGAGATTTCATTAGAAATGTCTCAGGCTTATTCTGAATGTAAAATGGCAGTCACTGACACCTGACACAGACATTCTCAAGAAAGCCGAGTATTTCCGAATTGAAGAGAGGTCATGAGGAATCATTTGCGCTGGGTAGGTCATGTTGTTCAATGGCGATTGCGCGCCTGTCTAAACAGTTGTTTTACAGTTAGCTGAAGACTGGAAAACGTCCTAAACATAGTCCAAAGAGGCATTAAAAGGATTGTATAAATACTGATCATAAAGTCTTCAAGATTCCTGTTCAGAACTGGAAAACTCTAGTGAAATGCTGGGCCGAATAGGCAAGGCTAGTTAAAAAAAATTTTAATGATAAAGAATCACTTAAGAGAAACTTAGAGAAAAGCAATGTGTCAGTTTTATCTGATGCATTGAACAGTTGGAAATGTGCGGCATGTGATCGGATGCTTTTCTCGAAAGCTACTTACATTAACCATAAAAAACATATGCTGTGCGCAGAGCGAGCAGAAAAGCAAAGGCAAAGGTAAAAGAAGTTTCAATTATCACCTTATCTGGCACATATGTAGCAGACTGTGCAAGTAAACTGCTGGCCTGAAAAGTCACCTTTGAGGTCTTGGAAATGGTTAGCATGTCACTGACGATTCACTCAGCAACTGCAGTGAGGATGGTCATGAACACTGAAATTGCCGCGTGTGTGAAGACGAAGCAATTGCCATAACTATATATATATATACCCGGGTGCGTGGAATTGTGTATTGAGTAAAAAGAAATGTGGTAGTAGGAAGGCAGGCTCGAACCCGTAAGTACGGGAAAAAACTGACGTCTTTGCTGTTACGACCACCGCCATACCGGAAGTGGCGTAGATTTAAATTAAGGCTAGAAAATCGAAAAGAGGGGATGACTTACCAAAATATAGGTGAGAAAAGTGCCCATTTTAGGGTGAAGAAATTAATGTTTTTAGCTAATTTTTCGGTATTTTTCGTCTGAAGGGTCGAGCTTCAAAACGATACTTATCATGTGAAAATTAGTCGCCTCTGTTTTAGCATACATACATTTATATATTGGTAGCTCAAATTTTCGACACAAATCGATTAAAAAGCTTGCCATATCTCTGAATAACCTTTATGTAAAATTTCAAATGTTTAGACCAGAAATTGTGTAATTTAGTAGAGACCGCAGTAGTCAATTTTTTTAAACTTTGACCCCTATTATGTCCCCGTAACATTCATTGTTTTGGGCTCAACTAAAGTTATTACGCTAGATCCATGTCAAAGGAACCTATATCTAAAATTTCAATTGTTTATACCCAAAATTGACGTAGGAGTTTGGTAGAGATCTCAAAGGTACATTCGTTGAACTTGAATCCTTTAACAGCCAACTTTCTGGCCAAAAAAGGATTACAAAGATTTTCCCAAATCTCAGTACCCTGTATATAAAATTTTGAGTCTATAGATTGAAAACTGACAGAGTTATTGTGTAGGGAAATGTACACAGACAGACACACACAGGTAGACACGTTCACTTGTATGGATATATATATAGATAGATAAACTACTAAGGTCTTTAACTTTTATAGGCCTACAAATGCCTATCTTCTTCACTGTGCCATTTATTCCTTATTCTTTCAATTGATTTTTCTCATCTCTGTTCTAAACAACTCTGCTGATCATGTCCATAAACTCACAAAACAAACCATGAAAAGTTAAAAACAAATCAAACATGAGAAAAACCCAGAACCACAACTGCCAACGTAGACCCTCCTTATCTTCCATCAGGAGTCTACGTTCCAACTTTTGAATTGTTGAAATCCAATTACAGGAGACCAGAACTGACCTGTTGCTCGTGTAATAAACTGACATTAACCAAACTGCTTTCTTTACAGATTCCTATAACAAAGGTTATTTTAACTTCACATCTATACTTAACATCGTCATGGACATAGAATATGTGCCTACATTAGAGATAGTTTTCCCTACGGCAAGGACGTATCTAAAGGAGACACCAATCATCCTTAATGTGATTTTAAAGTAGTACTCACGAACAGAAGAGCATATATATTTGCCTTCTATAGATAAAACATGTTCCTCTACAGTCTTACATTAATAGAGTAGCTATGTTTGAGAGTATCGCTGATCAAATTAATCATACTCTGTTTGCTCATCCCTCAACCAACATTTACGTCATTAATGTCAACAATATATAATGGCTAGTCTACTAAAACTAAAAAACGAAAAGAATATTATCATTACTTCTTTGCTTACGGTGTAATAAACATTGTTAACGAATCCACTCGGATACCCGACACTGCCGGACAATTTGCAGATCTATAGTTTTGTCTGATAACATGCTCTTGAATGTGTTCATTAGCTAAAGTCATCTGATCACTCCGGCCCTGTCGGTGGGGCATTAGAATACACCGACTGCCCCCCCTCTGCAGATGGTAAAAGTCCCTCAATGGGGGTTCTGGATATGACCATAAACTATATCCAGTGGTAAGGCCCCAGCTTGCAGGCTTTGGTGAGTGTGGAGCCACTCTTTAATTACCATTGCTCCCAGATCCACTCGGACCCGGAGTGGTAGTACCTGTTAGGGTTCCAACTATAGGTTAAATAGAAACCGACGTGAAAACAACAAATATATTCTATTAAAAAAAATTTCTTCAAAATCTTTGGATTCGGCATTAAATAACCCGAAAAGGGTTTATATGCCGTAAAACAAAAACAACCAACCAACCAACCAACCATCTGATCACTCGGTTGTCTCAATAAATATAAAGGGAACAAAGTATATCAACACCCCAAATATCCCTCTCCACCAGACAGTGTATCGATACACGATGGCTGATTAGGACAGTTTGCGAACGTTCATATCAAACCTACTTGAGGCTTGCATTTACTAATATCCGCGGGCTTAGAATTAACTTAGATGATGTTGAGTCATTTCTCCTTGTACACACCCCGGATATCTTAGCATTAAGTGAAACTAACCTTCACTCCTCCATTCCCTCTAACCACTTTAACATGCCTGGTTATCTCCCACTCTACCGTAAGGACTCGGACAGACATATGCATGGACTTGGAGTCTATATTCGAAACACCCTCCCCCTAACTAGAGAAATAAAACTAGAATCAGAGGGTCAGGCCTTTATGTGCTTCAGACTAAATATGCAACACAATATAAGCTACTTGTATTTTCTCTACCGCTCTCCCTCAAACCAAGACTGTACCCTAATAAACAAAGTCTCAGACAGCATAGATATAGCACTCTCCCTCGATACTAGCGCACAAATACATGTATTTGGTGACTTCAATGTCCACCACAGTAACTGGCTAGGATTCTCAAATCACACAGACGTAGCTGGTAGTGCAACACATAGCTTCTCCATATCTCATTCCCTATCTCAGTTGGTTACATTTCCGACACGTTTCCCAGACCAGCACGATCAACATGCCTCACTTCTAGATCTCTTTCTGACAACGGTTCCCAATGATTGTGCAACAAATGCCCACAGCCCACTCGGGAATGCTGATCACGCTGTGATAATGGTAGAAATCAGCCTAAATTCTCGCCCTAAAACTGAAGACCCACTTCTCAAAACAACGAGGTATTACAAAAAGGCTGATTGGGAAGCCATCAGGGAGCTCATCAGTGATGCCCCATGGCAAAATATCTTTACTCTTCCAACGGAACAGTGTGCAAATAAGACAACTGAATGGTTCAAAACTGCTATTGAAGCAAATGTTCCCGCACGGAAATACTATAGCAAGCCCCACTCTCCCCAATGGTTTACTTCTGCTTGTGAAGCTGCCATTTGTCAAAGGCAGTATGCGTTCCGCAGATTCAACCGACATAAGTCCAGCTCAAATAAGCAGAAGTTTATAGAAGCTAGAAATAATTGGAAGAGAGTGATAGACACAGCTAAGACAGATTACTCTGAAACCACCAGAAAGCGCATCGAAGCACAGAAATTAGAAACCCGGGATTTTTGAAAAATCTACAACAGCGTAGTTAATAATGGACAGTCAATTATTCCCCCACTAACAAACAATCATGAGGTTGTTTGCACGGCAACTGACAAGGCTAATCTGCTTACCGGTCGGTTTGCCTCAAACTCCACACTGAACTCGGTACACCACTCACTCCCTTATTTTCCTCTGCGAACAGACGCCACACTTGACGATTTAAAAATCACCCCTTCTCAGGTATATGCTATTATAAAAAAACCTAGACACCTCAAAAGCATGTGGACCAGATCTCATCCCGGCTGTGCTGTTAAAAAAATGCTCTGCCGAGGTTGCTCCAGTTCTATCCAAACTTTACAATAAATGCCTTAACGAATCTTGTTTTCCCGACTGCTGGAAAACCGCCTCTGTGGTACCAGTCTTCAAGAATTCTGGTAAAAGAACTGAGCCACTAAATTATCGCCCCATTAGCCTCCTCCCGCTTTTCGCCAACATATTTGAGTCCTTAGTTAATCAAGCCCTAGTCCAGCACCTAACAGTTGCTAAACTCCTGACTGACAAACAATATGGATTCAGGCAAGCCCGTTCAACAGCAGATATCTTAACTGTAGTTTCTGAACGTATATACCGTTCATTGGATAAAACAGGGGAGGGTAGAGCGGTGGCCCTTGATATATCTAAGGCTTTTGACAGGGTATGGCACGATGGTCTTCTAAGGAAAATTAGATCATATGGAATAACTGGAAGAATTCATAATGTAATTAAATCCTTCTTAAGTAATAGAAAAAGCAAAGTTGTCCTCGACGGACATACATCAAAATAATATGACATAAATGCGGGAGTACCTCAGGGGTCTATCCTTGGACCTCTATTATTCCTGATATTCATAAACGACCTCCCTGATAATATTGTTTCGGAGATGGGTATATTTGCCGATGACACCACTCTCTATAACAGATATGAGGGGAAAACAAATGAACACATATCCAAGGAAATGGCAGAAACACTAGAGGACAACCTCCAATCCGTAGTGGAATGGGGACAAAAATGGTTGGTCACATTCAATGCTGCTAAGACTAAGCTTGTTTCCTTCAATAACTAAAAGAAACCTTCTCTACCACCAATAGCAATGGCCAAGAACACATTGCCTGAAAGTACTTCTTTTAAACTCCTCGGCCTAACGTTTACAGGGAATATGAACTGGAATAGATACATTGAGAGCATTGCCAAGGCTGCTGCGATGAAGATTGGCTCCCTCTACCGTGCTAGAAAACTACTTACGCCTGCCAGTATCCTATACCTCTATAAGGCAACCATTCGCCCATGTATGGAGTACTGTTGTCACATCTGGGCTGGTGCATCTGCTGCTTGTCTCTAGCTCCTGGACAGGGTTCAAAAAAGAGTCGCCAACCTGATAGGTCCTGAACTGTCATCTAGGCTTCAACCTCTGTCCCATCGACGAGATGTTGCATCCCTCTGCCTGTTCTACAAATACTTTAATCGTGAATGCTCTGACGAACTGCAAACACTTGTACCTTCCCCACGTAACTACCTCCGACAAACCCGACAAGCTACTAAGTCTCATCCCTTTACAGTAGAGATCCCTAGGTGCAAGAAAGCCTTTTACTCCAATAGTTTCTTCCCCAGAACTGCGGGTCTTTGGAACTCCCTTCCGGGATTCTGCTTTCCCAACTGCAATGATATGCAGAAGTTCAAGTGTAATGTTAACAAACATCTTTCTACTCTTCTCCCTTCATAATGACCCCGCTAAGTAAGTCCCTAATAGTAGTCCCCTGCTTCAAAGTGGCACTGTGCCTTGTTTGGGGTGAAAATTGAATAAACAAAAAAAAAAAAACTTCTACGCTCTGTGTTTGTATAGATTACATCCTCTATAGCATTTAACTTCACTGATTGATTAATTAAGATGTGACAACATCATATTCTTTTCATTGTTTTGACTCTTGAGTATATATCTATTAATATCTTATATGGTTTTATATATCCGGATGTGGTTCTCGGTTGATTGACTGTATTTTATTGTGTCGGATATATGCTTGAGAGTTAAAAGAATGAAAAGAATAATCTGTTGTCATAATCCTATTGATTAAACATCGGTATAGATAGTTAAATACACTTTAGAAGATCCCAACAGCAGCCGAACAGCTAGTCATGGTACATCCCTGAATGTGCTTCCGCAATTGCACATAGAATCCATTATTGCAAATTCTTCAAACCTAAGGTTTGGTGAATACAGTCGTTTTTAGACTTAAGCAACCACTGGAAAAAGGTTGTAGAAAACATGAGCGAATTATATGTTTAATGTATCAAATCTATCAAAGTAGAAGAGGTTTGGTCCCCATTAATTTTAGCGAATAACAAGTTCTTCTATCTCGACCATCATCAAAAACCCCAGGTGTTTCCGCCTCAAAGCGCAACATTTATTGTTTATAATTTTGGAACAACGTTATGCGATCAGATTTCATCATTTAAATACAGAAGTAATCAAACATCTCAACAAAAATAACCTTCTTAGTGACACTCAATATGGTTTCCGTTCTGCTAGATCTACAGCAGATGTCCTTACAGTTATATCGCATAGGATTAGCAAATCTCTCGACGGTGGCAATCTTTCTAGGGCAATTGCTCTTGACATATCTAAAGCCTTTGATAGGGTATGGCATAAAGGTTTACTTCATAAGATCGCTAGCTATGGTATAGCTGGAAATGTCTTCTCAATTATTAAATCATTTCTTTCTGATAGGTTCATAAGAGTAGTAGTTGAGGGGCAAAAATCAGAAGCTCACAGTATTAATGCCGGTGTCCCTCAGGGATCCATCCTGGGCCCAACTCTTTTCCTGATCTACATTAATGATCTTCCAAATCATATCCTTACATCATTTGTAGACATTTATGCTGACGACACTACCATTTATGGTACCACATCTAAGACAGTAAACGAGCAAGTTCTCTCCAATTCTCTCTCCTCTGATCTTGAGCACGTAGTACAATGGGGAAAGGAGTGACTGGTTACTTTTAATGCATCTAAAACCAAGCTTCTCTCTTTACATCATCAACATTCTAATCCACATTTGTCATCAATTGAAATGAATGGCTCTCGTCTTCAGGAGGCCTCAAGTTTTGACAAGCTTCTGGGCTTGACCATTACTCCTGATCTTAAATGGAACACGTATATCAAATCTGTTGCCAAGGCCGCTGGAAAAATGGTGGGATCTTTCTATCGATCCAGTAGATATCTCACTGCTGATGCTATTTTCTATCTATATAAGAGCCAGGTACGTCCAAGGATGGAATACTGTTGCCACATCTGGGCAGGAGCTGCTAGAAAGGCCTTGTCCTGCCTTGATAGAGTTCAAAATAGACTTCGTAGCCTCGTAGGAGATGTCCTTTTCTCCTCCTTGCAACCTCTATCTCACAGAAGAGATGTTGCGAGTTTGTCTCTGATGTATCGTTATTTTCATGGAAAGTGTTCAACTGAGCTTCAATCTATGGTCCCCCCTCGCCAAACTTTCACAAGAAACACTCGTCTAGCTGTAAACACTATCAATAATTTCCCCCACTCTTTATCTGTGCCTAAACCTAAACGTAGATTCCATGAACAAAGCTTCTTTCTTAGAACTGCACGCCTGTGGAATTGTCTTCCGTTTTCCTGCTTTCCGGCTGACTACAATATAGTTGTGTTCAAGATTAAAGTAAATAAGTTCTTGATGAGCCGTTCCATATAAGTTATTAAATTTACCAAATTTTCATTACTAATGATTACTATATTGACCAATTACTACTGTACACTCTTTAACCCTTATCCTTGAGTGGCCTCTGGGCCTTGATAATGTGGTGATGCCTTTGTAAAAAAAAAAAAAAAAAAAAAAGACCGTAAAGAATCTGCAGACATTCACATATCTCTTCCTGATATTGCCAAACTAATCAATAACTTTGATGCTGATGAAGCAACTGGCCCAAACAATATTAAATGCATTATACTAGGAAAGGTGCAAAGCTGTTCAATCGATGCCTAAAAGGAAGATTATCTCCAACAATTTAGAAACCTTCATTCATGGCCAGTTTTTAAAAATACTGGGGATCGATTTTTACATCTTAGTACAGACCAGTTTCTTGAATTTGTGTAAAACAGTGAAATTATTAAATCACAGCAGAAAACAAAAAACGTACTCTGACAAACGATATGGTTTATTGCCCCGCAAGATCTACAGCTGATGTACTGTGTATAATTTCACATATGGTTATGGGATCTAACGCCAGAGGATTCCACTCTAGATCACAAACTCTTGACATATCAAGGGCATTTAATAGGGGTTGAAATAAAGGGTTACTTTTCAAGCTATAGAATATCTGACAAAATCTTCTCAACTATCAACTATTTTCTCTCCGATAAGTTTATATTAGTGTCGACGATCGGTAAAAGTTCGACGCACAAATTATCAACGCTGATGTACCTCAAAGATCCACCCTAAGTCTAAATTTCTCTAATTACTTCAATATCCCAAATCCGATTCGGAGTTCGTTTATCGATATAAACGCAGACAACATAACCGTCGATGGCAACACTTCAAAAGCCCGTAAGGACAAAGATCTCACTGAGTCTCTTTCCCCCGACGTTAAGCACTTGGTGCAATGGGGCAAGAGATGGTTGGTAAATTTTAAGGCACCCACAACAAACCTTCTATTTTTGAACTATATACGCTCTGATCCCAACTTGGTCAACATTGGTATAAATAGTTCTTGTATTGAAGAAGCTCCCCGCTTCGAAAAGCTTCTGGATCTGACCTTCACTCCTAAACTGAAATGTAAAACGAACATCAAATCTGTGATAAAGATCACCAGGAAAATGCTCCAGAAATTATTTAATTCCTGACGACCTGTATAAGTCTTTGATCTGTCGTAATTTTCATGGCAAGTTCTTGTCTCATTTTCAATCTTTGATTCCTCTTTGCCAAACTCTCACAAAAAGCACACGATTAGCTACATCCAGTATCACTAACTTCCTACACGCATTATCTGTGCTCAAATCTAAACGTAAATTTCATGACTATAGATTCTTTTCTTAGAACTGCCCGCCCGTGCAACTCTGTTCCGCTGACTGCCTTCCACTTCACTACTACATAATCGTCTTCAAGTCCAATATAAACAAGTTTTTGTTTAGTCTCCCAATTAAATAATCAAATTCTACCCCATTTCCCCCAATAAGGATCATTACCCTGCTGTCTTAATTCGCACGGTACAAGTATTAACCATAATTCTCGAGTGGCTTTGGGTCTTGAAAAGGCGTGTCTCCCTTATATAAAATAAAATGATTTTAAAAAACTATAAATTCCAGCATCGGTTAAGTGTATCTGGATTTCATCGGTCTGGGCAGTATGGATTTAGGGTAGATACAGCTAGTAGAGACCAGATCGATTCGTCAGCAGCTTTGCACGGGTAAGTCTCAGATTGATAGATAGATAGATAGATAGATAGATAGATAGATAGATAGACAGTTAGATAGATAGATAGATAGATAGATAGATAGATAGATAGATAGATAGATGTGATGTTTTATCATCTAAAGTAAAAAGTATTTCGGAAACTATTGTAATTATTTATTTATTCAGGTAAAACAATCAATTACAGAAAAAAATAAATTGCCAGATTGCAAAAATATCAGGAATGTCTTATTGATTTTTTCTTGAAAATAAACACACGACAGCATATTTATTATATTCTACATTATTTTTTCAATCGCCATTTCAATATTTTCTATTATTTTTCAACAAATGATAAAATACCGTTCCACTAAATTTGCTAAGTAAAACAAAAGTCGCTAGACAATTAAAAACAAATTTTCGATCTTATCAAAATGTATTTTTATAAAACCGGTCTTACAGCTACGCTGAATACATTTCGAAAGATGGCCTTTGAAAGTTATTGTTATATATGGAATTCTCAATTTAGTACTATACGATTTGCAATTTAATTACTTTGTTTTCCACTGACACTAATAGTATATTTATTTTCAATTTTATTAATACTATTTACAACTATAATGTTTCAGACAAATATGTACAGAACAATGCATGGGCGTCTGGGTGGCATATGTTATGTGGTTATAGATGGTTAACTCTAATAACAGTATTTTAATCTCTTGATTTCACAACGACGACGCTTTCATAAAGTCCAACTTGAATAGTATTTTATTCGTTCCATTTCACGTCAACAACGCTTTTCCTAAAGTTTAACCAGAGTCGTATTTTAATTGCTCTATTTCATTGAAACAACGTGCTCCAAGCCGAATTGTATTTAATTTATTTCACAGCGGCGACTCGAACCGTTTTTTAATCATTGCATTTCTCGATGAATTTTAACAAAATCCGATGTTCACATCGGTCGCAACAACTTTACATCTCTACCTAAATAATTTGCAATTCTTTTAAAAAAATAATTTACAGCGAGCACACAATATTTTACTTCTAGTTCTATTTAGTGACAAAGTATTCCCTATTTCTCACCTACAGTCTTTTTTTTGTTGGGCAGCTAATTCACTGATACACAAATCAATGAACATCAAACTACAATTGTCATTAATACAATTTATAGTTATTCTAAACGAAATTTATTATCACTTATTTTACTTTATTCAAGGACGTTTGAATAGTATGTGTTATGCCGTTATGAATCGACCCTTCTAGACACTATCTCCTCTATTGAAGCCAATTTGTCTTATTCTCGTTATATCATTATTCCAGCCATTAGATCCCCGTTTTAGATATAGTGTAGAATCTGTTTTGGTTCCATGAGGCAACCTCTTAAGCATTGCACCCTCTTTCATGGGTAGTGTATTATCAGTTTTTTTTATGGAATAATCTTGCAAGTATTATCTATTCATTTAACAGTCAAGTGTATTATATGTTAGTGTATCCTGATATCAACCTCCCAGACAGTACGTACTCTTTTCAGGGTAATACACGATATGTTTTTGTTCAAGCTAGCAAAAATATGCGTATTGATGGACAATATATTTATTTGTAGAGATTAAGGAAAATACTAAACTTAAATATTACGGTTAATTCAAAAAGCATTCAACCCGGTTTTATTAAACGAAATAAATTACTTTGTTTGTTGCCGGTTTATTTAAGGTCCCATTTGAAATGAATAGTTCTGGTCCTGGGAAAGCTCAACGTCTTGACAAGCTTTTGGTACTAACGTTCACTCCTGATCTGAAATAGAACACACACATCAAATATTTTGCCAATGTCGCTGGAACAATAGTTGGATCACTTTACCGCTCCACTGCAACCCTCAATCTGTATTAGAATCAGAAATGCGCTAAAATAGAGTACTATCGCCACATCTGGGCAGGAGCTGCTCGGCGCGTTCCATTCGTCCTTATAGAGTTCAAAACTTGATGTCATTTTCTGTTCCATGCAACCTATTTTCCACAGAAAAGGCGTTGCGAACCTGTCTCTGCTCTATCATTATTTTCATGGCAATTATTCCACTGTACTATAATCTATCGTTGCCCCTTGCTAAACGTTCACAGAAATCACTAAACTAGCTACAACCGCAATATGTGATTTCCCCAAATCTCTAACTGTGCCTAAATCTTAACGCATAAATCTTATTTTCCAGAAGAATCAGCCTGTCAAACACTCTTCCGCTGACTTGCTTCTCAGGTGAACACAGCATGGGGGGCCTTCAAATTCAATGTAAACAAGTTCTTGTTGATCCGTACTCATAAATAATTAAATCTACCGAATTTACACCATTAACTAATACTACCCTGCTATCTTACATTTATTGCCCCTTATACTCGGGTGGCCTTCGGGCCATATTTAGTAGTGACTCACAGGTAATATATATATATATATATATATATATATATATATATATATATATATATACTTGTTTATTGTTATATAAACATGCTCACATCCCGCTGCTACAAATAAACAACAGATATCATCAGGCAGCGTGTCAAGTCGCTGCCTGATGATATCTGTTGTTTGATTGAAACAAGTGGCTATTTGTAGCAGCGGGATGTGAGCATGTTTATATAACACTAAACAAGTATTATCAGCTCTTTTTATTGAGCACTATCTAACAACCTCGTTGAATTCATTAGTCCATTACTTTTGAATAAAAAAACCCGAGTGTATATATATATATATATATATATATATATATATATATACAAATGAAGAAATAAAAGGAGATTCAGTATTTATCTGATATAAGAAATGGCAAACTTCAATCTAATATAAATAAAGTAATTATCTATAGATATTTTAATTCCAACCAAATAAAAAGCTCAATACGCACACAATAAAGAATAGAGCTTATTATAAGAGAAAGGAAATTAAAACTGTAAGTTGAAATTTGCAATCGAAATGTATTGTTCGACTGAATACTCTAACAAACAATTTACAAAATCCTTATTCCATAGAGTTTCAAAGAATGGTATTCTTGTTATTCTTCTCATAAGAGAACAGAAAAAAATCAGCAAATTATATTGCTGGTTATGGCATTAAATGAAACAGCAATTTATTATAGTCATAAAGTGCAAAGCTGTTCATGTCCTTTGAAAACAACAAGTGACAAAATCATAAAAACATGTCAAAAATGATATAAAAAATCAAAAATACAAACCGGGCATAAAGTTGCATGAAGACTTTGTAAAGGTAATCCGCAAGGCAAAATAATTCCATAGAAAGAACCAAATCCAAATGTAAATCCGGTTGAATACGATTAGACCGATAGGAAAATTTTCAACGCAGCTGAAATTATGGAAATTGTTTTTGTGGATAGTGCAGTAGTCCGAAGATAGGTTGATTCCCAGTTGAGATGGTTCTAGGAATTAGATGGACAGGAAAATTAGCACGTCCCCTCCCATCGCTGGCTTAATTAGAAAAGATGATTTCAGCCTATTTTTTTTTTAAATTAAGGTCAATTTAAAAACATGTCAGCGCGTGAATATTTCTATCACTGCGACAGGAAATGTTCTAGACAGACTGAAACAATTCTTTTTGCCAAATGTTATAATTTCATTGCCAATATTCAAATGGTGTGGGATAATAATTAGAATGTTATAAGCGTAGCAAAATCTTAGCTTAATGGTAATTATAAGGCTGTCTAATAGTAATGATGATGATGATAATGATGATGACAAAATAATAATAATAATAATAATAATAAAATGAATTCAATGCTTATAATATCAATGATTATGCTATAACTAATAAAATCGATAATAATAATAATAATAATAATGTCAATAATCATCTGTAATAATCATAATAATAATAAAATAATAATCATAACAGTAAAACAATAATAATCATTACAATATTAATAATGAAAGTAACAAAGTTAGTAATAATACTAATAAAAATAAAAAATAACTATAATAATAACGGTGGTGATGATTATAATAGATATAAAATACTACTACTACTACTAATAATAATAATAAACAGTAATAGAAGTAATAATCATAATAACAATAATAGTATTAATAATAATAGTATTATTAATAATAATAATAATAATGATAATAATAATGATAATGATGATAATGATAATAATAATAATGATAATGATAATAATGATAATGATAATAATAATACTAATAATGATAATGATAATAATAATACTAATAATGATAATGATAATAATAATGATAATAATTCTGATTTCGTTTATGAACGTCTCTCTGGAAAGGGATGGGATTCAGTTCCAGAGGATTTCCCTTAATCCCGGCTTCAAATCAGGAGCTTCAAAGATCAAGGGTTTTCCTAGCGATGTTGGTGGTACCTATAATTGTAGAGGTTTGAAGGCCACCTAAAATATCGGGGATTTGTAGCTTTTTCAATTGTCCTTCCAGACAACTTGATACTACTCCTAGTGTACCAACTACGACCGAGATTATTTGTGTTTTAAACCCGTGTATACGCCTTATCTCCAAGGGCAATGGAGCATAATTGCTCCATTTCTCATTCTCCTTCTCTCTCACATTCCTGCCCAGAGTACTGAGAAGTGTACAATCTGCCAGTTTTTTTAAACCTTGTCAATGACGACCAAATCCGGACGATTATATTTCAATTGCTTGGTCGTTATGACACTTTTGTCCCACCATACCTCTACCTTGCCATCCTCACTTGTTCTCACTTCATCAGGCACCTCCTCAAACAATTTTACAGCACACTTCACCCCAACCTTCTTACACACCTCCCAATATATCCGGAGTCCCATGCGATCGTGTTTTTTGCAGTACTCTCTCTCTCTCTCTCTCTCTCTCTCTCTCTCTCTCTCTCTCTCTCTCTCTCTCTCTCTCTCTCTCTCTCTCTCTCTCTCTCTGGGCCAGTCCACTACACCCTGCTGCAAGGTGCGCAATTGACTCTGAGATCTTACCACAAATCCGGCATTCTGCAGCAACTTCCTCTCCTAGAACCACTTTTTTGAACAATCGTGTTCCTAATGCCTGCTCTTGTGCTGCACAAACAAAAGCTTCAGTACTCTTAGCCAGATACCCAGCTCTAAGCCATTGCCATGATCTTTCATCAGCCACTTCTGCTATATCCTGGAAGAACCTTCCATGCATTTTCTTCCTAGCCAGTCTCTCTGCCCTTTCTCTATCCATACGTTTCACATAATCAGCCTTGGTCTCACATACCTCCAAAATCATTGGCCACAATCTTAAGCATCCTCTCCCCACATGCTCCTTCAACGACATCTCCTCGGTTCTAACACAATCTTTTACACGTTTCAATCCTCTCCCACCTCTTTCCTCTTTTGATACAGCCTTGCTACGCTACTTCGAATGTAGAATATGCCAAACATTGCTAAAACCTTTCTTGTTTTGATATCCATGGCATGCAAATCCGTGACAGACCATTCTAAAATTCCTGTGTTGTATCTCAAAACACTGACTGCCCATGCATTTACTGCTTTCATTAGATGTCCTCCATACAGTTCCGACTTTGCAATTAGTTTCACTCTTCTAAGATACTCCTTCCTGACTTTTTCTTTCATTTCTCTGTTCATGATGCCTACACCCTCCAGCACTCCTAAATACTTATATCCTGTATCTTCTATTTCTTTCATGATTTCTCCATTTGGCAGCACTGTTCCATTCGAATGAACCTTTACTCCTGTTTTCATCACCAGCACCGCACATTTACTAATCCCAAACTCCATCCCAATGTCTTCTGAGTATGTCCCCATAAGTTCTACCAGTCTCTCCATTTCCTTTTTATTTCTACCGAATATTTTCAAACCATCCATAGACAGTAGATGGTTGACGCGTCTGTCACCAGATCCAAAGTTATACCCCAGTTTTTCTCTCTTCAAGAGGATGCACAGTGACATCAATGATAATAATAATGATAATAATAATAATGATAATAATAATGATAATAATAATAATGATAATAATAATAATAATAATGATAATAATGATAATAATAATGATAATAATAATAATGATAATAATAATAATGATAATAATAATAATAATGATAATAATGATAATAATAATGATAATAATAATGATAATAATAATAATGATAATAATAATAATGATAATAATAATATTAATAATAATGATAATAATGATAATAATAATAATGATAATAAAAATAATAATGATAATAATAATAATGATAATAATGATAATAATGATAATAATAATAATGATAATAATGATAATAATATTAATAATAATAATAATAATAATAATAATAATAATAATAATAATAATAATAATAATAATAATAATATCAATGATAATGATGGCAAGAAAGATTGTGTAAAAAAATACCGATAATGATAAAAAAGCTATAAGGATAAATAAAAAAAATATATACATAAAAAAGTAAGTTCCGATTGTCATTTGGGAGATCGGGTTTTGATCCTGGCTTGAGGTAGGTGCTTGTATAGCCGCACTGATGAGCTGTGAAATAGCAAAACAGTACTGTATGTGGATGGCTATAATGCTCCCTATCTTTGGTTGAGCATTCGGGAAGTGATATACAAATTACCATTAGCGTATGAAGTATGAGGTACTTTGGACAATATCAAAAACACTGTTTATTTACTGCCCGCATAGCAGTAGCCGTATAGCACAACGCTTAGAAGCTCCACTGTCATTCGGGTTTCGATTCTAGCTTGAGATAGTTGCTTGTCAAGCCGCACTGATGAGCTGTGAAACAGCGAACAGTGGTGTATGTAGATGACTATATATATATATATATATATATATATATATATATATATATATATATATATATATATATCGTTTGCAGAAAGTTTTAGATTATATAAGTCATTGGTACCATCGGTTTCCAAAAAGAGCGTATTATGTATATTTTGTTTGCAGAAAGTTTTAGATGAGATAGGTCATTGGTACCGTCAGTTTTAAACCCGATAATTATGGATTTGTTTAGATTCCCATATCAAGCTCTCATCATTGGAGCTGAAAGAAGGGTTAAACCAAATATTTTTCTCCTCTTTCTTTTTCTAGGAGTAGACCTATATATGTTGGTGCGCTTGTGATTGGTATAGTTTACGTTATTATTGCTATTACTTGTAAATGTATGGTTTCTCTTAATTCGGGACATGTTATGCGTAATAATTGAGGGTAATCGGCGAGTTTCTTGGTTTTTATGGCTATATGTTACCTTTTCCGTATAACCTGAATTCAATAGGGCGTTATTTTCAAATATGGAATTTTGATCATTATGAATATGAAGTCTTTATCATTATAAAACATGGAGTTTTGTCAGCTTAAAGCCTAGAGATTCTGGTAGAGATTGATGGAATCATGGATTTAATTATTGAATTAGGGTGATTTGAAAACTTGTGCACATATAAGACTATGATGTTTGGCTTATGGCAAGGGCTTATGTAATAATATTATAAATATATAATATGAAGTAATAAATAGCAAAAAAATTTCAATATATAATAATATGCAGTAATTAATAGTGAATATAAACAAGTATAGTAATAATATTAAGTAATAAATAGCAAATATGTATATATGTACATAGTAGCAATAATATGAAGTAATAAATAGCAAATATAAATATATAGTAGCAAGGTTTCAGAGTTAAGGTTAAGGTAACTATCTAAGAAGTTAGCTGTTTACTTGTAACGTTCAAACGTTTTGTATCCCAAAATAATTAAATAAAAAAACATGATGTTTCCTGACTCTTTTATTATACTCCTTACATCTGGCTCTTGTAGCGTGAAGGGCATCGTCTCTATTAAGATCTCCCTGGATCTGCTAGAAAACTATCTTAAGCTCCTTTAATAGACAAATCACCGAATACGTAGTCCCATGAGGATATCAAAACTATTGGGGTATCCTTTCTCGTCCAATGTTTATTGTCAAAATAAATGAAAGAACGTCTGTACAGATGAATCAATTTAATTTCTAAGTTTATTAAATCTGAGTGTTTTTTTAAGATTAAGGATCTTGTTTAAAGGTATATGTAAACTTGATTGGTAATAATTGTTTGTATCAAATGTATTGAAACTTAGACTATTTTTATCTTTGAGATTAGTGAACCAACTGATTACTGATTGAGAATTTTGTCAAAGAGGTAAGCTTACTATTTTCATTACTGAAGCGATAATCCTATCTAGGAGTTTTTTTTTGTTACTGACAGCATCAATATCGGAGCTAAACAGGCAGATTAATCTAATAGTGGGTTATCTTGGAAGTTGAGTTTGTGATTCTTGAGCGTGAATCTCGGTATGCCTGGAGTTAATATTTCAGTAAACTTATGAATGTTCATCTTTTGTAGAAGATTTTTGTATCAGCATTGATCTAATATGGTAGGAGATACAACCTTGTAGGCTTTGTTAAAATCTTTATATAGGAGCTTTTTGTATGCAGGATTTCAAGCTTGTAGTAACTTTTTGTTTTGCCAGAAAATTCTAGCATTGCTACAAATATAATTTGCTTATTTTAGTTTGTCCTCTGATGAGAAGAATAGCAAAAATAACATTATTTGAAACTCTGTGAAATAAGGACTTTTAAATTGGTTTTTTTTTTTTAGGTATTTCGTCGACGACAAATTTGGTTGTAAGTTTCAACTTAAACGATTTAATTTATTTTCTCTTATATAGTAATAATAATAATAATAATAATAATAATAATAATAATAATAATAATAATAATAATAATAATATGTACATATATATTAAAAAATTAAAATAAATCCCGAATTAACAACAGGGCACATTTAACATTTAGTGATTTTTGTTGCCAAAAAACGACTCTAATTCAATAATTTGTGAAGTTAGCAATTTTTTCACGTATATTTTAGAAGAATATTCCAAATAACTCTTCATTTGAGAAATCACTATTATATTCCGAATAGCAACGTTTTTTTTTCTTTTTTCAATTGTACGTTTCTTTTTTGTTTTTCTCAAATTACACTTAGATTTGGGACATTTTTTACTTTGGACCATTTTCACTAAGCACTTTTGCATCCACAGCTCTGGTTTTCTTTTAAGAAATGAGTAAAATCTAAAACCGTCGTCAAGTAATCCCTTTAAAAGCTTACGCCCTCAATAAATAAACGCTGAAATAACATGTTCTCAAATCGGATGTAAATTGATTTTTTCTTGCAGTTTCGTTTAAGTTGAGAATCTTTAAAATGATTACCGCGTAAATAAAAAAAAAGGCTGAAACATCCTTAAGCTACATCAACTGGAAATGATGCGAATGTACAATCGATTTCTAAGATTCAACCATTTGTCTTTCAAATCGTTTTCATAATTATTTTGTCACTGAATTCAGAGGATTTTTAAAAAAAATGTAAAAGTTTATTTTAATCAACAATAATATATTTTCAGTGCATTAAATTTTGAATCAGGGATAATTCATGCAAATATTATATGATTATAATCTTTAATTTAGATAAATGCGGGCACCTTTGTGTATCTAAATTCACATAATTTTCGTGTTTCGTGGTAAGATAGGAAGTCATGCGGCGACACGTATCCAAGTGTGGATCTTAGCTTCATCCCTTACTATGTCGACCTAAGTACTAAGGCTGTGACACGACAAAACTTTCTTTGGGAAACTTGAATGTTGTACAGGCGGTCGGGTTTCAATCATGCCTTGAGGTAGTTGCCTGTCATGCAACATTGATGAGCTGTGAAACAGCGAAACAGTACTGTGTGTGGATGACTATAATGTTCCTCATCTTGAGTTGAGCATATTGAGAAGTGATGCACGAATTACCATTAGTGTATAAAGCGATGCTCTTTATGTAAACAAATACAGCTTAGGTATTTCGGACGATGTTAAAAACATCGTTTATTCACGGCTCGCTCAGTAGCCGCTGATTAGCATAATGGTTAGGAGCCTTGACTGTCGTAAAGGTGGTCGGGTTTCAATCTTGGCTTGAGGTAGTTGCCTGTCTAACCGCACTGATGAGCTGTGAAAACAGTACTGTATGTGGATGACTATATATATATATATATATATATATATATATATATATACATGCGTGTGTGTGTTTGCGTATATATAAGTGTGGGGGGGCGTATTAGTGATAAGGTCATACAGTGTGACCGAAAAAACGAGCCCCAACTCTAATTAGGCCCCGTTTCTTAGTGTTTTGTCCAAATGAAATTAAACTTCGATCATAACTAGTTTATTACATTCAAAACATCACATCAAAACACAAGGGTCTTTGACCTTTTTTTTCTGTTCTACAGCATATCTTCTAGATGCCTTCCATTTAGCTTTTGTTTTTGTTTTTTGGAGGGGGTCACCCTGTATTCTTTCCCGATTTCGATAAAACTACCGATTCTATTCTAAATATCCGATTCGATGCAATTACTGATTGCGATTCTTCTTAAATTTCTAAGTGCAGAATTGTTTGGTTGTGTAGGTGTGGATGTCAGGTTACCGTAAAATCCTATTTAATGTGTTCATATATTTTCGCAAATATAAAACTACGCTCATGGGTGTGACTTATAGATATTAGATTTACCGGTAGTTTAAAACTAATTAATCTTTCATCACATCATTAACATAGGGATTTGAAATTTAAGTTGAAATAAATAAACAAAAAAAAACATCGTTTCTGGCATCCAAAAATATGCGCATTTTCTTCTGAAGCTTACACCGATTCCGATACCTCAAAGAGTTCCGCTTTTCCTATTTTCGATTTTGATTCCCATTCCAATTAATCGTTTCAGCGCGCGCACACACACACACACACAGATATATATATATATATATATATATATATATATCTGTTTATTAAACAACAAATATTGAGTACATACGTGAATACATGTTTCAGTAGAATCCTAATTCAAGAACGATACAAACTATATATATATATATAAAGTAGTAGCGTTCGTGTGTGTGTGTGTCTGTGTGTACAACAACCAATGACCAAAGAAATATAAAGACTATGTGTGTGTACACCTCTCTTTGTGATGAAATATTAATGCTCATGTTAGGATACTTCTGTCACCGGAGACATTATATTCTATATGTACTTTCAATATATAGGATTCTTCAAACCAATTTTACATTATTGAGTTATGGTCATTAACATATCACATGAAATAAAATCTATTCAAATAATTACCTTGACATCATTACTTATTCGACATAATAGCTTTGTTTCAACTGTACTAATTAAAACATTTTTCATTATTTAGTTTATTTAAATTTAAAGTTATATTTGATTTCACTTATTATATCTGAAAGTTTAAACCTTTTTATTTTCACCCCAAATACAAGAAAACCAAAAGGGGAATAAAAAATAGAATAATGAACAGAAGCGTGTGCTCTACCCCAACTATTATAAATGGACCTGAGATAATCTCGTCAGCATAAGACAAAGCCAAACTCTTTGCCAAGAACTTTGCAGCTAATTCTTACCTTTGCGACCAAGCCTGCCAACCTCCAATATTTCCTCCTGTATCAGAAAGCATGCTATGTGATATACAAATATCTGTACGTGATGTTCCCAAGCTAATCGAAAACCTTGATTCCAGTAAAGCAATCGGTCCTTTTTTTTAATTCAATTTTCACCCCAAACAAGGCACAGTGCCACTTTGAAGCAAGGGGCTACTATTAGGGACTTAATTAGCGGGGTCATTATAAAGGGAGATGAGGAGAAAGATGTTTGTAAACATTACACTTGAACTTCTGCATATCATTGCAGTTGGGAAAGCAGAATCCTGGAAGGGAGTTCCAAATACCCGCAGTTCTGGGGAAGAAACTATTGGAGTAAAAGGCTTCCTTGCACCTAGGGATCTCTACTGTAAAGGGATGAGACTTAGTAGCTTGTCGGGTTTGTCGGGTTTAGTTACGTCGGGGAGGTACAAGTGTTTGCAGTTCGTCAGAGCATTCATGATTAAAGTATTTGTAGAACAGGCAGAGGGATGCAAAATCTCATCGATGGGACAGAGGCTGAAGCCTAGATGACAGTTCAGGACCTATCAGGTTGGCGACTCTCTTTTGAACCCAGTCCAGGAGCGAGAGACAAGCAGCAGATGCACCAGCCCAGATGTGACAACAGTACTCCATACATGGGCGAATGGTGGCCTTATAGAGGTATAGGATAATGTCAGGCGTAAGTAGTTTTCTAGCACGGTAAAGGGAGCCAACCTTCCTTGCAGCAGCATTGGCAATGCTCTCAATGTATCTATTCCAGTTCATATTCCCTGTAAACGTATGGCCGAGGAGTTTAAAAGAAGTACTTTCAGGCAATGTGTTCTTATCCATTGCTATTAGTGGTAGAGAAGGTTTCTTGTAGTTATTGAAGGAAACAAGTTTAGTCTTGGCAGCATTGAATGTGACCGACAATTTTTGTCCCCATTCCACTACGAATTGGAGGTCATCCTCTAGTGTTTCTGTCATTTTCTTGGATATGTGTTCATTTGTTTTCCCCTCATATCTGTTATAGAGAACGGTGTCATCGGCAAATATACCCATCTCCGGAACAATTTTATCAGTTAGGTCATTTATGAATATCACGAATAATAGAGGTCCAAGGATAGATCCTGAGGTACTTCCGCATTTATGTCATATTGTTTGGATGTACGAGCGTCGAGGACAACTTTGCTTTTTCTATTACTTAAGAAGGATTTAATTACATTATGAATTCTTCCAGTGATTCCATATGATCTAATTTTCTTTAGAAGACCATCGTGCCATACTCTGTCAAAAGCCTTAGATATATCAAGAGCCACCGCTCTACCCTCCCCTGTTTTGTCCAATGAACAGTATATACGTTCAGAAACTACAGTTAAGATATCTGCTGTTGAACGGGCTTGCCTGAATCCATATTGTTTGTCAGTCAGGAGTTTAGCAGGTGTTAGGTGCTGGACTAGGGCTTGATTAACTAAGGACTCAAATATTTTAGCGAAAAGCGGGAGGAGGCTAATGGGGCGATAATTTAGTGGCTCAGTTCTTTCACCAGAATTCTTGAAGACTGGTACCACAGAAGCAGTTTCCCAACAGTCGGGAAAACAAGATTTGTTAAGGCAATAAAGTTTGGACAGAACTGGAGAAACCTCGGCTGAGAATTTTTTAATAGCACAGCCGGGATGAGATCTGGTCCACATGCTTTTGAGGTGTCTAGGTTTTTTTATAATAGAATGTACCTGAGAAGGGGTGATTTTTAAATCGTTTAGTGTGGCGTCTGTTCGCAGAGGAAAATCAGGGAGTGAGTGGTGTACCGAGTTCAGTGTGGAGTTTGAGGCAAACCGACTGGCAAGCAGATTAGCCTTGTCAGTTGCCGTGCAAGCAACCTCATGATTGTTTGATAGTGGGGGAATAGTTGACTGTCCATTATTTACTACGCTGTTGTAGATTTTCCAAAAATCCCGGGTTCCTAATTTCTGTGCTTCGATGCGTTTTCTGGTGGTTTCAGAGTAATCTGTCTTAACTGTCTCTATCACTCTCTTACAATTATTTCTAGCTCCTATAAACTTCTGTTTATTTGAGCTGGACTTATGTCGGATGAATCTGCGGAACGCATGCTGCCTTTGACAAATGGCAGCTGCACAAGCAGAAGTAAACCATTGGGGAGAGTGGGGCTTGCTATAGAATTTCCGTGCGGGAACATTTGCTTCAATAGCAGTTTTGAACCATTCAGTTGTCTCATTTGCACACTGTTCCGCTGGAAGAGTAAAGATATTTCGCCATGGGGCATCTCTGATGAGCTCCCTGATGGCTTCCCAGTCAGCCTTTTTGTAATACCTCGTTGTTTTGAGTAGTGGGTTTTCAGTTTTAGGGCGAGAATTTAGGGTGATTTCTACCATTATCAAAGCGTGATCAGCATTTCCGAGTGGGCTGTGGGCATTTGTTGTGCAGTCATTGGGAACCGTTGTCAGATAGAGATCTAGAAGCGAGGCATGTTGATCCTGCTGGTCTGGGAAACGTGTCGAAAATGTAACCAACTTAGATAGGGAATGGGATATAGAGAAGCTATGTGTTGCGCTACCAGCTACGTCTGTTTGATTAGAGAATCCTAGCCAGTTACTGTGGTGGGCATTGAAGTCACCAGATACATGTATTTGTGCGCTAGTATCGAGGTAGAGTGCTATATCTATGCTGTCAGAGACTTTGTTTATTAGGGTACAGTCCTGAGTTGAGGGAGAGCGGTAGCTAATATTGTGTTGCGTATTTAGTCTGAAGCACATAAAGGCCTGGTCGTCTGATTCTAGTTTTATTTCTCTAGTCAGGGGGAGGGTGTTACGAATATAGACTCCAAGTCCATGCATATGTCTGTCCGAGTCCTTACGGTAGAGTGGGAGATAACCAGGCATGTTAAAGTGGTTAGAGGGAATGGAGGAGTGAAGGTTAGATTCACTTAATGCTAAGATATCCAAGGTGTGTACAAGGAGAAATGAATCAACATCATCTAAGTTAGTTCTAAGCCCACGGATATTAGTAAATGCAAGCCTCAAGGGAGGAGGCAGGTTGGTTTTCTTTGAGTTTGGTCCTGGTTTAAACGTAACTTTTGCTTGAGCTGTAATTTCATTTTATTTAATTTAAAGTTTTCAGTTAGGGTGAGTGAGTGAGGGGGTGCTGGACAAGTAGTTGTGCAGAATACCAGTCATGCAATACAAGTAGACCATCAGCTGTCCTCACCTACAAGATTGTAGCCTCATGAAAGCCCACCGGGGATGAGTGCAGGGTCCCTTTCCATGCGCGACATGGCACTACAAACATCCCGATATTTTACAACTGTTGATGGAGCAGCCGCTCTAAGCGCTACCAAAGAGTTCGGGCTCCTGTACTATCAGTCGGAAACAGCAGCCAGGAACTGTCAATCTGGTACCCTCAATCCATTAGGCAAAGCCAGCCCAGTCCAACTGCACCGACATATATGGCACTGAAGCACCCAACTGTGTCCAGTTTAAGGGGATGGGATGTGGCGGGATCAGGGAAAAGTGGTGTTCATTGCCCTAGTCAGGAAACAAGGTCAACCACTGGGCGATTCAGACGAGTCCCTGTGATAGCACCTCTACGCCTGGCCAATAAGCAAAGAAGGAGTATGAAAGCCGGGCGATAGACAGAGCCTACCTCCTCCTTAAGCAGTTTAGGTTTGCCAACCGGTGATGTGTTTGAGTCACCAGCTCTAGGAAGGTTGTCGTCCAGGATTGAAGAGGCCTCCCTCCCCTAGGTTTAGTTTCAGAGTTTTCCTTCTCCTAGACAGATTACCAGGGAAGATCTACGGATCCATCAGCTCCGAGGGGGTTCGCCCCGCGCCTGGGTCCTAATCCAGGTATTTCTGCGACCCCGCATGCGTAGTTAATATTTATTGGTTATTTAGGTTAATATCTCCTGAAAAAATCGGGCATTCAGGCTAACTTCTACAGAAAATTTTCACTCCTCAAACGTGGTTAAAAAGGGGCATTACTATGCTTTCCATTTTCATTTTTACTGGGAGAGGGTATAGGTAAAAATTAATGCAGTGGAAGCAGCTAAATTTGCTGAAAAATTACGTTATTAAATCATTTGCTTGAAAAATTACGTTATTAAATATTTCCTGTTTTTGTTTTCATTTCGAAATATTATTCTAAGCTGAATTATTATTTTTATTTTTAATTCGGAGGAATTTTTTTCGCTTATTCTTAATTGTTAAGTAACCTTTTTTATTTGTTAGAGAAAAATAAAACTAATGTCCTCATTTACTTGCATCCTCACGAGGGCAGAATTAATCAGAGACACATGTGAATAAAATCCATCATCCCCTGCTCTTTTTGTTTATAAAATTTAATCGGTGCTGCCCAGGATTTATTATAATAATTATACCATAGCAAGTGTATTTAATTTCCTACGAAACAGATTTTCTTCATAATTTATTTAATATCTTAAATTAAAAATGGTCAATTTTTACGACGTGACCCAGCGTCGTTTAACCCCTAGAAAAAAAATGGTCAACGTAAAGTTTCTTTCCAACTCCTCAAAACACTTGAAAATTAAGGGTTTCGATGGTGCTGAAAACGAATATCACATTTAAATTTTGGGCAGATAACGTGTTTTCATGATATCAAAAATTACTTTTTCAAAAAGCGGGAGATCACTTTCCTATGTATATTTAACGTAAAATGGGCACCCACTTTCTAACCACCTAATAATTTCTTCATATAATAAAACAAATTTAACTCTGATATTCGTTTTCAGTACCACCAAAAACCGGTGATGTTTTTTACTAAGGGATTCGTTTAATTTTTAATAATTTAGGACGTAAATAATGCTGTAAGCTTACACGACCGGTCGGTTTACAAAAATATATTTTGTTTTTCATTTTTTTATGTGGGTATTCAATTATAGAATTTGTATAGTTTTTCTAGTTTTTCTAGTTTTTACCAGGTGCTTCTGTAGTTTACTTAACCGCCTCCTAATGTAAACAGAAGTTTTGTGAAAGGTTAAACTGCAGAGACACCTGTTCACAACTATACAAGTTGTATAATGAAAAAAGAACGAAAAACAAAAGTATGCTTTTGTAAACTTACTAAAAGCATAATTAGCGTCCTAAATTATGAGATGAAAAAATGACCGCATCTTTTAGTAAAAAACAAAGTGCCAATTTTCGGGGGTGCTGAAAACGAATATTGCAGTTAAATTTCTTTTATGATATGAAGAAATTACTAGATGACCAGAAAGTGGGTCCCCATTTTACGTTAAATTTATATAAGAGAGTTATCCCCCAGTTTTTGAAAAAGTAATTTCTTCATATCATGAAAACTACTAATCTAACCAAATTTTAACGTAATATTCGTTTTCAGCACCACGGAAACCCATTAAAAGTCGTAATTTTCAAGTTTTTTAAAGAGTTGGAAAGAAACTTGACATTGACCTAAAAAATTAAGACCTGTTTTTTTTTGTGGCCTAATACGTTTAAGCAGTCTTTATAAATAATATGAAGGAAGTATTTTTGAAAAAAAAATTAGCATTTTACCGTAGGGGATAACTTTTCTATATAAATTTAACTTAAAATGCCCACCCACTGTTTGAACACAAAGCGTTCAACCAGACATGTCATCTCTCGCATTTTTTTTCAAGTTTGGCGATCGAGGTGGGGGAAAAACATGACAAATACAAAAGTTTTTAGTTTTTCGTGGTGGGGGGGGGGAATTACATTTGAAACAAAAAAAAACGATAAATTTAATTAATTTTTATGAAACCATTCTGTACTTTCACCTAATAATTTTTTAAGCAGGACGAACCCCAAAATATGACAAATTCAATTTTTTCGGGGTGGAGGGGGGATTACATTAGAAATATGGACTGACGAAAAATATCATTTAATTGTTTTAAGAATTACTTTTTGGTAGATCTTTTTTTTTGCGATCGCACGGGCATTCACTGCTACTTTTATTGAAGCAAAAGTTGTAATGATTTATTTTTAATTATCTTTTCTTTGGTGGGGGGTCTTTCCAGTTCTCAATATCCGAAGAATAGTTTCTTCTCTTTGTAGCCTTTCTGCCGAAATATCTGGTGGAGAGGCTATCACATACTTCTTTTTTTTGGGCGATTACATTTACATGTTTTCATCCGTTCTTTTATTTTGTTGTGGGGGTATCCACGTTGCCCATGATGAAAATTATTAGTATACCGGTGTGTTTCAAACAGATCTTCATGTCAACCAAGGCATGCTAGTATATATATATATATATATATATATATATATTATGTGTGTGTACATACATATATATACATATATATGCATGTATATATACTATTATATATATATTGTATTAATATATGTACTATTATATATATATATATATATATATATATATATATATATAAGCTTGATGAATTTTCACAAGAATGAAACGCAGAATATCCTGTACAGTTTAATTGCCATCTATATTTTTATAACTTAATACTTAACTCTACCTATTTATTGAGCACTATACAAGAAAATACTGAAAATTCACGCATAAAATTATATTTTCTGATATTAATTTATGTGATTAAATGAAATAGTCATATATTATATGAATATATATATACATATATATATATACACACACACATATAACACTTTTATTAAACCTAATTTCACAAGTGTATTTGAGAAGTTTTATCACCACACAAGCTTCTTTACTTTTTTGACAACAAGTGTACCATGATTCTTGACTTTTCCATTTTATAATTTAAGCGACGCCATTATTTACAAGTAAGTTGATAAAATCAATAGTATATTCCCTACAGTTCGATATAGACTACAACGAAGCTTTCTCCAGCTCATTAATCGATTTGTTTAAAAAATAGGCAATTTTCCGATCTCAATGAAAGTATGGGAGCACAGGAATATTTGTTGATCCTTATTCCATCCCGAACAACATCAGGTGATACTGGATATGACCTTAAACTATATATGATGGTGAGGACCTAGCTTGCGGGTTTTGAGGAGTGTGGAGCCACCATTTAATTGGCATTGCTCCCAGGTCAACTTTGACTTGAAGTGGTTGTACCTGTTAGGGTCCCAACTATGGGTTAAATAGAAACTGACTTGAAAAAAAACACATATTCTATTAAAAGGCTTTTCTTCAAAATCACTGGATTCGGCATTAAATAACCTGAAAAGGGTTTATATGCCGTAAAACAAAAACAACCAACCAACCAGCCAACAACATCATGTCTCCCTACTAGTATATATATATTTATATATATATATATATATAGAGAGAGAGAGAGAGTGAGAGAGAGAGAGAGAGAGGGGGAGAGAGAGAATAGAAAGAGTAAGAGAAACAGGAACAGACAGAGTGTTTTGTGTCTCTGAATTTCTTTTTTGATAAACTGATCCCGGTATGAAAACGATATTAGATATAAATTCATGGCAAGTCTCCATTTCTCGTCTTATCTACTTTCGGAAGCATATAAATTTGATGCGGTTATGGAGGCGGCTGTGTATCTGGGAATCTGAGAGTACTCATCACATTAAAAGGGAAATTGATGCCGTAAACCAATCATGTGTATTGTTTAACTGATTACCATCGTTGCGAGCGGCGAAATGCGAATCGGAAAGACGAGGCCGATAATCACACCCAGCAAATCTTAATGTAATGAATATGAATGAACGAATTCACCCGATCGCATTTACCAGTTGATCTTGTCGTGGATCCTCTTCAGACAGGCAGATGGTCACTTTCAAGTGGCCAGCGTAAGGCAAACATACACCAATAACCTGATGAACCCTCGATCAGAGACTATCCCGGTTTTCGTTTCGGATGTTTCAGTGTCGGTCTATTGAAGCCCCTGCTACTGAACTGACACAACACTGTTCGGACACCGAATGCCGTTAGGGGATGGTTGATGAGGTTACACCGGTGATATGCTTCAGACTAAGTATCAGTTACAAATTCTTTTCTTTGTGGTAGGTTTGGAATTGTATAGTTTCGTGTTGATATTATTTTACAAACACATACACGCACACACACACACACATACACACACACATATATATATGTGTGTGTGTAGGTGTGTATTTAGGTGTATATATATGTATATATATGTATATAGATGTATGCATAAATATACCGATATGTATACATACGCACACAAACATACGTGCATAAACACACGTATATATATATACATATATATATATATATATATATATTCTAGTTAATATTTTCCAATTAATTTTTTTAACACGGTCCATACAAGTGTGCTCAATACTTACGTAGAGCGAGATATACTTTTTATTTATTCTACATAAGCATTTACATGTCGCCACGCATTCATTAGCATGTTTCAGTGAACCAGTTACAAATAACTAGAGACCACATAAAGCAATACTGCTTATATATGCTCATGAAGATTTAGCGACATATAAATTCTCATGAAAAACCAATAAAAAGGATATACACATATACATGTTTGTTTGTATATATGTGTGTATAGGTATATTACGTTGAAATGAAATAAGTCGTTCATTACGGCGCACATGCGTAGATCGCGGTATTAAAATCATAAGATCAGTCTCGATCGTTTTGAATAACGTTTACGCTTTATATTAATATTAATTTCAAGTATATTTCTTACTGAGGTATACATTGGCCGAGCGGTTTGTTCCTTGCTAATGGAGTCAGAGATGGCCTTCTGGTAGGGTTCGAATCTTCCTGACTGGCGGTAAATTAACTACTTGCACTAATGATTTCCGAAAGGATGAAACATTAGTTTCTGTAGGTATTATATATATATATATATATATATATATATATATATATATATATATATATATATATATATATATATGTCCAGGTTAGTATAATTCAGAAGTAAACTATCAAATTAATTCAACAAGGTTCGTACCACAGTGCTCAATACCAAGGCATTTATTTTTACATAAACATTTAATTATCGCTACACATTCGTGAGCATGTTTTAGTTAACTAGTTATTAAACCTATTGCCATAAAGATTCCTCTTAAAATGTCAATCCGGAAGGAGGTACATCTGTATGAAATTGATGAGTGGCCTTCGTTACTAATCGAGTAATACAATCTAGCAATTCGCCTTAAAGAACGGTTGTCTGTAGTTGTGGTTTGTAATATGTTTAAATTTTAGGTTCTTTGCGTATCTTTCGACGTTTATCCAAGGCTGCTCGAGTTGTTTATATTTATTGCTAATACCAACTCATAATATCCTAGTGTGTAAAACCCCAGGTATATTCATTGCATTACTCGTCACATTATTCTGTATAAAAATTCCTTCGTCTGTGATGTTTACTAGTGTTTTAACACGATCGTTATAATTTCAATCACTAAGACCCACACGTTGTCTGCTGCCGTCGCATGAGCAAACAAACAATGGATGATATAATAAAATATGATTCAGCGTTTTTAAGACAAAAAGCATTTATTCCAATAATTTTTACAACACACTTCACTGTCTTCAAAATATCACTCACGCGTCTTTTACGCAAGTGCCTTTATCGTATTTTGTTTTTCCGCTTTTTCGACCACGATGTGCATCTTCTCTGTCGCAGACCAAGAGTCAAAACATGCCTGATCGCTTCCTTGGCTCAACCATATGTTATCCTTTTTTGTTTTGTTTTTTTTCTCTCTGTCTTCCCCTGACGTCAGCGCGCGCACACTTGCTTAATTTTCACATGTACTAAGGCGGTGACTGTTTCTAATATTTTCGCTAGTCAGCTATGCTACGCCTGTTGCTGATTTTCTCAAACGCACGCTATGCGCGTAATGTTACAGTGTGTGAATAATGTATTCAGTATGTTTGAGTTTGATACCGATACCACTGCTGGTGACAATTAACGTTGTTAATATGATTTCAGTCCAAATCTCTTTATATCAGATCGGGTTCTAGTATTTTAGGACAATTTATACTTGGGTTTCTTTACTAAATTTTATGATGTTCCCCACGAAATTAAAACAAATATTACTTGTTTTTAAGTAATTTAGATCCGTTTTAACGTATTATTGACATGATTTTACTCGACGTTTGTTTGTGATCCAATCTTAACCACACTGTTTAATATATTCATCAATCGAGGGAAATTGTTAATTTGTTCGGCACTAAAACCAGCAGACCGTGGCCTTTCATTCTTTGTATTGATTCAAGGTTCAAGGATTTCAGTCGTCATCAACTTTTAAATTCCTCAATTTTACTCTTTATACTGCAAGTATAAGTTCGGTAGAATAAGGGTAAGATTCCTCATTATTACTTATAGTGGTGATTCATGAATGGTGATTGACTATATGTCATGAGGTGTCTCACAATATTAAACGTTGTGATACGACAAAACATTACTGACGATTACTCACACACACACACACACACGCACACACACACACATATATGCGTGTGTTGTGTGTATATATATAGCTTATATATATATATAGCTTATATAGATATATATATATCTTATATATATATATAGCTTATATATATATATAGCTTATATATATATATATATATATATATATATATATATATATATATATATATATATAAAATTTTGGTGATTCAATGAATTTAAAAAATTCATGACGTGAAATGTTTGGGTTTCATATCAAAGATTTGTATTATTCTATGTAAGACAAAGAATACATTATAAATATTTTAACTCATTATCTCATATATAGCTATAATGGTATACACCCTATTTGCTAAAGTTAGTGAGACATGGAAAATCATAATTAAAAATTAAAACATTAATTAGTAATTAAAAGTTATAGAGTAAGGGAAGTTTTAGATGGGATAATACTTATAGAATATTACTGCCAGTAATATTTTTTAAATCTTATAATCACAGGTTTCCATACCAGCTGAGTGTTGGATAATTATATATATATATATATATATATATATATATATATATATATATATATATATATTTATATATATATATATTTAAAGTAAGGATATATATATATATATATGTATATATATATATATATCCTTACTTTAAATAACAATACAGCAAGAAACACGGGGTTATGGGTGAACGACAAAGGGGTTTATTTACAAGGGAATGCATGTGACATAAGAGTTACTCGACCTATTCTCTTCCTGTCTTTTTTCTTTCTCTCCCAGTCAAGTGAGAGGGTCAATATATATATATATATATATATATATATATATATGTATATATATATATATATATATATATATATATATATAGTTCATTTCATTTATGTAGGGATGTTAGGTTATTCCATTGCATAACCTTCTTCCCAAGCTAAATTCTTCCATAGAATTTTGCTTCTACCATTTTTTCCTTTTTAGACTTTGTCCAAAAAATTCGGTCCTTTTCCTTTCACTTCTCCTCACCATTTGTGTTTGCCGATTTTTTACTTTTGGAGAGTGACTGGATTTCTGAGTTACTGGCACTTCTTTGTTTGGAAATTGTACATGGATAGTGTCATATAGCACTTCCATTGCTAACTCTTGGTTTCTGACTGTTTCTATGTATCGGGATCTCAGTTGGTTAATATGCTTTTTGTGGAAAAATGTCTGCCCTTTTATAATGTACACCATTCTCCCAATTCTCTTTGAGATTATGCCTTCTTCCCAAAAATTCTTCCCTGCCCGATAATTTTTGGAGAAAACTTTATCCCCGTCATTGTAAGTCTTAGACCTTACATTATCCTTGATACTTTTTTTTACTTTTTCTCTTGGGATTAACCGGTCGAACACCGAACGTACCTTCCTGACAAACATAATTTCATCTGGGGATAATTTAGCATTTGCATTTTGATTTGGTGTTATCCTATATATTGCTAAGAATTTTTTAATGCTTTTTTCTTCCGTGTTGATGTTATTATTCTTTTTTAAAGCTCGTTTGAAAGTATCGACAAACCTTTTCGCTTGTCCGTTTGATCGAGAGTTAAAAGTTGGTGTTGTAATGTGTTCAATGGCCAGTGCCTCACAGTACTGCTTGAATTATTCACCTGTGAACATAGTGCCATTATCACTAACAATTGTTTTCGGAACTTCGAACCGACTAAATATCTCGTCCAGCGCGTTTATTGTGTTTGCCGCTGTAGGGTTTTTGTATTTAAAAATTTCTGGCCATTTTGACATACTATCTACGATTACTAGGTAATAATATCCCTTCAGAGGTCCTGCGTAATCGATATGGATGCGTGTCCAGGGTACATTTGGTTTAGGCCAAGGTTGTGTCCGTATAGGGGGAGATCTTGCGGCTAGTTGAAAACCTTTACATAATTTCACCAGATTCTCAATTCTCTGATCCATTCCAGGCCAGTATGTGAATCCTCTTATTAGGGCCTTCATTTTGGAGATTCCAGGATATCCCATGTGGAATTCCTTTAGGATTTTCTTTTGTAATACTTGCGGTATTATCACTCTGTCTGCGTACATCAGAGTTTCATCACACATAGAAAATGGAAACACTTTTAATCCTTTTCTATTATTTTCGTTTTGATCCACTTGTTTTTTATCTTATTAATGTATTTATTTGTTTTCGCTGCTTTCTTTATTTCCTCAAGTGTAACAGGAAGTTCCCTAACAGTATTTATTAATATATCTGTTAGTTCATTTTCTTCTTTTAGTGCTGCTATAACAGTTTCTTCAAATTCATTTTTACTGAGGATGAATCTCAACAAACCATCTGCATGTGCAATTTTACTAGATGCTAGGTGTTTCATTTTAAAATCCAACTCTGTAATCTATTTGCCATATGAGTAGAAATCCCTTTTTTATCGAACCAAATATCGATAGTAATGGTCCTCCCCGCACTTATAGCATATTTTGTTTTTGAAGTAGCACTCTTTTGTGACGTGATTCTTTACTCCACACTTCTTACCATATTTTTTACATAGTAGTCGCCTTGCTTTATCCTTTGTATTTTGTCAACATTTTTCTCTTCGATACTAGTATTATCCTGTTTTAAATATAACAGTTTCTGGCATTCCTCAGTAACTTTCTGTAAGGTTATTTCTATATCTTGGTTCATAATGGATAATGTCCTAGAACGAATCTCTTTATCCCTCGAGGATGTTAACCCTTGCACAAATATCAAGCATTTAAACATATCCTTTTTAGGTTTTCAACTTAAATAACTCGCATTGGGTATTTACTCTCCCAGCATAGGCGATAAGTCTTCATCATCTTGTTTCAAAATATTTAAACACCTATAACGAGTATAAAATAAGCTATCCCGTTTCCCGAAAATGTTCGATAAAATTTCTATAGTCTCTTTAAAAGAAATATCTTCGGGTTTTCTTGGGAATATAAAATTGGTATACTTGGTATTTTCATGGGAACCCAGTTTTTGCAACAGTAAAATACTTTTTTCTTCATCCGACCAGACCTGACATCGTTTGGAAAAATATTTTCGTATCTACGATAATATACTTGAAACGTTAAGCCATTAGTTGGTTCATATAAAAATTCTTTCAGCGAATTTGAAATTCCTTCCGGAGTGAACCGATACTCATTTTTTTTTCTTCTTGTTTCATTAATATTGTTTTTAATACTTCATTTTGTTTTAACTGTTCTTTTTGTAAAGATTTCATCTGGCTTTGTTAAGCTGCCAGTGCTAATTGTTTCGTTTTTGTAAACTCGGTTAATTGTTCCATGTTGAAGAATTTTTTTAAAACACAGTAATAAAACAAAAGGTCAGCAGTATCTGCACAAAACCTTAAATAAATTCACTGAATGCTTTGTTTTTTTTAACCACAAAAAACATTCTTTTGTGGACAAGGTTTTTGCAACACACACGAAATTGACACTGAACCACCAGCATGCAAACGATCTTTTCCGCCGTATTGTTTTTTTTTTATTATGAAACAAAAGAAATATGAAATGGAACAACTTTCAAAAATTGTTCTTTCAAATGCTCTGTAAAATGTCAATTTTTCTTTTTCTTTCACTAGGACCGAAACAGACTGAATAAAAAAATATAACTTACTTTTTGTGTGTGTCTTAGCCGTTTTTTTTCAGTAGTTGAATTTTTCCGTGCAGTATTTTTTCTCTTCGTTTTCCAATATGTTTTTGGCTTAAAGTTTCCGTTTTGTGAATTCGAATCCTGTCGCCATTTGTTATATCCTTACATTAAATACTAATGCAGCAAGAAACACGGGTTAATGGGTGAAAGACAAAGGTGTATATTTCCAAGAGAATACATGTGACATAAGAGTTACTCGACCTCTTTTCTTATTCTCTTCCTGTCTTTTTTCCTTCTTCCCAGTCACGTGAGAGGGTCAATATATCTATAGTTCATTTCATTTATGAAGGGATGTTAGGCTATTCCATTACATCAATATATATATATGTGTGTGTGTGTGTGTGTGAGCGTGTATATATATATATATATATATATATATATATATATACTCGCCTTTATAATACAGAACAATGAGATTATTTTCTATAAATCAATTTAAATCTGTTTTGTCACAGAGAAGTTAGCAATTAAAAACAAAAAAAAACATAAGAACATTAAGAAATTATCTATGGAATTATTGGCAAAATTCTTCGATTTTTTATAAATATCGATCACTGGCGAATTTATATTTTTTAGTCAATGTTTTTTTTTCTTTTTATTGCATTTTAAACCCAAACAAGACACAGTGTAACTTTGATGTAGGGGCTACCATTTATGATTTTAAGGGGCTTTGAATAGGAAAGTGTCTGTTTACATTACACTTGAACTTCTGCACGTCTGTACAGTTGGTGAAGCAGGAACCCGTAAGTGAATACCAAAGCCTAACTGTCTTAAGAAAAAAACTGTTTAGATGGATGAATAACACGTACAGAAATATATCAACTTGCCGATATTTTCTATTACTGTTGTGCATGCGCAGATCCATTCATAGCTTGAAGTGGTTTAATTTTAAACTTTATCTATCTGTCGATAGCTCAAACGGTAGGGAACGGGGCTGGTTTGGGTTTTGATTTTAGTTGATTGCACCCAATTCATTTTTTTAAATTAGCAATCAGCACTATATATTATGTGTAATATAATAGTCAATAGACAATTGTTCTGTAATAACAAATACGAAATATGCATGAAATAAAATATATGGGTATTTTAGGACCAGGCAACCCCTCACCCCTTTTGCTACTAGTAATATTTGCAATTTTCTAAGCTATCACTTACTACGTTTGCATCTATCTCTCGCCCTTTCTCAATTTTTATTGTGTGCCCACCCCACCTATAATTTATGATATTTATCCACTTTCGCCTCTCTTAATCTCTTTCTCTCCCCCTCTTTCTGTCTCTCTTTCTCTATCTATCTATCTCTCTCTGTTTGTTATAGGATACATGCAAAGGAAGTAGACAAAATATTGCAATAGTCTCTTAAAACAATATAAAAGAATATAAACGTAATTTTTATAATATATAATCAAACACATGCTTCGCTGTTCTATTTTTTTTTAATTTTTCCTACCTCTCCAAGGTTGGAGAGGTTAATAACCGTATTATCGTTAAAAAATTAACAAAAATGTCGAGCTCAGTTTAAAAGCGAAAAAATTACCATGTAAAATCGCCTAGGACCTTGTGACGTAACAATGAACGCACTCGACAATATTAAGTTGAAATTCTAGAATAGTCAAGCTACGCTGACGAGGGGTAGAACCGTGAAACACGTGTTAATCGAGTATTGTTTTATAAGTGGAATAATACATAATAAATAATATATGTTTGTTTGTTTACGTTAAAAAAATGTGGGCGATCTTTAAGGGAAAATATGGTCAAGGTTGAAGATGGTAATAACCGTAATATCGTTTAAAAAATCAACAAACCTAAACATATAATGCATACAATACATAAACTGTGTGTAGAGGTACAAAGAAAAGGAAACGTAGAGAAACGATAAAAAAATAGAGAAATACAGCGAATAGAAAAACGTTGAATTCAAGATTGTCTTCATATAATTTGTTCATTTAACTTGTCATGCCTAATTTGATGTCCACGTAGTTGCAGTTAGTAGCTGTCGAAGTACAAACTCTGCTCTGTTTATTTATTTGCCTCTATGCCTCATACTCTATTTCTATTCGACCTCTCCTTCTCTCTCTCTCTCTCTTTTAGTGACGCTCTATCCACATTAACCCCACAAACGTATCAATATTTCATATTTACTTGCTTTTCCGCGAGACAAAAAGTTAAACCCATTGGCAGTTTTCTTGATGTAGGGAAAATCTTGCTCCATTAAATTAATACACTTGGTTAGAAGAAATATAGCGATCTACTTCAGCGTTTTGGTTATTAGCAAAGTGCAGTATATGTTCCTGGCTATGCTACACTTTAATTTTTGTGTCCTTAGTCACTGAATGAGAAATCTTTCTAGGTAGAATCCTTCTACCGCTCATGTAGATATCACTCTCGTGATGCAATTCTCTACCTATATAAAAGCCAGGTACCGCCAATGATGGAGTACCGTTGCCACATCTGGGCTGAAGCTGCTCGAAGCAGCTTATCTTGCCTTGACAGAGTTTAAAATAGACTTCGTAGCTTAGTGGGGGATGCCCTTTTCTCTTCCCTGCAACCTCTTTCCCACAGAAGAGAAGTTGCGAGCCTGTTTCTGTTTTATCGTTATTTTCATGGAAAGTGCTCAACTGAGCTTCAATATATGTAACGCCTCGCCAAACTTTCACGAAAAATGCTATCAATAATTTCCCACATTCTTTAGTTGCGCTTAAACCTGAATGTAGATTCTGTGAACAAAGCTTATTTCTTAGAAATCCACGCCTGTGGAACTCTCTTCCGATTGCTTGCTTTCCAGCTGACTACAATCTGATTGTCCAACGTAAACAAGTTCATGATGAACCGTCCCCCTAAGTAATCCAATTTACAAAATTCCCACTACTTATGTTTGCTACACTATAATCACATTGGCTAATGTATACCCATTAACCCTTATCCTCGAGTGCCTTCCGCGCCTTGATAAGTGATTATTACTGTGTAAAAAAAAGGTTAAGGTAATTGTTGTTCTAATCTAAAGCACCCCGTTTTGTAGAGCCGGAGTTTCCCAGTGTAATATACAGATACTACACTATGATATTATTCTGGCATAAAAATCCATTTTCTGCCACATGACGCACACACCCAAGATGGCCGACACTAAACAGTGGGACGGGAAAACGTTTTATATATTAAGGATATAAATATAAATAGTGAACGAGCAAGAAATGAAAATGCAATAAAGCCGGTGTGAATCGGCCGAATGATTAGTGCCTTCGGGTTTTTCCTTCTCTCTACCTTTGGGAGGTGTTTATTACCTTCAGCCTGTATGGCACGGATAAGGAACAAGCCAGACAAGATGGATAGACGCGTCAATAAAACGTCCCGAAGTAGGACGAACCTGTAAAAGAAGGGACGTAAGAAGGTTCACGAAGATACGGTTTATGTTTCCCGGGAGAAAGATTTAAAATGGATCGAGATTGAATTATTTTCGTATTCTTTAATAAAAGTTCTTTACACGCTTAAACATTTTTAAAGGGGAGATAAAAAAGGGAAAAACGAAAAAGACAAAGAATAACAGAAAAATAACAATACGAAAAATGTTGATAAAATGGCGGCCCTCGTTCCAATAAATCTTTCGCTAGTCTTCGTTTTTATTAGCTACGTTTAGTTAAGTCGACGCAAATATATTTAACGCACAAAAGAAACTTGCCTTCTATGTCGAGATTTAAGATTCTTGACAGTATTTATTTTGCCTCTGCTAACACATACAACATCAAAATTCATCCTTTTTGTATTGTACCGAGGATAGGCATTCTGCCATTTATCTATTGCATTTTAAACTAGCAAATCTAACTGATATTAGCCCGGATTAGATTAAAAGCATTCACTCCTTATATCATACTCTTACAGCATACCGACGTCTTTATCATTTCTAACTTCTACGCTTTCTTTGTAATTGTGGATCAGAAAATATCGTCCATTTTTAATTAGCTGTATTCTTAAGACTACTGTTCTCATATTGACTCTTATTCTCACAACGGTTCGGCCGATGTACCCTCTAGCCCTTTTCATGTGTATCTTGATGAACTCGAAAATCTGTCTGTCAGAAGCCTGCACGAAATGTATTTAATCCACGGGTAAAAATGCTCTTGATCTATCAGCTACAACCGCGCAGAAGCCCTAAGTAATTAGCGCTTATATTTGGAGTTTCGCCCGCACCGAAGTTTGAACCTTCAACTTCCATAAGAATGTAAATTAAAACAGGATCCTACCAAGTACTTTGTCCCCTACGTCATGGGTCCAAGTTTGATAAGATACACTTTAAGAAGATCATATGGTTCACCGACCGACACGTTATGAAAATTACGCTTCAGATGAAAATGCTGTTCGAATATCCAAATAATTTGAATTGTCAATCCTAATTTCAAAAGAAGGTTTGTCTGTTATACAATATACCATTCTTATTGCTTACTAGTAATATTACGTGATGTTATCCTGCGTAGAGCGTTGTTATGTAGATTGTTAGGCTCATGCAAAAACACCAACATGCATGTTTTATTACTATTATTTATTTTAACTTGACGTTTTTTGCTCAAAATTTGAGCAGCAAAATTGTTTTTTTTCTGATAAACAGAGAAGAATATTCGATTATATACAATTTTTATACAATACCTGCAATACAACCTGCTGTTACCCATGATTGAATACGGCTTCCTATGCCTTTTAACTCTTAGATCGTAGCACTGTATCCTCGGTATGTTTGTCCGATTGTTATCTGTTCTTCCCACTTTTCTCCACAACTACTGGTCTAATCTGACTGACGAATCTTTGTTATGATAAGGTTTAGCGAAGTTAGCACTTTGAATGTATATGAATAATATCGAGTGTTCATGTAAATGTATTAGGTTGGGAAGAAAGTCTTTGGAGTATATTTGATTTCAAATGATATATTTTCAAATAAGTTTTCATTATAAAACCTTTACTTTATATATTATATTAAATAATGTTTTCGCTATAGTTGATCTTTTAAATTAGAATCGTTTCTTTTTTTAATTCAATTTCCACCCAAAACAAGTCACAGTGCAAATTTGAAGCAGGGCGCTACTATCGAGGACATAATTTCCGGGGGCATTTGGAAGGGAGACAAGTAGAAAGATGTTTGTTCACATTACACTTGGACTTCGGCATATCAGTAAGGTTAGGAAAGCAGAATCCTGGAAGGGAGTTCCAAAAAACTTGCGGTTCTGGGGAAGAAACTATTAGATTAAAAGCCTTTCTTACACCTGGGGATATCTTCTGTAAAGGGGTGGGGCTTAGTTGCTTGTGGGGTTTGTCGGGAGTAGTCACGTCGAGGAGGTACAAGTGTTTGCAGTTCGTCAGAGCATTCACCATTAAAGTATTTGTAGAACATCAGAGGGATGCAACCTTTCGTCGATGGGACAGAGGCCGAAGCCTAGATGACAGTTCAGGACCTATCAGGTTGGCGACCTTCTTTTGAACCCTGTCAAAAAGTGAGAGACAAGCAGCAGATGCACCAGCCCAAATGTGACAACAGTACTCCATACATGGGCGAATGGTGGCCTTATAGAAGTACAAGATACTTTCAGGCGTAAGTAATTTTCTAGCATGGTAGAGAGAGCTCACCTTCTTTGCAGCAGCCTTGACAATGCTATCAATGTATATATTCCAGTTCATGTTCCATGTAACGTTAAGCCGAGGAGTTTAAAAGAAGTACTTTCAGGCAATGTGTTCTTGACCACTGCTATTGGTGGTAGAAAAGGTTTCTTGTAGTTATTGAAGGAAACAAGCTTTGTATTGGGAGAATTAAATGTGACCATCCATTTTTGTCCCCATTATACTACAGATTGGAGGTCATCCTCAATGTTTCTGCCATTTCCTTAGATATGTGTCTATTTGTTTTCCCCGCATGCTTGTTAAAGAGAGTGGTGTCATCGGAGGATGTTAACCCTTGCACAAATATCAACCATTTAAACATATCCTTTTTATTTTAAATGTTATCAGGGATGTCATTTATGAATATCAGGAATAATAAAGGTCCAAGGATAGATCCCTGAGGTACTCTCTCATTTATATCATATTGTTTAGATGTACGACCGTCGAGGACAACTTGGATTTTTCTCTTACTTAAGAAGGATTTAATTGTATTATGTATTCTTCCAGCGATACCATATGATCTAATTTTCCTTAGAAGGCCATCGTGCCATACCCTGTCAAAAGCTTGTTTTGTCCAGTGAACTGTATAAACGTTCAGAGACTGCAGTTACGATATCTGCTGTTGAACGGGGTGCCTGAATTCATATTGTTTGTCGGTCGAGAGTTTAGCAGCTGTTAGGTGTTGCACTAGGGGTTGATTAACTAAGGACTCAAATATTTTGGAGAAAAACTGGAGGAGGCTAATGGGGCGATAATTTAGTGGGTCAGTTCTTTCACCAGAATTCTTGAAGACTGGTACCACAGAAGCGGTCTTCCAGCAGTCGGGAAAGCAAAATTCGTTAAGGCATTTATTGTAAAATTTGGAGAGAACTGGAGCAACCTCAGCAGAGCATTTTTTAATAGTACAACCGGGATGAGAACTGGTACGCATGCTTTTGAGGTGTCTAGGTTTGTATGATACCATGCACCTGAGAAGGGGTGATTTTTAAATCGGCTTGTGTCGCGTGTGTCCGCAAAGGAAAGTCGGTGAGGGAGTGATGCGCCGGATCCAGTGTGGAGTTTGAGGCAAACCGACTGGCAAGCAGATTAGCATTGTCGGTTGCCGTGCAAGCAACCTCATGATTGTTTGATAGTTGGGGAATCGTTGACTGCCTATTATTTACTATAATGTTGAAGATTTTCCAAAAATCACGGGTTCCTTATTTCTGTGCTTCGATGCGTTTTCTGGTGGTTTCAGTTTAATCTGTCTTAGCTGTCGCTATTATTCTCTTACAATTATTTCTAGCTTCTATATACTTCTGTCTGTTTTAGATGGACTTATGTCGGTTGAATCCGTGGAACGCCTGCTGCCTTTGAGCAATGGTTGCTGCACAAGCAGAAGTAAACCATTGAGGAGAGTGGGGCTTGCTATAGAATTTCCGTGTGGGAACATGTGCTTCAATTGCAGTTTTGAACCATTCAGTGGTCTCATTTGCACACTGTTCCGCTGGAAGAGAAAAGATATTTCGCCATGGGGCATATCTGATGAGTTCTCTGATGGCTTCCCGGTCAGCCTTTTTGTAATATCTCGTTGTCTTGAGTAGTGAATCTTCAGTTTTAGGGCGATAATTTAGGCTGATTTCTACCATTATCACAGCGTGATCAGCATTCCCGATTGGGTTGTGGGCATTTGTTGTACAATCATCGGGAAGTCTTGTCAGAAAGAGATCTAGACGTGAGGCATGTTGATCTTGCTGGTCTGGCAAACGTGTCGGAAATGTAACCGTCTGAGATAGGGAATGGGATATAGAGAAGCCATGTGTTGTGCTACTAGCTACGTCTGTGTAAGTAGAGAATCCAAGCCAGTTACTGTGATGGACATTGAAGTCACCAAATATATGTACTTGTTCGCTAGTATCGAGGGAGAGTGCTATACCTATGCTGTCAGAGACTTTATTTATTATGGTACAGTCCTGGGTTGAGGGAGAGCGGTAGAGAAAATACAAGTAGCTAATATTATTTTGAGTATTTAGTCTGAAGCACATAAATGCCTGGTCGTCTGATTCTAGTTTTATTTCTCTTGTCAGGGGGGTGCTACGAATATAGACTCCAAGCCCAAGAATATGTCTGTCAGAGTCCTTACGGCAGAGTGGGTGACAATCAGGCATGTTAAAGTGGTTAGATAGAATGGAGGAGTGAAGGTTAGTTTCACTTAATGCTGAGATATTCGGGGTGTTTACAAAGAGAAATGAGTAAACATCATGTAAGTTAGTTCTAAGCCCGCGGATATTCCTAGATGCGAGCCTTAAGTGAGGAGGCAGGTTGGTTTCCTTTGAGTTTGGTCCTGGTTTAAACGTAACTTTTGCTTGAGCTGTAATTTCATTTTATTTAATTTAAAGTTTCAGTTATGATGAGGGAGTGAGGGGTGCTGGACAAGTGGTCGTGCAGAATATCAGACATGCAAGACAGGTAGACCATCAGCTGTCCTCCCCCACAGGATTGTGGCCTCAGGAAAGCCCATCGGGGATGAGTGCAAGATCCCTTTCCATGCGCGACATGGCACTACACACATCCCGATATTATACAACTGTTGATGAAGCAGCCGCTCTAAGCGCTACCAAAGAGTTAGGGCACCTATACTATCAGTCGGAAACAGCAGCCAGGAAACTATCAATCTGGTACCCTCAATCCATTGGGCAAAGTCAGCCCAGTCCAACTGCACCAACATATATTGTACTGAAGCACCCCCCCAGTGTCCAGTTTAGGGGGATGGTATGTGGCGGGAACGGGGACAAAACAGCATTCATTGTCCTGGTAAGGAAACAAGGTCAACCACTGGGCGATTCTGATGAGTCCGTGTGATAGCAGCTCTACGCCTGGCTAATAGGCAAAGAAAGAGTATGAGGGGTGGGCGATAGACAAAGCCTATCTCCTCTTTAAGCAGTTAACCGGTGATGTGTTTGAGTCACCAGCTCTAGGAAGGTTGTCGTCCAGGACTAAAGAGGCTTCCCTCCCCTATGTTTAGCTTCAGAGTTTTCCTTCTCCTAGACAGATGACCTGGGAAATCTACGGGTCTATCAGTACTGAGAGAGTTCACACCGCGCCTGGGTCCTAATCCAGGTATTTCTCCGACCCCGCATGGATAGTTAATATTAATCCGTTATTTAGGTTAATATCTACTGAAAAATTATACTCATCAAAGTGATTAAAAGAACATTACTATGCTTTCAATTTTCATTGTTAATGGGAGAGGGAATAGGTAAGAATTCATGCAGTGGAAGCAGCTAAATTTGCAACAGCATTGGTATGAGAGAGACGAGTTAATGTATGGTTAGATATAATTTTGTAACTTCAGGAATAGGATAACATGTTAAGGTATGATCTACTTAATGTCATAAATTAAAATTCGGTGCCCAAACTGAGTATTTAATACGACTGAAAGATAAGATATGTGCTCAATATAGATAAAAGAGAACATTTGATTTAGTATACATTTTAGTACAGATATACATGGAAGATACAAGTTATGGCATATCCTGTCAGTATAGTTAAATATAGATGGCTGCATAAGTGGCATAGTTTCAGTGTATACGAATGTATGGGATTTTAGATATTTTCTTAATTTAGACATTTTCAAAACAATTATATTTTTGTTTCAGGGCGTTTAATGCAAGATGGAGAAAAATCAAATTTTCACAATTTTCTTATTTAAATTCAATCCAGGCCGAATATCTGCTGGATCAGCTCGCGATATCAAGGAAGCAATTAACCCAAGAACCACGAGTTAACACACAGCACAATAATGGGGTAAGAAATTTCATGGCAGTTGCGAGAGTTTTGAAGATGATGAGCGTAGTGGTCGGCCATCGGATGTTTACAACTATCAATTAAGAGCCTTCGTCGAAGCAAATGGCTTACTTCTGAATTAGACGTAACGTATACGACGATTTTCAACCACTTGAGAGAGATAGGAAAAACAAAAAAAAATGTAAAATTCGTGTCTTACTAATTGTTTTTCTTTTAATGCAGGCGAAACTATTACGGCGTTGAAGTAATGTAAACAAATGAATTAAATGCATCAGAAACTTCTACAACAACACCCAGCATTAATCAACAGAAAATGTTCAATTCTCCTCCACGACAATGCCCTATCGCACGTTGTTAAACCGACCCTGCAGAAGTTGTACAAATCAGGCTATGAAACTCTGCCTTATCCACCATATTCTCCAGACCTCTCTCTTACCGACAACACTTTTTCAACCATCTCGACAACTTCCTGCGTGAAAAATGCTTCAAAAACTTAAGCGATATCAAAAACGCTTTCAGGGACTTCATCGCCACCAGAACGCAAGATTTTTACGTTGCTGACATAAAACACTTGTTTGCGTTTGCAAAAAAATTATTGATACTGATGATGCTTATATGATTGAACAATTTTTTGTTTGTAGCCGAGATATTTCGCCGGAATTTAAAAGTTAAAAACCGTAAGAAGTTTCTTGTCAACCTGTTGTTATTAGCGAAACATATCCCTACTGTGTTTATACAATCGGGTGTTATCATTCCGTACGCGCACGCGCGTGTGTGTGTGTGCTTAACACACATTCAAATGAACAGTCAAGTACATGTATGCATCATCTGTTTTATTCTGTATGTATAATATAGATAGTCCATGTGCGTGTGAGCATGCGTATAACGCATTAAACTACAGTTTACCGAACGAGACATATTACATTTCACGTACTGTTCACAAAACATATGTACACACTTAAACGACAATAATATCATGGCGGCGTGTAGCAGCATCTACTTATAGATTATGGCCGTCTAATACCGGACAACTAACCGTATCATATTTTGTGTAAACAATGTTTCCATTAAAAAAAACTAAACGCCAAATACCAGGTTGTATTTTACAGACGACTTTATTTTTCTGAGTTGTGATTTGTAAACGTTCTTTCTGGATTCTACATCATGCTATACACGTTCAAATACGCTTCCATGGATGTAAAAATATATCGACCGATTCTGAGCCCAATCCCCATGTAAAATCTACTGACTAACTCTCCCGACCAACTGTCATCTCTCCTGCTATTATTACTGTTTTTCTTTATATCCTACGTAAGTCTTACGTCACAGGTCATCTTTATTATTTTTTTACTAAATTCGACCAATTTTTAAGTTTATTTTGTTGTACTAAATTTTAACTGTTACAAAGTAAGGTATAAAAATGTCATTTAAATTGTAATCAAAAATAACCTTGAATTTATTTTATGTAACGTACATTTTGGTGCACTTTAAAACATTATCATTCATCTAGCTATTAATGATATAAATATAAAATTTCCAATTATTTTTTTTTCAAAGTGCAACCGAATGTTCATTACATAAAATAAATCCAAGGTAATTTTTTGATTCGATTTAAATTAAATTTTTATACCTTACTTTGTAAAATTTATAAAAGTGAACTTTGAAGATAAATAAATTTCAAATGGAATCTTGTACCTTATTTTTAAAGCCTATATTAAAAACATTTTTTTAACAATTTTTATGCCTTGGATTAAATGCATTTCTAATTATATATATATATATATATATATATATATATATATATAAGAACGTATACACACAGACATATATATGCGTGTGTGCCTGTGCGTGTATGTATGTGTGTGTGAGAGAGAGGTTAAACATAACATATTATTAATAATTTATTTGAGTCTAAAGAATTTCTTACAAACTCGACCCTTACCTTATAATTTAAGAGGAGTAGAAAGTTGATCTTTGGTTTACTTCCGACAGCCGCATAACTCTAACTTCCCTTATTTAGTCCTCGCATTCCGTAAGCGATGTTCCTGATAAAACAGGATGAATTGCAGTTTTCTTGCTCAAGATCTGTTCAATGTAAAATTTATTGTGAGCATTTTTTTTATATTGTAATAGTATTTTAGCTCCTTACATATAGTGGTTTTATGCCTTGTCTGGAGCGATTTCCATAAATCAATTTTTATTTTTACTCATTTTAACCTCAAACATAGCATATCGTCCCTTAGGTATAAGAGGCTACGATTTAGGACCATATTTAGGGGAATTAGCAAGATGTTTTAAGTTAGATTTATACTTATGTGTGCCTGTACAGTGAGTGAAGCAAGTAGCAGGAAGGGAATTCCAAAGTGCAGTTGTCTGAATAAAGAAAATATTAATATAGAAAGTTTTCTGGAATTTAGGGACAGCTACAGTTAAATTGTGTGATTTTGTTGCTAAGCGTTATTTCCAGGGGTATATACATCGATAGTGCACAAGTGTAACGAGTTCATCAGAGCACATTTCATTAAAATACTTGTAAAACACAGAGATGCAACATTGAAGCGATGCGACAGAGGTTGGAGCTTAGTTTGCAAGACCTGTTAAGCAGGGGGGAACTTCTGTTGACATATCTAAAAGGTAAAGACTAGTGGTAGATGCCCAGCCCAGGTGTGGCAACAATACTCCATGCATGGGTGAATGGTGGTACAGAATAATCTAATGTCTGAGTAATCTTCTAACACGATAAAAGAGACCCACCTTTTTGAAGCAGCCATCACACTGTCTTCAACGTATTTGCCCCAATTTATATTGCGCGTGAATATAAAGCCGAGGAGTGAAGGAAGAACTCTCGGGTAGGGTGTTATTATCCATGGTTATCTGTGGCCGGGAAGGTTTGTTGTAATTGTTAAAAGAAAATAGATTAGTCTAAGTGGCATTAAATGTTATCATCGATTTACGGCCAATGCTCCAATGATTTTGAGGTCGTTTTCTGAGGGATTCTGCCATTTTTCTTAGATTTGTGTACATTCGTTTTTCCCTTATGACTGTTATAGACCGTTGTATCATCGGCAAATGTATTTATCTCGGACACAATGCATCAAGAAGAACGTTAATGAATATCAGGAATAAGAGTGGTGCAAGGATCGACCCCTGAGACACTCTCTCATTAATGTTCTGCTGTTTGAATGTAAGTCAGTCAAAACAACCTGGAAGGTTCTCTTATGTAAGGAGGATCTTATTGTATTTAGTATTGGTCCAGTAATCCTGTATGATTTAATTTTTATCAGGAGCCCTTCATGACAGACTTTATTAAAGGCTTTGGCTATATCAAGGGCTACAGCCCTGACTTCGCTCGCCTTATCAAATGTAGGGTATATACGTTCAGAGATTGCCGTTAAAATATCTGCAGTAGAACGACATTGCGTAAATCCAAATATATATATAACTATTTCATTTACTCATATAAATTTATTATACTAAAGTATAAATTTACTTCAAAAGTGCTCAATACGTAAATAGAGCTAGTAAGTTATAAAATATATTCAGTGTAGCTTAATCGCTATATATATTTTATAACTTACACTATATATATATGTATATATATGTATATATATATATATATATATATATATATATATACATTACATCTAAAGATATATACACTAAATATATGCATGCAAATTATAACTGGAAATTCCATTAGCAAATAAAGGAGAAAACTCTAAAATAAAATGCAGAATGGAATCCATTTTAATATCCACACATGTACATATTTATTTTCCAACAAATATATCGAACACATAATGCATGTGATATCATTTCCGATTATTTACAACATTTTATTACTCCTAATCTATAATCAGCAAGTTGATGCCGACCGAAATTTTATTTCTAGTTTTTAGCAACTATCCGTTTTATATACTAATGGTTTTACTCTTTCAATAAAATAACGGCCTGTAGATTCAATACGTGTATATATATGTCATAGTTTTGTTGAGTTAATTGTTTATGCATTGAATGTTTTAGTAGAGGAAGAAGAAATGAGACGATCATTGTCAAAGGGATAAGAGCAGAGAAAGGGGTGATTATAGAATGCAAAAGAGATTTGGTTATTTTGTTTTACCGCATGTCAACGTTTTTGGAGTTATTTAATCCTAAATGCAATGATTTTAGTAATATTGTTACATATTTCATTATTTATTTTTATTCACGTTCACCCCTTACAAGGCATAGCACCACTTGGGCATAAGAGGCTACGATTTGGGAGCATGCCTAGATAAGATTAACAAGACGTTGGGTTACGTTACATTTAAATGTCTCCATATCAGTACAGTCAGAGAAGGAGATAGCAGAAAGGGAAATCTAAAATCTAGCTTTTCGAAGGAAGAAGCAGAGTAGAAAGCTTTCTGGCATTTAAAGACGTCAATAGTGAAGAGGTGCGATTTTATTGCTAAGCGTGTCCGTCGACGACATGAACGTCGACACGGTACAAGTACTAAGAGTACATCAAAGCATATTTCATTAAAATACTTGCAAAACACAGGGAAGTGGCGATTGGACAGAGGTTAGAGCTTAGTTGATTCAAGATTTTCTTTGGATCTTATGCAAGAGGTAGAGACTAGTGGTAGATGCACCATCCCATATGTGGCAACAATACTCTGTGCATGGGCGAATGGTGGCCTTGTAGAGGTACAGGATACTCTCAGGTGTGAATAGTCTTCTAGCACGTTTGAGGGAAACCACGCTCATTGCAGTAGACTTTTCAATGTTCTCAATGTATTTGTTCCAGTTCATATTGCATGTAAATGTTAAGCCGATGAGTTTAAAAGAAAAAATCTCAGGTAGGGTGTTGTTTATAATGAATATATATGGTTGGAGAAGCTTATTGTTAAAGGATAGCAGCTTAGTCTTACTAGCTTTAAATGTTACCATCCATTTACGGCCCGATTCCACTACTATCTCGAAGTCATTTTCTAAGGATTCTGCCATTGTCTTAGATTTGTGTACAGTCACTCTTCCCTCTTAGATGTATTGTATCATCAGCAAATATACCCATCTCAAACACAATATTATTAGAGAAGTCGTTAATGAATGTCAGGACTAATTATGATCTAAGGATTGACACCTGCGGCGCCGCCGCATTAATATTATGCTGCTTTGATGTGCATCGTTCAATGACAACCCGGTGTGTCTATATTTATTGATAGTGTTTTGGAGTAGTTGTATTTTTACAATATATTAACGCATATTTCCAATTATTTAACGCAAAATCCAGCCATTTTAATAAGTTGTTATGCTTTTTTAATTTTTTTTTATATCTCCAAATATTTATTAATTGATTTAATGCTGTTATTTTGGAGATAAAATTGTTGATGGCAACGTTGTAGTACATGATTGAGTTTAGCAAAGAGAAATGGAAAAAGAATAATAACATCATTGATTTTTCAGTAAGATAATGAAACAAAGAGATGGAGAAATGTAGGAAAACTAGATTTGAAATAGGAAGCTGATGAAAAAAGGTATGGAATAAAGAGAGTGTGTCCCATACTACACAATGAATTTTCTCACATGAAAGATCATCAGTTTCCTTCTATCAGGCAAGAAAATTTCTTATATCTGCTAATACCATATATCTGACAAAGCAAGAATATGTAAGTGCATAAATTATTGTTGCTAAATTTGATCTGTTTTGCAAACTACTATTCGCGCTTCGTAATAGGGTTACTATGATAGTAGACAAATTTATAAAAGTTTCCATGTTTGGCCAATTGTGGAATTTATTCATGTTACATATAAGTTTCTGAATGTAAGTATTGTCAGGAAACTGGCAATAGGAAAGGAATTCCTCAGGCAAGTTGCCCAGAAATAGAAGTTATCTGAGTAGAAAATCTTCCAGTATCTAAAGATCTATACAGTTTTTGTATATTGCATCAACGAGGTATTTTCTTTTACAAGATGTGCATCAACGAGGTATTTTCTTTTACAAGATGTGCATCAACGAGGTATTTTCTTTTACAAGATGTGCATCAACGAGGTATTTTCTTTTACAAGATGTAAATAAAGTTTATGTATTAGAATATGTTCTGTGGACGTACTTGTAAAAAACGGGATTGTAATGATGCGACAGGAACTGGGCTTTTGCAGATAGTGCGTGACCTTTTAGATTAAACATTTAATTTTCATCCTATTTAGTAGCAATATGTTTTGATTCTAGCGAATAAAGGTCAATCATGTATATGCAGTGATGGTTCCTGTAATGAAGACGTTCTTAATGTAATTGGAGACATGGCATATACAAATTACATTTGCATAATGCCTGGGCTCTAGGCTAGAACAATTGCTCGTGTTCACCAAATAATTCCGAATGAATGTCTTACAATGTGTGGTCTAAATCATTGCAGATGTAATGGTTGATATGCTGTAAAAGAATTAGGACATACAAGCGAATTACAATTTGGCCAAGCTCTAAAGAAAACTTATAAAAGTTGCTACGGAAAGTTTCCTCAGTTATAGAATTAATGGTCTTCCTCACGGAGCAGAAATGTCACTTTTAATGTCGACGTTGTCATGCATGAGGACTGTAGCTCAAACGATTATGACAGCCATCAACTGGCCAAACGAAATCATCCGTCAAAACTAGCAATTGTCTCGTTACTAGTAATTAGGGACCAAGGACGAGTAGACTCAACGACAAAGTACGCAGAATTACTCAACACGAGCAGGAGGGAACATAATAGCATCGTTAAAGAAATAGGACGAATTAAAACGCGTTTACTAAATTTCTACATATAGCTGGCTTGAATAGGACGTCTTTTGTTGTACAGGCGGGACATTAATAAAAAAAAACATGAGTTTAGCTAAAATAGAATTACTGGTGTTAATTAACCTATTTTTGTTAGTCTTTTCTTTGCATCAGATCAGTGTTATTTTTTGGTTATAAGTTAGGGTTAGGTTATGATTTATATCTGTGCGTTTATGTCAATGAAAGACTGTCTTCGAAATCTATTTGACGAGAACCTTTTGTCCTCTCTACTTCCTCTTTCTTAAAGAAAAGAATGCTGCGCTATTGCTATTTCCATGGCAGGTGCTCAAGCAACCTTCTATAAAACATACGCAACAAACATTCATTAAGCTACAACAACTGTTAACGATTTCCTTTAATCTCTATCTGTTCCTAAAAAAATGAAAACGGCACTAAATCTATGCGGGTTTTACTTGCTTCCTCCAAAACAATGGAGTTTCATGGAGCTTGAAATTCACAAACGGTCTCCAGTTCCATGTATATCCCCGTAAGGGGAGATTACGACCGTCGGGTTGTTGCAATTCTTGCAGGGAAGTGTCGACGTCCTCCTACATACATCGCCTGGAATTCCCAAATTAGCCACTCATCTGGTACTGACAAGGTTCAACGTTGCTTAACTTCAATAACCATGTGCCAACGTTATCATAACGTTATAATAACGGTATGGCAACGTTATCATAACGTTATAATAACGGTATGCCAACGTTATCATAACGTTATAATAACGGTATGGCAACGTTAACATAACGTTATAATAACGGTATGCCAACGTTATCATAACGTTATACTAGCGGTATGCCAATGATCATAACGTTATAATAACGGTATGCAAACGTTATCATACCTAAAACTAAACGAAAATTCCATGAGCAAAGTTTCTCTTCTAGAACTACCCTATGTGGAAAAAATATTGAAGTGTTGCTTTGTAGTTGGTCGTTTTCAAGGCTAATGCAAATAATTTCTTGTAGACCCGCACCCTTGAATAATTAAACTCTACTCACGTTTCATTATTACCGATCATCGCGGTGTTGTTTCACGAGTCAATTTGAGAGGAATGAATGTCATTGTTGGAGTAACCTTGGGAATAAAAACTTAACTGAATGCACATTATATGTTTTTAAAGAACGCAAAAATAAATATTGTATTGTAAATATAGATTATTTCATGGGTAAATAAAAAAATAACATTTCTAAGTAAATATGATATTGAAAATATTTTACGTATGTTAGAATACGCGGGCGTGTGTATCTATATATACTTATGTCTTTGTAAGTGAACGCATAGTCGCAAACTTTAGTAGTAAGTTCTGGGAAGTTATGCCAGGAAGAACAGTTGGAAATAAGTCATGCGCCATTCACTATGATCATACAATCCGTAGAGCTATAGATCTAGACAACGGAGTTGCTAATCATAGCATAGTGATATACAAAAAGGAGAAAGCAGCAACCCTAGTTTAAGGCAGTGTCTCTCATGCACTGACTTAACTTTTTTTTTTTTTTTTTTTTACACAGTGATCACCACTTATCAAGGCCCGGAAGCCACTCAGGGATAAGGGTTATTGTAGAATGAAATGATAATAGAAATGTCAAGGTCTTTTCTTCGATATAAAAATAAACTAGAATATTAAGAAGTTTTCTCTCATTCCAGAAATGAGAGGTACAATTGGGCGCATGTTAAATCAAAGAATGTATCCGATGAACCTCATTAAAGGGAAATACAGAAAACTGCGTTATATGATTATGTAATTATTACAATTGTATATTTAGAGAACGGAGCTGTTGAACCTGAGATTGCGATATGGGACAAGAAGTAGACTAAGCAACATTAACTATTTTTTGTTTGTTTTTACATAGGCATCACCACTTATCAAGGCCAAGAGACCACTCGAGGAAAAGGGTTAAAGAGTATACAGTATAAAATTTGATAATATTGTAATCGTTAGTAATGAAAATTCGGTAAATTTGTTAACAGGTGGAACGGCTCATCAAGAACCTGTTTACGTTAGCCTTGAAGACGACTCTTTGTAGTTAGATGGAAAGCAGGAAAACTGAAGACAATCCCACAGGCGTGCATTTCTAAGAAAGAAGCTTTGTTCATGGAATCTACGTTTAAGTTTAGGCACAGATAAAGGGTGGAGGGAATTATTGATAGTGTTTTCAGCTAGACGAGTGTTTATTGTGACAGTTTGGCGAGGAGGAACCATGGATTGAAGCTCAGTCGAACACTTTCCATGAAAATAACGATACATCAGAGACAAACTCGCAACATTTCTTTTGTGAGATAGAGGTTGCAGGGAAGAGAAAAGGACATCTCCTACGAGGCTACGAAGTCTATTTTAAACTATATCAAGGCAGGACAGGTCCTTTCTAGCAACTCCTGCCCAGATGTGGCAACAGTATTCCATCCTTGGACGTACCTGGCTCTTATATAGATAGAGAATTGCATCAGCACTGAGATATCTACTGAATCAATAGAAAGATCCCACCATTTTTCCAGTGGCCTTGGCAAAAGATTTGATCTACGTATTCCATTTAAGATCAGGAGTAAAGGTTAAGCCAAGAAGCTTGTCAAAACTTGAGACCTCGTCAAGACGAGAGCCATTCATTTCAATTGATGCCAGATGGGGATCAGAACGTAATGATGATGTAAAGATAGAAGTTTGGTTTTAGATACATTAAAAGTGACCAGCCACTCCTTTCCTCATTGTACCACGTGTTCAAGATCAGAGGAGAAAGAATCGGAGAGAACTTGGTCGTTTAATGTCTTAGATATGCTACCATAGATGGTAGTGTCAGCAGCATAAATGTCTACGAGTGATGTAAGGATGTGATTTGGAAGATCATTAATATAGATCAGGAAAGAAGTTGGGCCCGGGATGGACCCCTGAGTTTCTCCAGGATTAATATTGTGAGCTTCTGATTTTTGCCCATCAACTACTACTCTTATGAACCTATCAGAGAGAAATGATTTGATAATTGAGAAGACATTTCCAGCTATACCATAGCTAGAGATCTTGTGAAGTAAACCTTTATGCCATACCCTATCATATGTCAAGTGCAATTGCCCTAGAAAGGTAGCCTTTGTCAAGAGATTCACTAATCCTATGAGATATAACTGTAAGCACATCTCAGAACGGAAACCATATTATGTGTCACTAAGAAGGTTATTTTTGCTGAATTCAATGTCTCTAAGTATGTTAACTTAAATAGAGCTGGAAACGGAATAGATAAGTAAATCCAATATAAAATCAAGTCGACTCCTCTAAAAGAAAAAGAATTTAAACCGGCTGTCTTTATGTCAATTGTACAACATTTAAAAAAAATGGCTGACCGATTTCAATATGCATAAAATAAATCGGAACTCTTAAAAAGAATTTCAAAAACTACCTGGCAAATATAGCCTGTGAACCAAGTTGAAAAGAGATGCAAACAATTGCGCTTAAAGCAGCAGTTGGAATCATAAAAAAATATGCAAATTGGATAGCATACTGTTGCTTTGTATCCGGCATTATGATTTACTCCTAGGCAAAGCAAAATATAATAAAATTGAAAATGGATTTTGGAGATAATTTTTATGCATCCCTGTAGTCTTTTTCACGCTGAACAAACGTTGCTAGTATTTCCCTATTTTAAAGATCTGCCGTCCTCCCTATGAAACCTTCTAAGCAAGGGCTCGGCTGGCTAATTTTCTCTTCTGTGTAACTAAAGTGAGACAAATCTACCACATACATAGTTCTTCCTAACTTGGGTAGCACGTTACTACGAGAATGTTTCCCAACAAACTACAACGTCGTTGTTCCAAGTCCAATGTCAGAAAATATCTGTCGAGGCGGCCTGTGATTTAATCAGCAATTCAAATACTTAGATAGGACTGTCACTTATCTAAGCGAAAATCTCAATTTATCTTCTTTAATACAATAAAAGGTGCCAGCGTTGTCCGGTATTAAACGTAAGGTTCAAATCCTTTAAAAATGAAATTTAAAAATAACGAAAAGAAACTAAAACATGTGCATGCGAGTAGTATGTTTTTCTGAACTGTTCACTTCTTGTAAGTAAAAAAATAATCGAACTGAGATCGAAACCAAAACATAAAGGAATTGAGTCAAGTATGATAACCATTAGACCAGCTTGCCACGTTTAACAAGTGTTTCTCTCACCGTGAAACAATTTTCAAAAATATAAACATCTGATAATCCCCAAGAACCAATTTATCAAGTTTATCTTTTTGGACGAAACCCGATTAAAATTTTTCCAGATGTGTGAATATCTTGTATACCAAATTTTAGCTCTGTACATCAAAAATTCGTTGAGTTTATAGGTTGAGAAATATTTTGACATGCACACATATTTTATAGATATATAGATAAGAAATAGTTATCTTTCTTAATGGTGTTTCATTTTCTGAGTCGTCATGGCTAAATGTTTGCTCTATAAGGGGATTGACTTATTTCCGACTAGTTGCGATCTATTTCTTAATTGCAAGGAAACTTTTTATTTCCTTTTTTTTTCCTACGGTCACATTTATAAGATATATTAAAGTTAATGTTTACAACAATTTCATGAATGAAATGTTTATTGTTTTAAATCATTATTTCAAGTATTTATAGTAAGGAAAATCGCAAAACACTAACGATACGGAAAAGCCAGCTAGTCTTACATTAGCAATCCATTCTTATTATTTTATAGGTATAATTATTTGGAATGATGAAATTTTCTCTCAGTGTATTTTATCAAATATTTAAAATTAAAAAAAAAACAATATCTGTTAAAACATATTTTACATTTTATATGTACGTGACGGTACTTCCATATTTAATCATCTTTTCCATTCTGCGTTAATACCAAGCTACGGCGGGGTTCGCAATGATAGATGTTTCCTCTCTACTTAACACGATTACAGGCCTGGTTCGAGAGAATGCCAACTTAACGGCGATGTTGATACAGCTTGTCTGTGCATCATATCATTAACTTTCCTCTCGATCGCTTCCCGGCGAATCCTAATGCAAAGACAAGTTTCGCGTGTCTTTATTAGTTCTTAGAATACGCCCAAGCTCATCTGGCCCGCCATTACTTTCGTCACGCTTTCAAGGATAGAAATACCGAAATTAAATAAACCAAAACGTATTTCAGTTTCTTCGTAAATTAATAAGCAATTTTAATGTGCTGTTAATAATGTTGTCGATCTATAGCACCCTCCAGACAAACTTTCACAAAAAAACACTCGTTTTACGGCAACCACAACCAACTGTTTTCTCCACTTTTTATCTGTGCCTAAATCTAAAAGCAAATTCCATGAACAAAGCTTCTTTCTTAGAACTACTCATTTGGGAAACTTTGTTTACCTGTTCTGCTTTGCGGGTCGTCTTCATGTCCAGTGTAAATATTTTTTTTGTTGGGCCGTGTTCTTCAATAGAAATTCTACCCAATTTCTACCACTAACTATCATTCTTCAACTTTTATTCACGAGTGGCTTTCGGGGCTTAATAAGTTATGACTCCCTTGCATAATAATAGAGATAATGATGATTGAATAATGAATAAATTATCTGATGACTCTGAAACGTCAATGAATTTTAAACTATTTAAATCATTTAACAGAATCATTTTTCTTTTTAAAACTCTCAGTAAACATATTAAAGGAATTCAAAGTTTTGAAAGCTAATTTAATAGATATTTTTTTTAAAATATCATTTTCAGAAGTAGCAATAGTTTTACAACAAATTGATTCAATTAGTAAATAAATGATCAAACAATCCCATAATATAAAAACTAGAAGTACCCGCTAACCGGCGTTGCCCGGTGGAACCGTGCCCCCCCTCGAAAAAAATTAAAGTACGGTTGTTGCTGCTGCCAGCAACCTCCAACCATCTCATGTTCCGAACAGCTTTTGGAATAAACCCCCCAACTCCTCATGGTAAGAACGGCTTCTGGAATGGATACCCCGAACCACACCTTGTCAAAAACGGGTGTAAAGAGATAGTGTAGTTAGGATATTGAGCAAACCCCAGCCGTAAAAAGAAATAAAAAAATAGCAGCGAGAGGACAAAGAAAAAAAATTAAACGGAGTAGGTGGAGAGAAGTGACAAAAAGTAATAGGTAGGAAGGCAGGCAGACTGTAAGGCGAAGGATGAAAAAAAGATGTAAAAAAAAGCCATCCATTTAGCCGTCGTTTTTACGGACTAAATTCGTTGTGTTTTCAATAAGGAAAAACAGGAAATACTTTATCGGACAGTTTTAAATATAGAAATTTCCCCTCTCTCCCCAAAAAAGAAAATGTGACTCATTAATTTTGTGCTGTTACGTAGTTTTTCATGCTTTTTAGTTGATCAAAAGAAAGTTATCACGAGCAGTTCACAGAAATATTTTTATGTTTTCCTTCTCATTTGTTTGGTTGTTGGGGTCTGGTGGTAGGGGTTAGTCTACTATAGAACGTGTGCAGTTTAATATATGCTGACATTTACCGTTTAACATATTTTTTAATTCTGTGGTTACATTTTGTGGGAGGCAGTGAGCATAAAAAAGAAAATCAATTGAAGCTGTGGTAATGTTGACCAGTTACTTACAGGCCTCCACGACTTAAGATAGTTCGTCTCAAAGTTGTATTAAGAACCAGAAATTTATTTAAGAATGAAAACATGGAATTCTGTCCTTAGGAAATGAAACGAAACTTTTCCGTGTTTTTTTTTTTTTTTTTTTTTTTTACTGCAATACTTGGTTTCAATTATTTCGTATTCCACCGCAACAAAAAGTAGAAAAATAATTTGTAATAAAAGAAATTAGGTGAATTCAAAACAATGAAAAAAAAGCAATTCATCGTTTTTGTGAATTCTGTTAAGAGAAGCCAACAAACATAAATAATACAAAGTCAAGATAAGATACTCTTCTACCTTCCTACATTTTGTCTTTTGATGTATTTTAATATTTCATTCGGCACATCAATAATCACAACTTATAACATTTATAACATCATAACCTGTAACAGTTACATTGCTTAATATCCAGAAAACTACTTATTTGCGGAAAATTTAAATGTGATATTCGTTTTCAGCATAGTCAAAAACCTTTAAAAGCCGTTAAGTTCAAAACTAGGTAACATTTTACAAATATCGACAACTATTTCTGCCTGCTTCGTTTTGTGCTGGTCTACCACAATGACTAAAAAAAAACTATAAATATTTCCACCACCCCCAAAGTGGCTACAAATTGTGTGGTTATTTCACATTAAATTAATATAGGAAAGTGATCCCCCACTTTTAAAATTATAATTTCTTCATATCTTAGAAAATATCTGTATCCTGTAATTTTAAAAGTTAACGTCGTTTTCAGCGCCACTGAATATTAATAATTGTAAAGACTACACCTAAAAAAAGAAAATACAAATAAAAAAAATTAAAAAAAACAACCAAAAACCAACCAAAAAACAAATGAAGCTTTTGTGTTTTATTTCGATAATAAAAACAAATAAAAATGAAAAAAGTAACAAAAAACTGTTTTAATTCGATAATACAAAAGTGAGAAAATGGAGAAAAAAAACGAAACATCATCCGTATTTATCGCAATGTGTTTGTTAATTGAGGGACGAGAGTGTGACTATATAAGTTTTGATTTTAATAACGAAAATAAGGAAACACGTTATCGGCATTTTATGAATATGGCATCCTCCGACAAAAAAAGTTATCATCAGCGGTTCACAGAAACATTTATATGTTTTCCTTCTTTGTTTTTTTAGGGGGTATTCTCTTATAGAATTTGTATAGTTTAATAGGTGTTTCTGTAGTTTAATTAACCTTCAGTTCTATAAGTAACGCACTGACATTTACCGTTTAACATTTCACATAATTTGTGTGTTTACATTTAGTTTGGAGGTATGACAGGGAGGAAAAAAAAAACAATAGAAGCTGGTGCGAATCATAACAATAGTATACCTGTTCAAAAGCTGCATTAAAATATAGATTTATGGACTCTAAATATAGTAGTATTTACTTGTATTTTTTGCGGTAAATGGGGACAATAATTTGTAGTTTTTAAATGGCTCATTTAATACCAGAATTAGTTTCATTCTTTAATAGGAGAAGGGCACGTATCATCCAATCAGAAAGGCAGGAACATGTCTGGGGAGGCCTTATTTTTTGTTTCGGGGAATTGGAGGTGAATGCTATGTCTATGACTTTATGGATCAGTTACGAAGAGTGGAGTCTCAATATATAAACCCGTGTATAAATGCACGCGGTGTAGGATAGAGAAGGTGGGAGGACTTAGCAATTAGGGACAAAATTTGAAACTACTTCGTCTGTAGGGGATTGCGATGGTGATGATGATGTGGCTCCTAGGATTAAATCTAAGGTCTTATTATATCGACTGAATTTGTCTAAAATGTCGTTCTGTAGTTACATAAGATAGTGGCTAATAATGTAGACATAAAGAATTTGTATGTAGCATTTGTTGTTGTAAACCTACCGTATTTTAGTCCAGAGGGAAAAACTAAGACGTTTTTATTATATATATGATTACGTTTCAAAATCTAAAATTGATAGTTTAACAAAACTGACTCCCGGGGAACGCCGGTTACGCATAGGTTGTACAGTATATTTTACTTACTCTGTTAGACTATTTTGGTGTTTTGCATAAAACAGATGCAATTTAATCTATTCATCATTTATTTATTTATTTATTTAACGTACTTCCATTACAATATCGAACGAAAGTAAATAAATAAACTATGAATAGATTGAATCCTACATTTCTATCGCCAAAACATTCGACAAAAACAATATATTTGTGTTTGTAAACGAAATAAAATAGAAAATGGATAGACAAACGAAAGCCTCGAATTCCGTCAGATTGTATCCTTATATTGTATCACGCACACGCACACATACACACATACACACACAAACACATAAATATATATATATATATATATATATATATATATATATATATATATATAAGTGAATGTGTCTGTGTGTGTCTGTGTGTGTGTCTGTTTACATTACCCTAAGTAATAACTCTGTCAATTTTAAGCCTACAGATTCGAAATTTGATATACAGGTTACTGAGATTTGGGAAAATCGATGTGATTGGTTTTCTGAAAGAAATTTGGCGATTCAGGGGTCAAAGTTCACCGATTTAACCTTTGAGAACTCTACCAAACTCCTACTACAATCTTGGATCTAAAAATGTGAAATTTTAGATATATTTTTTCTTGGACATAGATATAACTTAATAACTTCATTTGAGCCCTAAACAATAAATTTTAAGGGGTCATAATAGGGGTCAAAGTTAAAAAAAATTGACCTTTTTTTTTGCTCAGCATATACCTCAAAACAACCGGGCAACGCTATGGGAACCCATGATAGTATATATATATATATATATATAGACTCCAATGTTTAAAAATAGGGGTCAATAACATGTAGAGCTGTATTATTAGATAATGGTATTTATTTATACAAATATTATTGGCTACATATGTTCATACGCGCTTCAGCAAAGCAAATGAATGTCGACTCTGTTAACTGGATATGTCCTTTTCGTAGGCTGAAAAACTTTTGGAATAACTTTTGATTTTCTTTTTCTAACGTGTTGATGAGGCTCATGCTTGTTCAAGTTTTAAGAGTGGAGGCTAAAACAATTGTACGTGCTAAAACAATTGTACGTGCCATCTATCCGAGTGGAGGCTAAAACAATTGTACGTGCTATCTTAAAAGAAAAAATTCATATATATGTGTGTATACATATATATATATATACATATACAATAGATAAATATAGTTTGCTTGAAGCTTTGCTGGTAAATAGATATGATTAGCATAAGAAGGCTATAGCAATGCAGGGAACTGGCGGTTGTATTGGTGTGCCGTGTGAACAAAAAGAAGTTCTTATTTGGTTTGTTATTTTATTTAACTTCGTATATCTATTTTCTTTTCAGAATAATCACAATCCACATTAGTAAATATGAACTTAGAGTTTGATGTAATTGGGATAGTGGAGGTTTCAATATTTCGAGAATTCATTTCTTTTTCAAGAGAAAAAGGAACAAAGAATGTCTCTAAAAAAGGAAAAACACTGAAATATCATAAGGCGGAAACAAACAAACAATATATATATATATATAGATAGTTTGCCTTACATCCGAAATAGTAATATTGTATATCAGTTTAGATGCCAGTGCGATGCTGGTTGTGTTGGGCGAACATCCTTGCACCTTTTGACTCGTATAAACCAGCATGTTCCATCGAAGATCAGACAAGGGAGGATGGGGTTTGGTGGTCTCCCTCCTTCTGCAGCCTTGGACTTTGCTATTGGCCAGAATTTGGTTGACAACCCGTGCTGTGCCGATAGATATAAAATAGATTGGTTCGAGGTGCTATATAGAGCGGACTCCAAAAACCATTTAAAGATTTTGGGGTCCGTCTCTATCGCGGTGCGTCAACCTTCTTTGTGCCGGCAAAAAGAAACATCAAACGCATTGTTTCTCTTCGGGGAACTTTGAATTTTTTCTCCCGCTTTTTTTTTCTCCCTCGTTGTGCCAATATTTTTAATCGTTTTTAAAAGTAAATAAATTTAATTAATGTCCCCGTACGTTGGCACATTTAATAAGTTCCCCAATAGAACTCTTTATTTTCGTTACAATATTATTTAGATTGCTATCGATTTACTCCTGACGAGATCATAGCCGAAAGAGCTCTCGAGAAACTTCCGCCTAGTATTTTATTTAAAACTATATATATATATATATATATATATATATATATATATATATATATAGAGAGAGAGAGAGAGAGAGAGAGAGAGAGAGATTGTTTGTGTTATTCCGTCAGTTATTTGAGCTCCACTGTACTCAGGTTGCCCGCTTCCTAAAGATGTCCAGTCTACAAGAAAATTAAGGTTGGGACTAGGGTAACCTGATGTTGATAGCTGGTACGGTATCTTTTCTAGCCAGATGTCCAGATGGTTCTTGAAAGTGTCGAGGAACGTCTCCTTATATTTCTTATTGCGGCTGGAATACAGTTGAATGTGCACAAGTACATTCAACTGTATTCCAGCCACTGTGGTGAATGAAGGAGTGCTGCTTTGTGTAGTCCCGGGTGTTGCTTTTATAAAGCATAGCCTCCCTCGTCATTTGTTGGTTATTTTTACTATTGTTTGGGCCTCTTACTTCCAAGATTTTCCATATGGATGATGATATATCGTTCTCTTCGATGTTGTAGTAAATATAGTCGCAGCTCCTTCAGCATCTCCCAGTAATTCATTTGGTCTACTTCATATATTTTGCTGGTGAATGTTATCTAGGGCACTTCCAATTTGCAGATTTCTGTATTTTTTAAAAATAATTATTTAAATGTTTGAACATTTTTTGGCTTTTGAAGTTTATTTTCTTGCGAACCGAGTCGATCTTATAAATAAAATAAAACATTCCATTGTGTCACACTCTATTCAAATATATTATTATTATTATTATTATTATTATTATTATTATTATTGTTGTTGTTGTTGTTGTTGTTATTATTGCTATTATCATTATTATTATTATTACTACTACTACTACTACTACTACTACTACTACTATTATTACTACTAAATGGAAATGTACAAACTTCTTTTCCTTTCATTCAATGTGGTCTGCTTTGTGATATATTATGATGGGCGTTGTGCTGTTATTCATGTACACATTTTTTTCAAATACAATTTCTCATTTCAATCGTCAAACAGACTGACAATTTTTGGTTAATCGTATATAGCTTTATTTACATTCTAAGGGAATAAAATAATTCTGATAATGGGAGGAAATAACATTGATTATGTGGCATTAATAAATGAATGCCGGACAAAACATTGCTGATATTGTATCATGGTTGATGGCCGCCGAGCCAGACGTTTTGATTGGTGAGACTGATTAAAATCGTCATAAATAATCGATATTACAATAAAATAATCATTTTACGGACTTCATTAGCGAAACGAGTTGACGCAATATTCGAGATTATAATCGGCAGACAAACACAGGGAGAGCGAGGAAATAGATAGAGAGAAAATGAGGGATGTGTAAAGAGAGAGGAAGAGAAAGATAGACAAACGGAGAGAAACTCATACACACGTTTTTCTCGCTATATCTTTTCATTCATCACAGCAACTTTACTCCCGTCCTTCCTGTCCTTCCCGTCCTTCCCGTCCTTCCTGTCCTTTCGTCCTTCCTGTCCTTCCCGTCCTTCCCGCCCTTCCCGTCTTTATTACTTTGTTTCTTTATACGTTTTTTTTATTACTCTTTTATTTCTTTTTCTATGTTTCTTTAGTTTTATTCTAATCATATATATTTTTTCTTCTTGTTATATATTTGTTTCATTTACTCTCTCTTTCTGTCTGTTTCATTCATTAATTCATTCATTTAACTTTTGTATTCCGTTTAAAATATGCCTGATGAGTTTCCGTCGAATTTTTTTCCAGGGGGCATTCTTTTGTGATCACCAACCAAGCAGCAGAGTCAGATCCGGATATGATGGTGCATGCAGAAGGAATTTGTTGTGCAATTCGAATTGTTTTCTTAACGTTGCTATCGACTTGTGACGCGATGCATTCTATTAGTAAGATGACACTTTTTCCTCATTTCTGTACGACGTCTTTTGCAATATCTGCAAGCGTATCAATAATGCCATATTATATTCGCCAATGATGTTTCTTCTGTTGTGAAAATATTTTACTTACAAAATAAGTTGCGCATCGCAAAATAAAGAAGCCTTACCTGCTGATGCTTGCATTTTTAGTCACTTTGCTCTGGCGACTTTAGTCAATATTCACTCATATGACTGCCAATGTACTTTAAATAACGCACAGACATATTCATTATATATATATATATATATATATATATATATATATATATATATATATATATATATATATATATTATTGCATGAATCTACAAAAAGCCATCGAATACTATGTATTCATTTTCAGTATTTCTTGCAATTTTCTCAGTAACTACGTAAGTTAATCTTGAGACTAAAGCGTAATTCACTACAAGAATGTAACTCGAATACCTTTGTGTTGTAGACAGCCATAAATATATTTCTATAACCTTTTCATATCTCTATTTACTATTATATAAATAGAACTTTGTCTGTGTGTGCTTGTGTCCGTGAATTCGGTCAGTAGGGACTCAAAAACGATTTTTATAAAATTTCATACCAAGGTACTTTTGTTAGAGAATGGATTGAGAGAGAGAGAGAGAGAGAGAGAGGGTGTAAATTATACTGAGACACGTTGACCGGAAGTCAGGATCAGCTGATCGGATTGCGTGTGAGTCACGTGATCAGGCTAGCTGAATCGTTGAGATTTGGTTTGGGCTTAGAAGGCGACGGACGGCTTCACAGACGTCTCCTCCCCTTCTCTGGGGGGACGCTGACGTGTGTTGAAATGAGACAAAGAGAAACCACGCAAACTAGAGATTCACTTTCCATCCTTCTGCGAGACATTTGGAAAGTGAAATAAACTATAAAACCAATTCATCATGTTGGAGTGAATGAATCTTTGTCCAAAACAGATACCGTAAACCCTCCAAAATCTGGCCAATTCTAACATGGTTTTTAATCATCAGTTATTTGTTTTACAATCCACGTTACCCCTTATCCACGAGTGGCATTTGACCCTTGATGAGCGATTACTCGTTAGTCAATAAATAAATCTCATTCTACTTCCTATCTTTAGTTCTCTCTTTTAAACAGTATTATTTTCTCTTTACTTTTATCGTTCTCTTGATTCTCTCTCTCTCTCTCTCTTTCTCTCTCTCTCTCTCTACCTACCTACCTTTATCGCCAGGTATCTCCCGGCATTTTTCTATCTACGCATAGTTATTTCTGTCTCTAAAAACAGGTTTTGTGCTACTAGATAAGGCAGTTATACCGGAATCCGGACCTAAAATTAAACCAAATATCGATTTTCATAATTTTTCTTTTTTCTACTGCCAAACACAATCATGTTCTGCAAAGCAAAAAACAAAAAGAACAACAATGTTCCGCTAATAAACAAGCAAACCAAACCCAACACTACGAATAAATAGTTTTATGATTTGTAGCATAAAAACTCCAAATTTCGGTATTAAACAATTCGAATAGTGTACATGTGTCGTAAACTAAACAATCTAAATAAACACCACAAATAAATATTTAACAATTAAAAAAAAAAAACCTTAAAATATTGCTTTTATCTGAATGACCGAATTTGGTTATTAAAAACCGGAAAAACGTTGATATATATATTACAACGAATTCAATCCAAACTAAAGACAAGATAACTCGTCTAGTTAATTTTTGATATTGTTTTATCTGTCTGGCACACAATCCTCTTTTTCTCTATTTCTCTCTTATATTACATCTCTCTCATTATCTGTGTTTCCCATCTCAGTTTACGTCTGTCTACTTATCCACCAGTCTCTTTAGATATCTACCACGTTTTGTCTATGCCAACTTCATTTTTCCCTCCTTTCTCTCCCCGTCTCTCATTCTATGTCTTTCTAGATATCATTTATTAAAAGTATTTAATCGCAAACACAGACGGATTCTAATAAGCCAACATTCAAAATCTCTTAAAGTATCTTCTCTTCCCAAAACAAAATGGCGTCGGCTCGGAAAACTCAAAATCGAATTATTTTTTCTCCACAAACAAAACTAATACATTCGAAATTGGGTTCTTATACTTTACGTTGGACGAAAGACTTTTCCAGCGACGAAATGTACAAAGTTTCTAAAGAGAAAACACTAATATTCCATTAAAATAAAGTCAGACGAAACCAAAACAAATAGTCTTAAGTTACATCCATTAAATATACGCGTTCATCGATTAATTCCACCGTAATCTCAGCATTTAGATAGACAGATCGACATCTTACAAACAAAGGCTATGATTTAAATACATGGACGCAGATAAAAATAGGGCCGTATCACAATTTTCGCTTTTTATGGAGTGAAATAATTGGACAAAAGAGTGTACATTCGTCGTCAAAAAATAACGGAAACAGAATTATGATCTGCTAGCATTTGAACTGGTAGTCATATAAAATAGTGTCTCCAACGATGAAGATAACAGTAAAAAATAAAGAAAACAAATATCTCAAACTTGAAAGTAAAAATGTATTAATCTGTGAAGGAGGAAGGAAAAACGGGAAGAATTTTTTATTATGGACAAAGTAAAACATACCTTACGCCATTTATTTCAGAAAATTTGGCTTGTCTGATTTTTTTATTTACTTCTGCTCTGTGAAACAAGCTATCATTTTTGTTCAGAACGGTTATACTTGTATGGCATATGCGAAATAATACAGCGTGACCCCCCCCACAAAAAAAACGGGCCCCAACACTAATTAGGCTACATTTCTTAGTGTTTTGTTCGAATGGAATTAAACTTTGATCATCACTAGTTTATTATATTCAAAACATCACATCAAAACACTAGGGTATTTGGCATTTCCCCCGTTGACTGTAAAATGCTAAGAAAAACAATTGAATGTCCTGTTTTTTTTTGGGGGGGGGGGTCACCTTGTATGTATCATTCAAAAAGGGTACTCTTTGAATATGTGGTTGTGCCATTTTTTGTAATTTTTAACTGCTTTAAAGCTCCACCGGTCGCTCATTTTCGCCCAAATTTCAAACAATTATTGTAGTTTATAGATCACCTTCTCAGCTATATTGTAAAAAAAAATTCAATTTCCGTCCAGTAAAAAAAGGTATAATGAATTTACTGGTGTTCAAAATCGTAAGAAAAAACAACGTAAGAATGTGAGCGACATTTTTTACGACTAGTTTCCATTGCAATCACGTCGCATCAGCGACTACTGTTTCTACCAATTCACCGCTCTCGCGAAAAGATAAGTAACAAGTGAATCAGAGAGAATGACAGAATAAAAGGGAGATGATTTCAGTGAAAGCAGACGAGTGACGTATATTGTTATTACATACGTGTAGGTTGTATTTATGGGGGCAAAATAATAAGAAATCGTGGATTACTATAGGAAAATGCGAGCATGAAAAGTAATATGGTAAAGCTTGCAGCATTAAGAATGGTGCGATATTATATGTTATAAATTTATTATATTTTTACTGTAATATCGTGTCCTTTTCTTTTCCAGCTTTAACAACTAGTTCTTTCCTTTTCCATGTTGAAGATTAAATAAATATCTCCAACTGATGTTTCAAAATCGACCTAGCCTGTGTAGACAAAAGATTTTGAAACATCAGTTGCAGATATTTATTGATTTAAAACCACCTGAACAGTGAGATTTTTTTTCTCACTGGTCTTCCAACTGAAACCAAATTCCCTTCTTTCCTCATTCGTTTCTTAGTTTTTAATTTATCATTCTGACGTTTCCTCTTAGAGGGTCAGACGATAAGGCCTTAAGGAAAAAAAAAAAAGAATTTTAATAATTTCACTTGCCCGTTTTTTTGTTTTTTGGTATTTAAATTAAATATATATATATATATATATATATATATATATATATATTTCAAGTTTAATAATATTCAAAGATAAAAATCATTAAGTTTAACGAGATTTATACAATAGTGCTCAGGAACAATAAATTACGAGGTGCTCCTTCATTTATATTCAAATAAACGTTGTTTTTTTATATCAAATTTTTCTTTTTCTTTTAGGATACGGCTTTTTGAAAAAGAAATGATAAAAAAAACGTTTCTGTCGCCTGATAGGAATTGATTGGTAATTATGATGAACAACTGGATCGAAATATGACTTTAATTGTGTGGCTATATGAAAGTAGAGTTTATTTCAATATATGTAGATAACGCAACACACACACGCACACACGCACACACAGGTATACATGCACACACGCACAACACACACACACACACACACATATATATATGTGGGGATGTAATCGCTAATCAATAATATATATATACATATATATGTATATATCTCATATATATATATATATATATATATATATATATATATATATATATATATATATATATATAACTCCGCGGATTAAGGACTATCCACTTATCTTGTGCTTCCTTTTTTAAAATTAAATAGGTTTTTAACTCTTTTTCAAGATGTTTTTTAACATGTTTTATTAATCATTTGTTTATATATATATATATATATGTATATATATATATATATATATAATGGTCATATAGATTGGTTTCCTAGATGTAAATCTATTGAACCCCGTGTGATTATTAATGGGTGCTTTATGGAGGACAGAGCTGGCATATAATTTGTTTATTATACAACTATTATTAGTTACATATGTGCATGGTTGTTTCAGTTCAAGAGGACACTTCATCAGACCAAGCAACGAGCGATATTGAAACGAGAGTCAAGATTACATTCATTTTTTATAAAATATTCCGGTGTGATTCCCGCCATGAAAGAAAGTGGCGTGCATACATTGTGAGTGTGAGCAGTAGGGATTTTGGAAGGAAGGGAATGGTGTGAGGCATAGTGAAGGAAGAGATCTATTACGAGAAGCAGAAGGGAGGTATTGGTATTATTTTTAACGTGTTGCTCGTTTATTTGCCTAAGTTTTCGCTTTGATCTCATTTAATATTATACCGTCACTGTCGTTAATTTCCAATCTTAAGTTTTATGCTTGCTTTTTCGTTTCTAGTGGCGACTTCATTATTCACCGATTTTATTGATAATCTTTATTTATTTACTTTTATTTTATTACTCACTTTTTTATGCAATGTCTGAAGTAATTACAGCAGCAAAGGTGTTCATATCTATATATAAATTTAATTTCAATGGTTGTCATTCTTTCATTTGGGGTGTTTATTTTTTTCCTCAATATTAGAGCATAAATATATTTTATAGAGTTATATGCTTCATTACAAAGATAGGTTTTCCAGACCATTACGACGCTAACAGGTACATAATAGTATATATTTATTTACATTAGTGGTGTATTCCGTTCCTAACTCGATAACTGCATTTACTCCACAGGCATATAATATATGCGTTTCGTTATCCATGGCTAGAAGTTATAACAAGTAAAATTTATCCCCCCCAAAAAATGTTAAGTAAATTGATTGAAAAAGTGATAATCGGTAGGTGATATGTCTCGAGAGTATGGCGGATGAGGCAGAGTTTAGTAGCCCAATTTGTTCAACTTCTTCAGGACCGTTTAAGCAACGAGCAGTCGGACATTGTCGAGGTGAAGAATTGCACCTTTTCTGTTGACTAATGATAAGTGTTGTTATCGAAGTATCTGATGCATTTTATTCATTTGTTGACAGGATTTCACCCGTAATGGTTTCGTCCGCATTCTAAATACCGTAATGTATGAGGTGGTATTATAACTTCACGACACACACTTGACTGGTGGTCTTGTGATTACCACATGTTTCTACTGGTTGTTATCTGTTTCCTTCCACGCCCATGTTGCTTTAAGATCCGTGAAAAAAAGTAATGGGTGCCGTTTAGTGGATGAATGGTTGGATTTTGTGTTGGATAGAAGAAAATTTGTCAAGCAATAAAAGAAATGACTAAAACACTTGTTATAAACAGCAACAAACGTTTATTTAGACATTTTTTATCGATGATTTTCAACAAACACCACAGAGTAGAGGTGAGTGTGATTGACTGATGGAACAAAGTTTGCGTAAGAAATCTTAACTGCAATTGGGCAGCGTCAATGATGGAGAGTGCAGTGGCAACGGATGTGGTTCTTTAAGCGGCGGAAATAGAACCAACGCAGCTTTCCGCTTTGGGTATCCTCTATTTATGGGCCTGAATACCAAATAATCAACTCCTAATTGGTCAGCCAATGGGTAATGCCGACCAGTGGCTATCGTTTGCCTCTGATTGGTTTAAGTAATCGGCGAATCAATCGCAGTAATCGGGATGGCCTACAAGGAGCAGTCCTGTGGTTCTTTGACCAATGATTTATAACCGTTAAGGTCTTGTGCAAAACTTGCACTTAATTCCAGATTTGTCGTTTATAATTTTCAAAGTAACATGAATTTTGGCGCACACACCTGCAGAATATATTGTTTTAGTGACAGTGTTATAGGTCAATCCTGTTTTTCTCGAACCACAAACTCTTTATATTAAATGAGTTAATTACACTTGGTTCTTAAAAAATGTGGGATACACAAAACGAATTTACTTTTAAATTGTTTAATAAATTAATTATTATAATTTTATTAATTATCATTTAATTAAAATCTCCAGTGACTTTTTGACACCTAAATGAAAGTGGCATAATGAGACCAGTCGCAGACTACCAAACAGTCAGCATGGATTTCTTTTGGTGCAACGTTGGCTTCGGGAAGTGCTGTGGGGCTTCGTTGGCGTCAAACTACTGGCCTGAGCGTTGCTGGTTGTCGTAAATTATCCATTTTTCATCGCAGGTCACAAACCGGACGAGAAACGGGTCGTTTCTGTTGCATAAAAAGGGAAAGATGACACTTCATAACGGCGTTTCTTTTGTTTGTCGTTACAATTCGTAAGGCTCCCAATTATCAAGACGTCAGCAACCTCTAATGGCCTTCGGAATTTACAATTTAAAAATGTTGTTATCGGTAAAAAAAAATTAATTAAAGCTAAACTATGAACTTCTACGCTATGGCAAGGTTACCAAAGTTATTACCACATGCAAAATAGGTAGATACGATAGTTAAACGAAAAATAAAGTAAAAAAAGTGAAGTAAAAAAAAAATACGCTTACAAAAAATATTAACAATCGAAGTTTTTTTAAAATAAAAACAGCCAGACGCCATTTTCCAGTCTTTAGAGTAAGGCAGACGAAATGAGAGAGAGAAAGAGAGAGAGAGTGAGAGAGAGAGTGAGAGAGAGTGAGAGAGAGATGTCTAGACAGATTCGACAGGGGGGAGGGTCAACAACGCATGCGTCAGATGAAGTCATGACGTCGTGACCTGATTTACTTTAAATAGTTGTTAAACCGAACAGACTTTATATACGCCACTTTAGCGCAGGTAGGTAAGGGCTTGATTCATTATGTAAACGTTTTGGGTTCGAATCGTGGTGTGAGATGTTTTCTTTTTTCGATTATTTAAATTTAAATATTTAACCCTGTATTATTTAAGCCATTTTTCACGTAACGTTCGTTCGTTTGCCTTACGTTATTTTTTTGTGTTTTACCCCCGGCCCCGCTTAATTAAAACGTTGTTTTCTTTTCTTACTTCGCTTATAACAATGCTTACATCGTCATCGTCGTCGTCGTAACGCTCGACGACTTTCAAACATCTTTCACTTCTGGCTGGCCGATTTTATTTTCAAACTTCGCCTCAGGGGTTCGGATTCAATCCTACCCCCCCTCCCGGTTTCTTTTTTATTTAACACCACACACCCCTACAAACACCCGGGCGACGCCGGGTACCCCTTGCTAGTCTATATATATAAAAGCGAAAATTATGTATGTATGTATGTTTGTGTGTCTGCTAAAAACGTTTGACCGACGAAAGAAAAATTCAGAAACTTGGTCTCATATGAAAGCTCCACCCTCCGGATGACAAATATCGATGAATTGGCCCAAAAGGACCATCAGAAGTGCGTCAACTGATCGATTTTCAGCAGGGGGGGGGGCAAAAAAATGATATTTTAATGTTAAACATTCCATATTTTTAAATCGATTTATAACTGCCCCAAAAAATACGGGCGCCAACTCTTCTACATAAAGTGTACACGGGGCCATTTATTTTGGGTCAACTTGTATTTAAAACCCGCTGAGTCATGTCACGTGATCTTGACGTCAGCAAGCTGTAATGGCAGTCGGAATTTAAAAACATTGTTGTTATCGGTAAACATTTTTTTACCCCTCACACAAGCTAAACTATGAACTTCTACGCTATGACAACGTTACCAAAGTTATTAGCACGTTAAATATAGTTAGATACGAGAGTTAAACGCCAAAGCCGAAAAGGTGAAGTAAAAAAAATACGCTTACAAAAAATATTAACAATCGAAGTTTTTACAAAAAAAAAACAGCCAGACGCCATTTTCTTTTTTAGTAACACTCTTTAGAGTAAGGAAGACGAAGTGAGAGAGAGAGACATACACAAACGCAAACAGAGAGAGAGAGAAAGAGAGACAGACAGATAGAGAGAGATACCTAACAGGAAACGAAATACGTAATTTAATAAACGCTACACGCTGAATCATAAAAAATGTAAAACAAAAAATAATACGCTTAAAAAATTATTAACGATCGATGTTTTTAGCATTAGTTCATATTCTTTTTTATAACTCTTTAGAGTAAGGAAGACGAAGAGAGACAGACAGATAGAGAGGGAGAGGGAGATAGAGAGAGAGACCCACACACACACAACAACAGATATAGAGAGAGAGGGGGCGAGAGAGATGTCTAGACAGGAACTGTGTTTTAAAATGTAAACTAATAAGAGTGATCGTATTTGTTTTTCAAGTAACGTTTGTTTCTACGAAAGATGAGACCGCTGGGATTCTTAGAACATATACAACACTTTGATCTTAGCCAAAAGACCATGTAAACAGGTAATAAATGCTTTAGTTTCAAGAATTTATTTTTTGTAAGACGAAAAGAGAGAGATAGAGAAACAGAGAGAGAGAATTCTAAGACAGGTTAATTCAATTTACTCATCATTTATACTAATTTTATATGTTTTTCATCTCATATTTTTATCTTTCTTTACATTTGTGTCGTTGTCTTGCCTTTTTTAACCAATGAAAGCTGAAATTCAAATAGTAGTTTCATCGAACTCTATATGCATTAAAATATTTTAAAAGCAATAGTAAACAGCCAGGAACACAAGTAAAACGTAGATAAATAATCCAATCTAACTTAATTTACTTTCATATGTTCTTAAGCAAAGGGTGCTTTGTTAGCAGAGGAACCGGCGCTGCTCGGTCATAAAACACGCTTAAATATGATTTTTTAAATTATGTAGATTCCGTATATCTATTGATTATTATATTGTACCTAATATATAGTAGGATTTTCAAAAGGATATCATATGATTTATGTTCCATAATATAGAAGAGAAAGCAAAACTGTTACCGCTTCAACCTATGTCGTTATCCTTTGAGCTATTTGTAAAAAAATGAACCGGTTTTAAATAAATATATATATATATATATATATATATATATATATATATATATATATATATATATATATAAATTATAACACGGAAATTACATAATTGTCGATGCAATAATTTATTTCAACCTTATGGTATTTTCAAGCATCTAAATCAGACAATTACATTTTTGATACTGAAAAAAAGAAAAGAAAAGATCGGGCTTCGACCCTCAAAAAACCAGAGGTGGTGGTAGTAGCAATCCACTTAATACATTTAATAGAGAGGGTGGTAGGGATTTAAAAAAATAAAAATTAAAAATTAAAAATAACAAATAAAAATATTAGATTAGACACTTATAAGCGGCAGCTCGATGTAACCATAGATACACACACACACACACTCACACACACACACACGCAACACATACACATACACCTACACCCACATACACACACACACACACGCCTCTAAGATGTACGTTCTGACATGTAAATGCCTTGACACGCGTTTACTAACCTAGGAAGAAAGGGGCGAAAGTATAGGGATATATAGTGAAAGAAATAGAACAGCGCGTAATGGAAAAAAGAAGAAAAAAAGAGGAAGAAAAAAAGAGGAGACAGTGATCAAATGTTAACTGTCATATTAATCTAGAAACTCTGAGAAAAGTAAGGGAAATAAACTGGATGTTGTACACGCGTCCTATAGTTAATTGAGTCATGGAAAGTAGGTCTATTAAAAGATAAATAAAAAAAAATAATAAAATAAAAGTAAGAAAATAAAAATAAAAAGAATATTATATATAAAGTTTTAAAACTATCTGTATGTTATTATGTAATTATTTATATATATATATATATATATATATATATATATATATATATATATATATATATATATATATATATATATAGCTCGTCCACATATAGTGTTTTTGGGCAGTATCACAGCTCCACGGTGAAGATAGCCTCAGCAACTACGTCAAGCCAAGATTGAATCTAAACTGCCTAGGTGACAATTATCGCTTCTCACAGTTACAAATTGGGCTATTTGGCTGCTGCGAAATTACAATGTTTAAACATTGTGCAAATGTACATGCTCATATATATATGTCGTGGATGTATCTCACCCGGTACTTAATTGTCTATAAACGAGGGTCGCTGTTTGTTTGTCTGTAAATAAACAAACAGCTCAGGCATTGTAAAAGCAGAAGGCGATTGTTTATTTAAATGGACATTCGTTGTGGTTATTTGCGAGCCAATGGGAAAGTGGGTAAAACTGCCGCCTTTCAACGCGATGGTTGTAGGTTCAATCACCGGCTGAGGAAAACACTAATGAACACTAATGAGTTGTGATACAACGAAATAGGACTGTATGTGGATGATTATATATATATATATATATATATATATATATATATATATATATATATCCTTCTTTATTAAACAAATTGGGTTCGTTCTTTTCTTTCTTATGCATCCACTCACTTTTTCAGGCATTTTTACTGAAATATTGTTATTTACTTCCACGAATCTATGCTCTGCATCTCTTTGTCTCACGAAAAAAATTTATTATATCATTTCAAATTTCTGTCCCACATTCAAGTACACGTGATGTAACTTTCCTAGATAGTTCACTTGCTATCACATAATGTACTCGTCTTTTATATACGGCACAATCACATTAACACAACGGTTCTTATTAGATCACGCAAGTTAAACAACGTTAAGCTAGATGAGTGACCAATTAGCATAACTAGGCGCTATATGTACAAGGATGTCGACATCTCCCTGCAGGAAATCCCAACACCTCGCGTCATCATCTTACTTCATCAGGATATACATGCGATTTGGGAATTGCTTGTGAACTAAATATTTCCATGAAATGTCCTCCTTCGAAGGAAATCGCTTAAAGCCGCTTAAATTAAATGCCGCTTGTAAAAAAAGTACTGTTCTCAAACACACGTCATTTATATCTTTCCGTCTCTCTCTCCTTTTCTTTAGATATCGATATGTCGAAATCATACACATGCATGCACACATGTTCACTCCCACAATTGATATAGATATTGTCTACGTGCACACACACACACACACACACTTATACACACACGCACACACACACACACACATATATATATATATATATATATATATATATATATATATATATATATATATATGCGTTTTATTTTTTATTATCGTATCTTTCTGTTAAGTTACATTATTGTTTTAGCTACGCGGCCGTTTTTTTTTTTTGCTCGTCTGTAGCTTCCTCAGACTTTTACAGAAAACCGGTTTTCTGTTAAAGTCTGAGGAAGCTACAGACGGCCAAAAAAACGGCCGGGTAGCTGAAACAATAATGTAACTTAACATAAAGATACGGTAATAAAATATAAAACGCATGTTTGCTCTACAACAGTATTGAGCACTTTCTTCAGTTTTTATCAATTACCATTTCTACTATATATATATATGTATATATATCTATATATATATATCTATATATATATATATATATATACATTTCTTGCATATTTTACTGATTGTCCTCTAACACAGTTTTGCAAACGGAAGTTATTTCCCTTCTATTTCTTTGAATGTTAACACACATGCCCATATCCCCTTTTGCGTTTCCTCCCTCTCTCTATCTGCCTATCTCCTCTCCTTTTCCCCATGTCACACAGTAAATAACACTCTCACACACTAACCTACTCTTTCACTTATACTCATGCTATCTTACACCGGTCTTTTCCTTCAAGCACTTATTTAAATATCCCTGTCTCACTACCACACACGCAACCGTTTTCTGTTTTACGCATACATATACACACAGAAGATTTGGCTAGGAGTTGGATGCTTATTAGACATAGTTGCTTATACGGACGTTTGTCAGAAAAACCGCGAATAAGGATAATTTCACCTACAAGCAAACTTGTATACAAAAATTTTAAATGCTGAATGAAAGATCTTGGTAATTGTGCACATCAATGTCAAACTTTGATGCACATATTGACCGCTGATGAAACAAAGGAAATTACATGTTGGACTTTGACACATATGTTGACCTCTGATAGAACAAAAAAAGAGTTTGTCATGAAAGCAAAAGGTCTTACAAACAAAGATGGAGAGTGAAAGACGGAGAGAGAGAGAGAGAGACGCACGATCGTTACGTCATTAGCTCTTCAACCCTAATCTCGCCTTTCGCCCTTGCTCTATACGTCCGAAATTCATTGCAGACAAAATAATAATTAAATTAAAATAACAGTTTTGTTATGAAACCAACGCTGTGTTTGATTTTCAAATGGCTGGAACAAGCTAGAGTGTATCTATTTATTAGCAGCAATTATCTTCGTGAAAGTGCAACAAACATGATTATATATATGCGAGCGATAAGAAGTAGAAAATATACAGAGACAGAGCTAGAGACGATAGACGAGATAGAGAGAGAGAGAGAGAGAGAGTGAGTGAGAGAGAAATGGGCTTTCAGATTAGGATAGCTCCAAGTAGAGAGGGCTCAGAAATGGCGGTAGGCAGAATCAATGTTGCAACTTTCCAAAAAAGAGAAAAAACATTTCGGAATAAAACGTTGCCGAAAATAAACCAAAAGACTCTCATTTCTTGGGAAGAATTTCCATTGCAGATTTCCGTCAAACAAGACCAAATATGGACCAGATATGTTCCCGATTGGCTAGATGTTGAAACCCCAAATAAGTGTTATTCATCCGTTATGTTGTATAAAAGGTGTTTATGTATATTTTTGTGCCGTCATAATCAGTAATTAAGTGTAGATAAACACGCAACAAACTCTAAATTAGACGATCACAACGCGAAACAGTCATAGACTAAACACAGGTGTATACACATATTATATAGATGACTGTGACACGTACATACAAACGTATATAAACTCTGTATAAACACATTCAAAAGAAGAACATTTTGTATTACTAAACGATAAATGAATTCAGACACGTATATATAAATAATATATACTCCAACACTACAGCATCATTTCACAATTCACTTTTCTTTTACATTTTCTGACTCTTGCTCATCTCTCTCTAGCTTTTATCTCTTTTGTGTTTCGCTTCTCTATTCACACAAAACTGTGTGTTGTTGCACACACACACCTTCTTTCTCTATTCGCTCTTAGTTCTTCACTGTCCTTCTCTCTGTATGTCTATCTTTTCTATCTCTGTCTTTTGCATACCCAAACCTTCCCAACGTATAACCAGACAAAGTATTTCAGCGAGCTCAAGTCGAGGGAGGAGTGGAGACATTGAGAGAAGAGTAGCACTCCTTCTGAATCCAAGCCTGGGTTTCTTTAAACTTGTGGGCCGACGCAGGCGCAGGGTCTGCCACCGGCCACCTTATTGCCACAGAGATCACTACACTCTTCAGCACATCCACGTACACTTTAGTGTCGAATTTCAATCCGTTTTCGAACATGTGAGATGGAACGTGGCCCCCACTCGAAACCAAACCAAAGACCATAACCGTGGACGGAAACATTATTTTCATTACCCTAGCCACGTCTCTATTATTCGTCGCAATCTACCGATCCATTTTGAGGGTGCTGGCAACGGTCCTGTTGCCATTTCGGTAGAAAGCATGAGTTGTACAGCGGTGCATCTCCGATCCCGCTCGTTTAACATTGTATCAGTTTCAGATATGATAGAAATCACCTATCGCTCTTGGGATTTATGCACAATTGGCCAACTAGTAGATTTTCTGGAACAAAAAAGAAAACCGGTTTTCATCAAACAGAAATAGAACCATGCCGTCTTTTCGAGGGCGACAGTTTTATCGACCAATCAGCGAGCAATTTTTTATCTTTATTTAATATATTGCATAATATGTCACAGAGTGTCTTAACTCGAACTCTACTCTAACGATTTCGATATTCATATTCGTCATTAGGGGTAAATATTAAAACAAGAGGTTTAATTTGATTGTATATACATACTAGTAGCAGGGAGACCAGATCTTATCCGGGAGTGAATAGGGAACAACAAATCTTCCATACTTCAAATACTTTTATTCTCATTGAAATCAGTGAAATCGCCCATCTTTCAATCAAATCGATTGATTGCTCTAGACGGATATGATCCGATACTTTGCCAGTGCGAGTTACTTGGTTTCTCGTGATGATTTTTTCAGCTCCTTGTGTGTTAGACACGATTTAATGATAGGCACACTCCTTTACATCAAAATTTCGGTATGGCTAAAACCGGTCGGCATGTCTGGTCATTGAGTCTTAGTTGTGTTGTTTCGGGCAGAATTCTATCGTCATTGATGGCAGGGACCGTTTTTATGTTTCTGATAATTAACGCTTATATAATATATTGAAAAAAAAAGAATTTTTTTAAGTCTAGATTCTTTTATTTTAATACTAGCGGAGAATATTTAACTGACTCGACGCGCTTCACAAAAGCTCGGCACAAAACTATAATGAGCATCGCTGGCACGTAATTGTCTTGTTTGGTGTCCTCGTCTTGAACTGTTTAAGACAGCACAGTACTTTATTCTTCACATGAGAGAAATTGACTGATGCAAAAATAGAGTATAGAGAGGGAGAGAGAGATAGAGAGAGTGAGAGGGAGAGAAAGGGAGGGGCATGAATACATTTTAAAACATGGCCAGTCGAATTCTATTGCATTTTTAAATTCCGATGAGAGCAGCCATGTTTGACCTTTCGAATCCTGGGTTTCAGGTCGTTTTAACCCAACTGCGTTTCGTAAACAAGTGTGAGTCAAACCTCGCTGATATATTCTGGCATTTTGAAAATCAAACAGCTCCTGCATGATATATGTGCTTCCCCCACCAGAGAAGTTTAGCATCAGGGTCTAAAATGTGGTGTGATAAACGCTGTCCCGAAATGGTTTCTCACCCACTGTGTCACATCGAAAGACACCGCGATGCACAAATAGTAAAATTTACACACGTCTCCATCGTGACGTAGTCCACAATACATTACAGTCTACATTGCACGGTAGATCATCTACTGTTGATATTATAAACGTTTTTATATATAATGAATCGGCTTAAATCAGTCGATTGCGTCATAAATTAATTTCGAATGCGTCTCTTTCGTTTTTTATACTAAAATAGAACAATGACATCTTATGCATATTACATAAACAACTTTATCTTAAAGTATTTTACCGGTATTTTATTTTTCTCACATTATCTATCTCTAGACGGCCTTCAAATAAGAACGAAACGTTATAATTTGTAATTTATGATATAATTTGGTGTGTTAAGTTTTTCATCACCGCATCACATCGGAAAATTATTTCCATAATTTTCGTCATAGTTCGTATAAAGTAGCGAGGGCGACACGTTTAGCCGGTCGTAAAATACGCTTGAATATAATATTTTAATTAGTCCAGATTTCATATATATAATCATAGACTTGTGATTTCAAAAGTCTAATATATAAAAGAAAATATATCTGTGCGTCTATCTGTCCGTCCGTCTGTATGCCTGTCTCCATATTTTCAAACTCTGTCTTTTTCGAAACTAAAAGTCGCAGAACGGATCTAGGGACCTTAAATGTTCTTTTATGAGTCTTTAGCCGGTTAAAATAGTTTTTAAAAGGTAAAAATTGAGTCAAAATTTAAAAAATTTTGTACAGTCATATTATTTTTTTTTAAATATTTAATCAGTCCATACGCGTTTCAGGTTAATACAGTGGTAACGTCACCAGATTTGAATGCTAGAGTTTTCCTTACGGTTTCGATTCTAACTGATGGTATATAACTACTTTTTTTTACTTTTGAAATCACGACTCTATAATAATGTATAGTAAATCTGGACAAATTAAAATTTTATATTTTAAAGTATTTTACGATCGGGAAAATCCGGACGTCGCCGGTAATAAAAAAAAATGTATTTGGTGCCATCAGCTAGAATCGAAACCAGAAGCAAAACTGTAGCACTCAAAGCTAAAAGTACGAAATTAACACGCATATAAACTGGTGGAAAATTAAAACTTAAAAATAAACTAAGATGATTGTACAAACGGTACAAAATATTTAAAATTTGGACCAATTTTTGACGCCTTAAAAACTATTTTAACTGGCTTATAAACTATAAAAAAGGTCTCTAAAAAACAATAATTTAAGGCCCTAGCGCTGCTCTGCTAATTTTAGTTTCGGAGAAGATAGAGTTTGAAAATATAGAGACAGGCAGACAGACATATAGCCTTGGACTTCCGATTCGTTGACTGTCATGGCTCTTGTGGGCTGCGACGTTGTTTGGCTGTGGAATTTATTATATATAATCTCTCACATTCTGAAAATCATATATATATATATATATATATTGTTCATGTATATATATGAATATTTACGGTACAATCACGGTGACACACCGATTCTCGCTGGATCACCGAACTTAAGCAGCGTTTAACCTGGTCAGTTCTAAATAGGTTACCATTTGGGATTTCTCGGTGCTGTATGTGATTTCTGCGCATCTCAGCATTGTTTCCAGTCGTCCGTGATTTCTCCTTGCTACTAGACTAAAACAGTGCCGATTCAGTAGAGGTGTGGTTAGAATTGGCGCAACTCTTGCCTCATAATTACATGTGCAGCTGCCCACACAGAAGGTACCTGTGTCTTTTGAGACTTAACGGTGGCATTGAATATATATATATATATATATATATATATATATATATATATATATATATGTATATATATATCACATATAGAACCTTTTCCATTGCATACAAAAAAAAATACAATCTCTCTGCTTTCTTTCCTTTCAAATATATTCGTTCTGTTTTAATCATCGCTTTAATCTGACGAGTATAAAAGAAGAACACTAAAGAGCTCCCATCATCCTGTTAGTGCTCTGTCCTTAATTGAAATTAAACATTAGAGAAGCAAGGACAACAACAAAAAAAACGATATGCTAAAAAAAGCTGATAAGAATAACGTGGGATTCGACAGATGTCTATCAGTTAATTTGACAAATATTAAAATTAAGCGAACAACAAGGCCGAACAGAAATAAAGGAGACAAAAAAGAAAGGGCAAAGGAAATTGCTAACAGCCTGAAACGATTGTTTCTTTTAAATAACCCCGACCCTCTTCAACTCGGCATTTTTTTTTTATTCTCAGATATTTTTTCGTGATAATTTACCCTGGAACTTTCCATATTAAACTCATCTGCTATAATCAACAAATATATCAAAACGCAGACATTTTGTGTACAACAAAGGACTCGTATTTTTTATAGTTTTTTTTTTTTAGTTTTTTTTATTTTTTGTTATCAAACTTACTTTTCTGTCACGTTTAAATCTTCTTTATTGAACATTGAACTTTTCTTTCGTTACTTTTTTTTCTTTATCGTTTTAGAAGCGAAAGAAAAACATAAATAAATATGTAAAAATAAATCGTAGTTGTTAATTTCTGGTTCCCTCATATGCAGACTATAAATAACGAATGCTTCGGAAAGGTAAACAAATTTTGACATTTTATTTTAAGATATAATTAATCAAACGTATACAACATGTATTCAGAAACTTGTTACGGGGTTGATTGCTTTATATAACGTATCCTGACCCCGTGGTGCAATCTATGGATATTGTTCCAACTAATTCTGGTTTAATCATTCTGTAAATTTTAGATAGGGATGTATCATAGCATGCATTTTCTTGATGCATAAAGGGTGGTCTGCGGTAATGCACTGGCCTCATAACCTATTTCGTGTTCGCCATTCTATCAGCTCAGACAGTAACCCTGATCTTAACCCGAACGTGTTCTTAAAAGAATACTTTAATACTATTTAGATTATTCGAGCTATTGTGTCAATCTTCAGTGTCATTGTCACAACGTTTTCGCCGATGTAACGTTTTACATGTGTATCTTGTCGAACTCGGGAATCTGTATGGGATTTTGAACGGAATTGTTTACTTTATCATCGAATGCAGTACTTTATCGTTATATCATACATGACTGCAAGAATTCATGGCATAAGGCATGCAGGAATAACCAAATTCAGTTCTAAGTGCCACTCTTCTGGTGGTTAAAGGTTCAATCCTCTGTGCGGGCAAACTAAGAGCACGATTGTAAATTAAGACTTATTCCTGGCTATAGCTAAGCAACATGAACATGCTGCTCTAAAGAGTTTAGTTCTAAATGTCTCACAGAGAAAAGGTTTCAAGTTTTATAGGATACACTTAAAGAAATTAGGTTACATCGGCCAAAATGTTGCGAGAACAACACTCAAGTTAGTACAGTGTTTCGAATCATCCAAATAATCCAAATCGTCAATCTTTATCTTCAAAATCTTCAAATAAGCTATGATGCGTTTGTTTGGGTCACCCAACGAGAAAAGTTTTCAGGTCTCGCTCTTATGTAATGGTTTCCTTTACTTTCGACTTAATCGTAAGTAGGCCCCGAAACGATGCATATTCTCTTCTGGCGACCCAAAATTAGATGTATACCGGAATGGATTACCCCGCAAAGGAAAAAAAAGCGATAAACTTTATTATATATAAGTTTAAAGGGAGATGTAGGCTCCGAAATGGTGTGTATTCTCTCCTGATTACCCGACATTATCTGGAGACCGGAATGAAACACCCCACAAGTTAAAACATCTCATGAACTTAGCTATATACATGTCTGCAAAGTAAGCTGTTTCTTCCACACAACAATATCTTCGGTTTGTCGTTTGTGTCATTGCGAATTTCTGCTACTGTTCTGGTAGCAAATACTATTCTGTTTCCCTAGGCTTATACTAAGATAGTCTTGTATCTTCTACAGAAATCGCTAATATCATTAATGTCTTTGTTTGGTCATGTTTATTTGGATTTTTGTATTGTTTGCACTACTATTCTCATCTTGATTGTTATTTTCAAAAAGTTTGGACGGTTATAAACCCCGGTCTTCTTTACGTGGATCTTTTCGGCTTGGGAATCCTTCTATGGAACTCAAGAATCTATATAAACATTTGCAACTTTACTTACGCGTGGTAAATTGTTCATTTTTCACCAGCCGGTTAAAAGTTTTAAAAATATAGTCTATACCTACTATGGTCTTCAGCGAGCATTGAACCCTTTAACGTTCAAAAGATGTTTGTTAACTTTTTACCAGTCTTGTTAAGGTCGAAGGTTCGATTCTTACTATAGAGGACACTAATTATCAATTCAAATATCATTTAGCATTTCCACCTAGGAATAGCTGGCAGATCGATAACAATAAATCATCATAAATAAATAAATGTTCGATTCAAAATTTCTTATAGATCATCGTGTTCGCTATAAAGATTTACGCAATAAAAATTATGCAACTTAAAAAGATTTGGGGTTAGGACGACCGGATAACAACCACGATGTGGACAATAGCCAGAAACATGCAAAAACTACTATTTAAGATTAATTAAAGACAAATGCGATAAAGTGCTATAATTACTAATTCCATATTGGAGAGAAGTATATGGTGGGTCACAAAATTTAATTGTTTGCAGAGGGAAACGCAGATCGCTAAAAAAAATTAAGAAAAACGAGATGACGAACTTTGCCAAAACCTAGAAAGCTTGTATTTAGACGAATGGTGAGCAATAAAATACAGCTAGCAGCGAAAAACTTTAATGTCTTTAAGAGACGAGAGTTAATCGATCGTAATGCTTTTCACACTAATTTGTTGTCTTAATCGCAAGTGTTTTATATGCGCTATCGACTTTCGCAAACGTTTACTTGTCCAGAATTTAGTATACACAGACACAGTAGAAATAAATCGACATATTCTACCTTAATAATTTAAAGCACTCGAAAGTAGAAAAACGGAGTAAGAGCTTGAAATATTGATATTTATACTAATTGTCATTTTTTTTTCTTGCATTACATAGCAATAGGCTCCTGGATATGACCTTAAACTATATCCAGTGGTGAGGCCCAAGCTTGCGGGCTTTGGGGAGTGTGGAGCCACCCTTTCATTGCCATTGCTCACAGGTCCACTCGGACCCGGAGTGGTAGTACCTGTTAGGGTCCCAACTATGGGTTAAATAGAAACCGACTTGCAAAAACAAATATATTCTATTAAAAAAATGTTCTTCAAAATCTTTGGATTCGGCATTAAATAACCCGAAAATGGTTGATATACCATAAAACAAAAACAACCAACCAACTACATAGCAATATATCTATCTATCTATATAATATTCTGCTTGTTTTTTTTCTTTAGTTAATCCGTGTGTTACGTTCTGCAAAAGATCAATACTATTTTTGAAACCAACCTGCTCCAAACATGCCAAATTCGCGAAGTTTCGGTTTAAAGGGGTAAATTTCACAACCCTTGACGAGCATATCAGGGTAGTCGCCATTTTGGTGTAGACTTGTTTTCGACTCTCATCATAAAGATTACACATAATCATCGTTTGAATAGAGCGAGAAAAGTTCTCATAGTAATATCGATGTGCATTGAATTAAGAAGTCAGCAAAACTTTACGTAAAAACTCGAACATTAAATCAATATTAAGTTCTTTTGATAAGACATGCGTATTTGAAATGGATAAGACATGCGTATTTGAAATGAACGTTTTTTTGTTTAGAAGTCAATTGAATCATGATGAATAACATTTTCATTTTAAACTCTTTTCCAAGTAATTATATATATATATATATATATATATATATAATCAGCAATAGGGTCTCTACAATGCAATGTACACTAGAATGTATTGCAGATTAATCACTTTGGAAAACATTGCAATCGGCTTCATTGTCCTAACTAACGACCAAACAACTTGAAGCTTCCTCAGGCGTGTCAAGCCACTAACAATGTCACAGGAAGACACCAGACTACAGCTGTGAAACGGAGGGCAAAAGAATCACTTTTATTGTCAGAAACCATTATTTCCAAAGTCCTTTGTCTTTGCACAGAATCATCGTCTATCCAGAGAAAAGCGTAGGCTACGATAAGAACGTAGATGGGGTGGTCAAAGTTGGCATTGCAAGATGGGACTACAAAACTGATCAGCTTGAAACTACAATAATATTGTAAAGAAATGCGTACAATTCCTGAACATGCAAAGGATGAGAATATTGAAAGAATATCAATTTATCATTCATTAAAATCATTTACCAAGTATTATATATTATTTATTTTTATTTTCTGAAATCCTTTGAGATGAGTTCTTCATAATTTATGTATTCAAAAATGAAAAGTAAATACGAGAGGCGCGCAATAACCCACTTCGAGTTGTCTGATGTATCTGAAATTTTGCATGTGCAATGATTTATATCTCTACGGGTTATGTGCAAATTACAGCTTTTAACTAATTGTGGTGTCTGTTTTACAGGTGTTTGAACTGAGTCAGGTGTGAAATGGAGTCTGTTGAATGTCGAGCAGTGATCCGGTTTTTGTATTTGAAAAGACGCACACCACAAGAAACTTTTGATGAAATTAAAGAAACTTATGGTGATAATGCCCCATCATATGAGCTTGTAAAACGCTGACATCGTGAATTCAAACATGGCCGGAAGTCTGTGGAAACAGCTCCCAGACCTGATCGCCCCCTTCTGCCATTAAGGCATCTGTCCGTCAAGTTGAGGCTGCCATTTAGGAAGATCGGCGCATTACTATTCGCCAATATGTCCAAGATGTGAAGATTAGTACAGTGTCTGTGGAAACTATCATTCATGACCATTTGCATATGCATAAGGTGTCTGCCAGATTGATTCCCAGGTTGCTCACACCATTCCAGAAGTGAAAACGCGTCGAGTACTCGAGGATGAATTTGGAGATGTGCCAAGAAGATGAATCAAATTTTTTCAAAAGACTGATTACACAGAAGGAAACCTGGATCCATCACTATGATCCAGAGACCAAAGCCCAGATAATACAATGGAAGTACGTGGACTCACCACCTCCAAAGAAGGCAAAGGTGCAGCTCTCCGCTGGCAAAATCATGCTCACAGTCTTCTGAGACTAGGACGGAGTAGTGATGACATATTTCCTGGCAAAGGGTACCACAATTACAGGAGCCTATTATGCTTCACTTTTTAGGAAATTAAGGGAAGCTATCAAAATCAAGAGGCGGGGCAAGATCAGCAAAGCTACACCCCTCCTGCAGGACAACGCCCCGGTCAACAACTCGCATGTCGCCAGATCCGAAGCACGGGCGTATGGTTATGAAATCCTGACCCATCCTTCCTACCCTCCTGACCTTGCACCCTCTTACCCTCACCTTTTCCCAGCCATGAAGTTGTTTTTGAAAGGAAAGCGTTTCCCAGATGATGCAACCTTGATTTCTGAAGTCACGTCGTGGTTGAAGGACCAACCTGAGGTGTCTACAAAAACGGTCTCCAGAGATGCATCAAACGATGAGAGAAATGCATAATTCTGGGTGATCCCTATGTAGAGAAAGACTAATAACTGTGCCAAGTTTCGTTGCTCTACTGCTATGGGAAGTGAGTCAGGGGCATTACTTATTGCACGCCCATCGTACATAGATTTACCAGATGTTGCTCGGATTAGTGATGATAAAATACATGCAACTTTATAGTTTTATAGTTAATATGATATTTATGCGTATAATTATTCTTAAAGCTTGTGCTTTGTCATTTAATCTGCCCTATAAATAAATAGTACTAATCCACAAGTTTTTCTGTTGATATTTCCCTGTAGGTTACAGAACTTTTGCGTGTGTCTACGTGTGTATGGCCAGCCAGAGTCGAATGGGTAAGGTGATGAGAAAAGAGGAGATCAGGGAGAGTAAGATAAGAGAGGCCGAGAGATGCAGAGAGATAGACGTTTCAATAGTAATGGGCTACTATTGCATTGGGCAACACAGGGTGACCCTTATAGTATATATAAAAATCGTTGAATATGTTTTGTACATAAATTTTACAAGAATTTTTAAGAGCGTAATAACAACTCTCGGAGAGAAGTTGAATGAATATAGAAGATTTTTATTTTTATTTTGGAATAATCATGTAATAAGCAGTCCTATTATATAGTATTATACATTTAAAATAGAAATGGAACCGCATGGCTTAAGAATACCCGTTCTTGTTAAATGTTACTGCTTGGTTATGTGAGTCATACAAACGCTTTCGATCGAAATTTCATAAAATCGTAAGGCATATCCAACCTTGAAACACGGAAAGAATTGTTTGCAAAATTGGTTTTGATAAAAAGGAAGGCAAATGATTTACGGCTTGACCAGACCGCTTGACCTTGCGGTGATAGAAGAAAATGGACAAGTTGACTCTATTACAAAGACAGATGAGTCGCCGGGGCAATGGGAGGTAAACAGAGGAAGGCCGTCGCTTTTGTGTTTGCTTCCTTTCTCTATTCATGCCTGATTGCCACAATTCCCCATTAAAATGGCGGAGAATGTGATAAAGCGCGCGAAACGTTTGATTCGTGATATTCTGAAGTACTTTAGCATGTAAAAGGGATTAGCGTCTTTGGTTGACGACTAATTTCGTTTCTTCGCTCATATATTTTACGAGTTATTACCGACTCCTCTCTTTACAAGTCAAACTAATTGAAGTAATGCTACTTCTACAAATCACTTTCCAATTTACTTGTTTTCTCCAGGAAGAAAGACATGTTACCTCTCCTACACAAGTCCGCTAGTCGTCGTAGTAAGACACTCGTAGAGAGTAAGCCTAACTATTAATACCTATTCCGCAATTTCATTTTTTGTATTAGGTTGACAAGAAGGTTTTTGCAGGGTTTTTTATTTTGATTTCAAATGATGTATTTTCAAATAAGTTTTCGTTATAAGACTTTTACTTTATATAGCATGTTAAAAGGCGTTTAGATATATCTAATCGTTTAAATTATTATCGTTTTAAAACAATTATGTCTTCTTTTTAGAAGGTTGGATACAAGATGAAAGAAAAACTAATTGACACAATTTTTTTTTCAATTCAAGCTAGGCCGAAAAGCTGCTGAAATAGCTCGCTATATCAACGAAGCGTTTGACCCAGGAACTACTTCTGAACGCACAGAACAATAGTGGTTTCAGAATATTCGTTGCGGTGATGAGAGTCTTGAAGCTGATGAGCGTAGTGGTCGGCCATCGGATGTTAACAAAGATCAATTAATTCGATTTCCAACAACCAGTGATTGATTTTGCGCTACGAAACAGATACTGTCAAGAATTGTGTAAGTCAACTGAATTAAAGGAATAAATTATAAGATGGTCTACATCGTGAATTTTGGAATATAATTTTTTGTCATTTATTCTCTATATATGTTAATGTATGTGTGTATATTTGCGTGCGTGTGTGTGTGTGTGTGTGTGTGTGTGTGTGATACTTGCTACTTCTTGCCAGTATTCAGTGGTGTTTGTAGTGGGATTTCATTATGCAAATTTGAGAGTCTTGCCAAAACGCTTGCTCAATTAGAGAGGAAACCAGAGATATTACTGCAATACTTGTGTGGTCTGGGAAGCAGAAAAACCTCATACAATTGTTGGTCATGCTTGACATCGTGTGACCACACACGGTTTACTAAACCAACTTTAGACAAATGGAAATCTGCCACAGATTGTGCAGTTCACACACACACACGCACACACACACACACATTTATGTCGCTAGAAAAATTTCCTTTAACTTTTTGATTATATATCTCTTTCTATGAATATATATATAATAAAAAAGTTAAAGGAAATTATTCTAGCGACATAAATGTACACAGAAAAAAGAAATATAATTGGTTCTTAAAATGACAAAACAAGCGGTGTGTAAATGCTAATAAACGTATAATTTTGTATATGAAAATTCACTTCTATTCTATCTATCTATCTATCTATCTATCTATTCTGTCTATCTATCTATCTATCTATTCTATCTATCTATTCTATCTATCTATCTATTCTATCTATCTATTTATCTATCTACAAATGTAACTCTTTTCAAGATCTCCCTGTCTTCTAGCAGCTTTCTCTTTGGAATGTTTTTGGATTTATGTCGTCCCATGCTCGTGCGCCCCATTCTGTGGAGTCCACAGTAATACATTTTTCATTATTGCTTGCTCCTCTGGCAGAAACCGTCAAATGGTAGACGTCTATCTCTGATGAAAGTAGATATCGCAGCTCTAAAGAACTGTCTTTTCAGTTCGTCAGTTAGCCTTGAAGTCCATACTAATCGCAGCTTACCAAATGCAGCCCTCCCCACCCCCAAAGATTCACTTAATGGCGTAATTCTATGATGTTCTATAATAATTAGTTCGAACACTGACGAAGCATAACTTTTTGTTGATTTATATGATGGTGTTCGTCTATCGCTTGTGAAAGTGGTCGTGATCATGCAGTTGTTTTGTGTGTCCGGAAATAGCTCGTCAGTCTTATTCGAGGTCTGAAGTATTTCTCTCATGTAGACGCCATGTAGCGTTCCTCAATGCGAGCATATAAAACAATTATGTCCTCTTTGCGGCTTGCAGTACGCCAGTACATTTATTCATATTTTCATTAGAGGAGTGGTGTGTAATTGAAAATACTCCACAATTATCCAACTTATTATTTAACATTATAGTTGTTTAATACTTTAAATCTAGTAACCCAATGACAAAGAACTATGGCTTCACGATATACTATTTTTATTTGAACCTGATTTACATCACATTAATTATGATAAAACGTATCGTAAGATTTATATTAATTTCTGTATTCATTTAGAACTAGCACTGTGTACTGTTCATAACTTTATGTGCATATGTATATATATATTACAAAGTTTGACTCGTATCCAGGTAACCTACATTTGAAATTTCCAGTTTTTAGACAGAAAATTGGCGGAGGAGTTTGCTAGAATCTGCAATGGTCGACTTTTTAAACTTTAACCTCTTGGCAGCCAAATTTTCGCCCCCCCCCCAAAAAAAAAGGAGGTTGCATGTCTGAATAGCCTTTATGTAAAATTTCAGATGTTCAGCCTCAAAATTGGCTTAATAGTTTGCTAGAGACTGCAAAGGTAAAATCTTTTCAACTTTGAACCCTTGGCAGCCAAATTTTCGGCCACCAAAACGATTAAAAAGCATGCCCCATGTCTGAATACACTTTATGTCAAATTTCAAATTGTTAGACCAAATGTTGTCTGAGTAATTTTAAACCTAATTTTTAACCATTTACATTTATTGTTTTGGACTCAAATAAAAGTAAAAGTTTGATGTATGCCCAAGTAACTTACTTCGACAATTTCAAGTGTTTAGATCCACAATTGTCGGAGGAGTTTGGTTGAGTTTACAATGGTCAAATCGTTTAACTCGGACAATTTGACAGCCAGATTTCTGGCCGAAAACCGATTAAAAAAGTTTTCCTGAATTTTAATACTCCTTATGTAAAATCTGCAGTCTGTAGACTGAAAATTGACAGAGTAGTCTGGTAAGGTAATGTACACACACAGACACAAACAGAAAATTTCACTTTTATAGATATACTAGCATGGGAGCCCGGCGTTGCCCAGGTATTTTGAGGTGTATGTTGAGCAAAAAAAAAAAATCGGTAAATTTTTTAACTTTGACCCCTATTATGACACTAAACTTCATTGTTTTGGGCTCAAATCAAGCTATTAAGTTAGATCCATGTCCAAGGAGACTATATCTAATATTTCAAGTGTTTAGACCCAAAATTGTCGGAGGAGTTTTGTAGAGGTCTCAAAGGTCAAATCGTTACACTTTGACCCCTTAATCGCCAAATTTCTGACCGAAAATCGATCATATCGATCTTTCCAAATCTCAGTACTTTGTATATCAAATTTCGAATCTGCAGACTAAAAATTGACAGAGTTATTGCGTAGGGAAATGTACACACACAGACACACAGACAGATACACAGAAACGTTCACTTTTATAGATATACTAGCATGGGTGCCCGGCGTTGCCCAGTTGTTTTGATGTGTATGCTGAGCAAAAAAAAGGTCAATTTTTTAACTTTGACCCCTATTATGACCCCTTAAAACTTATTCTTTAGGGCTCAAATGCAGTTATTAAGTTAGATCCATGTCCAAGGAACCCATATCTAAAATTTCAAGTGTTTAGACCCAAAATTGTAGGAGTTTGGTAGAGTTCTCAAAGGTCAAATCGTTGAACTTTGACCCCTTAACTACAAAATCTCTGGCCGAAAACGGATCACATCAATTTTCCCAAATCTCAGTACCCTGTATATCAATATCGAGTCTGTAGACTAAAAATTGACAGAGTTATTGCGTAGGGAAATGTTCACAGAAAGACAGGCACACCCACAGACATACAGACAGACACACACACACGTTTACTGTTATAGATATATAGATAGATAGATTACACTTAATAAGGACCCGTGTTGCAGTTGTTAAAGAACTTAGAAAAATCAATTGTAAAAAGTTATATCCTCCTGCTGGTTGAGCGTTCAATCCTCAGTGTGGGCGACCGAAAAATACAATTGCGGATTACTTAGAACCTCTATCCAGTCATAGGTGACGGAACACGAGCACGTTACATCCGTGAAGTTAATAGTTTCGTTCTAAATCCCGTCGACAGAAACATTCCCGAGTTGGACAAGATACAGCTCAAGAATAACTAATCTTTAACTCAAAATTGCAGAAACGGCATACAGAGATTTCGTTTGTATTCAAAATCTGGTTTTCATTATTTAATCGCTAAAAATAAAAAAATTCGATTTTCTTAAGAAAACAACTTAATCAATTTACATGAATTTTGGAATATAACATTTTCGTTCCGTAACAAAGAAGTGCATCATAAAGATTTTCTGATTTTTGTTTATTTGCATCAGGTGTAACTCTAAATAAACACCTTACATTATACAACCAAATCACGGCACAAGAAAACCGAAGCTGACGGCTCATTAGCATATTGATTTGAAAGCTTTTAATTAATAATTGCTCGATTTTACTTACGAAACACAAAAGTTCATTGAGGAATTGCATAGGAAATGACTTAAAATAACCATAAGTTAATGTTGTTTGCTTTTCTGTTGCTTGAATATTAAAGTAATTAAATAGAATTCAATGCGAAGGTGTTATGTAATGATAAATACAAAAAAACTAATGAATAAACACAGTGTATCACAAAAGCTAGTACACTCGTCACCTTTCTGCAAATATTAAGTATCCTTCCTTATGGGACAACATTGACAAAATGACACGTTGACAACGATGAAAAGCACTCTATAAGCAGCTTATATAACAGATTTAATTTATTTCCCCTCAAAATAACTCAAAATATAACCATTAAAAGCTAAACCCTTGCAATCAAAAATGAATACACGCGTAAGAAACTGCACTCCTAAATGTGTGCAAAAGTAGCAGGTGTTTTCAAATTTGTACTTCAGTTCTCACACTTTCTCATACTAGTCTTAGAACATGGCACTTCATGGCAAAGAACTCTCTGAGGATCTGAAAAGATGAATTATTGCGTTATACGACGATGGTCAAAGCTACAAGTAGATTGCTAACACCCTGTGACTGAGCTGCAACACATAGGCTACGATCATCTAGCGTTTTAAGAGCGTAGATTCTAGTCAGAACAGACCTCCAGTAAGTCGTCCAAAGAAGCTGAGCGCAGGTGCTGAGCGTTACATCCAACTCTTTTCTTTGAAAGATGTTCAAACCATACGCCGCACTCTACATCAAATTGGTTTGCATGGCTGACACGTATGTATGGTGGCGACTAGGTAAGGAGTAGAAAAATAAATGTGTCATGCCTATAATAAAGTATGGTCATGGATTGGAATGTCATGGCTGCATGAGTGCTGCAGGAATTAGAGTTAAATTTAATTGAGGAAAAACATGAACTCCAACATGTACTTTGAAATAATGCAGAAAAACATGATCTCCTCCCTTCGGAAACTGAGTCGCAGGACAATGAAAGCTTTAATGACAATGACAACAAACACACGTCAAAGACGACCACTGATTTACTGAAGAAACTTACGGTAAATGTGATGGTGTGGCCAAGCATGTCTGCAGAATTCAACTCCATAGAACATCATTGGGGGATCCTAAAGCGAACGGTAGAAGTGTGCAAAGTCTGAAATATCCGCCAGATTCGCGACGTTGTCATAGAAGAATGGAAGAACATTTCAGTGGCTACCTGTGAAGCTCTGGTATACTCCATGTTCAGGAAAGTAAAGGCTGTTCTGAATGATGATGGTGGCCACACAAAATATTGACAGTTGACATGACGTAGATTAATATTAACAACGTTTCTTAAGGAATATACTCATTTCGTTAGAAGCTTTAAATGATTATATTTTGAGTTATTTGAGTAGGAAATAAATTGACTCTGTCATATAAGCTCAACACACACTACATTTCATTTTGTCAAAGTGTAATTTAGTCAGTGTTGTCCCATGAAGAGTTATATCTAAATATCTGCAGAAATGTGAGAGGTGTACACAATTTTGTTATACACTGTATAACAGTGAAAACTGTTATGCGGATACATATTTTTATAAATACAATTATATATATATATATATATATATATATATATATATATGTGTGTGTGTGTGTGTGTGCGCGTGTGTGTGGGTGCGTGCGTGTATATATATATGTGTGTATAAATATATATATATGTGGTATATATAAATATATATATGGTGTGTGTGTGTGAATGTGGGTGTGTGTGTGTGCGTTTGTTTTTATTGAATGCTCTTATTATATTACATTATATTCGTACTTTAGTCTGCTTGGTCTGATGCAAGTTTCGTATTACATGATTTTCGAGAATATTCCCTTCGTCAGATGAGAAAATGTTTCCGAAAGGGAAGTGTTCTCTAGATATAAAATTCTACGGGAGTTCTATTAGACTGACGAAAATCAGAAAACGGTATAGTGTAATAAAAGAATATATGTATAAGGAATGTAAAAATACCAGCGGTAGGTGACGTTATGTTTTGAGAAATAGAAAAACCGAATAAAATTATTAAAATAATCAACGTTTCGTCCTTATTTCAGAGGACATCTTGAAATAAAAATGTAAGAAAAGAAAAAGTCATGACTTTTTCTTTTCTTACATTTTTATTTCAATTATCCTGAAGATGTCCTCTGAAATAAGGACGAAACGTTGATTATTTTAATAATATCATTCGGTTTTTCTATTTTTCTCAAAACAAAAGAATATATATATATATATATATATATATATATATATATATATATATATATATATATATACATATACTTCTGTAGAAATATATTTTCTTATAATATATATCAATCTTTATTTAAGAAGCTCAATGTAATTACAGAGCAATATAGAGAATAGCTGACAAAAAGTTATATTCAAAATTCATGACGTTGACCATCTTATAAGTTATTCCTTTAATAGAAAAATTTAATTGAAAAATTCAATATAGCGTAAGGGAAAAATGAAAAGGTATTTGCAGCTTCTCTTCCAATTTTCAGATTTTAATCATGTCAAATCACATATCATATCCTTTTGCTATTTCTTCTGATGAGTAAAGGGCATAATAGATTCACTGATTGATATAATAATAAAGTGATTGATTTTGCACTATGACACAGATACTATCAAGAATTGTATAAGTCAACTGGATTAAAGGAATAAATGATAAGAGGGTCAACATCATAGATTTTGGAATATAGTTTTTGTCATTAATTCTCTCTCTCTCTTCCTCTCTCTCTCTCTCTCTATATATATATATATATATATATACACATTTATTTATATATATATATATATTAATATATATAAATATTACCCATGCAAATTCAACATTTTTATTAATACATAACATATATATATATATATATATATATATATATATATATATATATGGAGTATAGTATAAAGATTAATGATTGTAAATTATAAATCAGTCTCAAAAGGATGAACAACGATATTCATTTTTTTAAATTTGAAAATAACTATTGACAATAATTGACAATTTTTTTATATTGTCTCCTCATCAGCAAAAAGATGGGTGGGTGGGGAGTTTAAGACACCAAAATAAAACTAGAATTTTTGTAGTAAGTATAGTGGATAGTCCTTATTGAGTTACATTAGAAAACCTTGTTTTAAAGTTCGTCAGCCCATGAGTGGGCATGTTGTAATTTCTAGGATAAATTTATCTATTGAGCTTATCTACAGTACTCTGAACACTGTTGTTTTAAAGTATGAATACATTAAAATAAACTTTGCTCCTAAGACTCCTAGTCTTATTCCCTATATCTCCCCCTGTCTCTCTCCCTTTCTCTCTCTCTCTTTCTACATATATATATATATATATATATATATATGTATATATATAAGTGAACGTGTCTGTGTCTCTGTGTCTCTGTGTGTGTGTTGTGCACATTTTCCTACACAATAACTCCGGCAATTTTTAGTCTACAGACTCGAAATATAATATACAGAGTAGTGAGATTTTGGTAAAATCGATGTGATTTGTTTTTTGGCCAGAAATTTGGCGATTTAGGGTTCAAATTTCAACGATTTGACCTTTGAGAACTCTACCAAACTCCTCCAGAAAATTTTGGGTCTACGCACTTGAAATTTTAGATATAGGTTATTTAGACATGGATCTAACTTAATAGCTTGATTTGAGTCCAAAATAATAAAATTTAAGGGGTCATAAAATGGGTCAAAGTTTTTAAAAATTGACCTCTGCGATCTCTTTCAAATTACTCGGACAATTTCTGGTTTAAATATTTGAAATTTTACATAAAGGGTATTCAGAGATAGGACAAGCTTTTTCATCAGTTTGGATAAAAAATTTTTAGTTACCAATATATAAATGTATGTATGTATGTCTGTTTGCATGTCTGCCTTAAACTTTCAATAGAGGCGACGAGTTTTACCAAGATCAGTATCGTTTTAAATTTCAACCTTTCATACGACAAATACCGAAAAATTGGCTAAAAACATTAATATCTTCCCCACTTTTCTACAGGGGGGGTCACTTTTTTCGCCGATATTTTTTAAAGTTATCCTCTCCTTTAGATTTTTTAGTCTTAATTTTTAAAAATGTCGCTTCCGGTTTGTCGATGGTCGTAACAGCATAAACGTTAGGTTTTACCCCGTTCTTTTCCTCCTTTGCGTAACGGGTCCGAGCCTGCCTGCCTTCCTACTACCACTTTTTTTTTTTGCTCCATATACACATTCAAACACCCGGGCAACGCCGGGCTGAAATGCTAGTATATATATATATATATATATATATATATATATATATATATATATATATATATATATATATATATAGTTTTGATAAATTATATTCCTTATTGTGCATGAAAATTCTTTCTGTTTTTTGGGGGGAAGCTCAATGTAATTTGAGCATAACAACAGCGCATATAGAAATAAGACTATAGTCACATTTCAAGATCCAAATATTCATTTTTCATGCAAAACATGTTGAAATTTTTACTAATCCATTTCATTATGCAGAAGCAAACGGTTATTATTAAATCAATGTTGTTTCTTTTCGTGCATCTACTGTTCAGAAAAATAAGAAATCATTTGTTTAGACAGAAAAAATGCATAACAATATAGTGCTGCGAGAAGAAAAAAATCATAGAAGACTTAACGCCGTGTCTTTGTGTAGTCTTTATGAATTGTAAAAATGTCTTCTTTTTGAGATGAAGATGTATGAAAGGCTAATAATGTCGCCTTTCGATTTTAAATAATCACTCTGTTTTTTTTTTGTTTTTTTTTAACTACATAGGGTCTTTATTTTTAATGAAAGAACAATATCTCTATTTGATCAAGCAAAGATCGTGTTAGATATGTATATAATATAGTCATCATCATCACGCATTCTTTAATAGTTGAAGATGACTAGTCAGGGTCACGGTGCTTTATCCTACTAAACATTAATCAGAAGTGACTTTTTCAGGACATTTATTGTCAAACCAAAATATCAGCTGACGTGTTATTGTAAACAAACACAGATAGAATTTGATGTACGTTATAATCATTATTATTCCACCGTGTAAATTATTACATATAAATAATATGTAATAATAAATAGAGGATTGATTCTATAATAATACATAAGCAATAAATTATCATGTTTAAGCGTAAATTATCATGTTTAAGCGTATTGTACGACCGGGCAACGTCAGGCCTCTAGCCAGTATATATATATATATATATATATATATATATATATATATATATATATATGGTCACTTCATTTAATCACATAAATTAATATACGAAAGTATAATTTTATGCATAAACTTAAATTATTTACTTCAATAGTGCTCAATACATAAGTAGAGCTAGGTAGTAAGTTATAAAAATATATGTGGCAATTAAGCTATATAGAATATTCTGCGTTTAATCCACGCTAGGATTCGTCAGGCTTATAAGCTTATAAGAGTGACGAATCCTAGCGTGGACGAAAAGCGGAATATTCTGTGTAGCTTCATTTATAGAACTAATTATATATTGATTATTATATTGTACCCAATATATAGTAGAAAATTCAAAATTTTTAAAAATATATTATCTAGGTGCCATCAGCTAGAATCAAAACTGGTCATTAGCCGTATTCACTACAAACCGAGCAAAATACACATGCATATTAAACTTGAAATATTAATGTATGAATGCATATGTGCGTATGACCAGACCGTATACATTATCCCCGATTGCAGAATAGTTTTAAAGGACACTTTTTGCCAAAATGGCGGGTAAATCATATTTCGCTAAAGTTCGCAAAAGCTAATTATCTACATAAATAATTCAAATATTCACATAAAATCATAGATTTAAGCCATTGATTAAATTTTTAATAAACATATCATAATTTTTGCTGACATGAAGATAAAAACACACGCACGGTTGAGTTTTTATGAACACGTTTGACAGTTAATGACTAATTTCCAAATTTATTGGAGGTTGCGAGGTAAATTTGGGGGTGCCCGGAAAACTCGTCCCCGGAAAACCCATACCCGGAAAACTCGTACCCGGAAAACCCGTACCCGGAAAACTCGTACCCGCAATACTCCCTCCCCTTTTAGCTAGGTAGTAAAACTCGTCCCTTATTGAATAAATATCGATTGAAAACACATTTTATTACCGTACTTGAAAGAGATATTGTTTTTAAAAGAGATTATGCACCGCCATAATATTTTTTAAAAAATATTTTAACTCTTGCTTTATAAAAATAAACTTGATCACGGAGTCAAGGCACAAAAAACGAAACCATTATCTAGATACGTTCTGATCTCAATAAAAATATCTAAATAAAATAAAAAAAATATCTAAAATTTATAAAATACGATTGAAATAATAAATCATTACACGCAGACAAATAATTCAAGTAATAAATATTATTATTATGAAATATATTTGTCTACATGGACGTGTTTATTTGTGAGCATTTATAGATGCTGATGTGAATCCACCTTTACTCCTATACAAGCGAGATTACTCACAAAATAATTATCATTATTACTTATTTATTTGTTTTTTTTTAAATAAATTAAAATACGTAAATAATGAAAAAAACTATTTAATGAAATAAATAAAGCCACATTAATACAAAAAGATAACATTATCTATTTACCGCATTATAAAATGGAGAAACACACAAATAAATGAAAAATGTACACAAATAATAGGCTCCAGTCGAAAAAAGTAGAATAAATGGAGAAATAAATAAGTAAATTAATAGCAAAACCAAAAGAAATTATACTAAGGATACCTTAGCAAAATTAGTGACAAATGGCACACTAAATTATATATATATATATATATATATATATATATATATATATATATATATATATATATATACACGAATAAATAGAAAATAGGTCAAACCATATTTTAAAAAATATAATAATAATAAATAAAAAAATAAAGCAATGTTATCGTTAAAATGGGGAAAAAGAAAGAATCGCGCGTATATTTATTTTATTTTTTGGATTTTTTTTCTCTTTGTGTGAATTTGATTCATACTTTTATTTAGTGCTTGTTTTTATTTTATTTTTATTTCATTTTATTATATATATATATATATATTTATACAGGTTGAAACGATAAAAGTGTTGCTATAAAATAAACTACACTACAGATTATTTTTAAATATTTATTTTAAAAAGCGATACAAGTAGCTTGGTTATGTGATAGAGCTGACGTCTTTTTATGTAAACCCCTTCAGTCTCAATCACCACCTCGATACTTATCCGGAACTTGTAGCATATCTTTTTCGCAAGCCATGTGTGACCTTGCAACGTGGTCTTACACGACCTTGAACCTCTGATCGCGGCCCAGTTATGATCTGCACCCTGGTCGGTACAGTTATAATATGTCGACTGGGCAACCAGGTCTGCCAACCGTTAGTACGTCGCGTCACCCAGTGAGTTCTTCGTTAAGGCGTTGGGGATTCTTCTCGGATGCTCGGTCCTCAAGGCCTGTTCTCCGTGGATCGTCTAGTTATTCTGGGTGTTCGTTGACGGATACGGTGTGACAAATGGCAAATAAAGAAATATCCACATATAGGGATCAACGCACATCAGCAACAAAACTCCGGAGGTTGGTTAATATAATATATATTTCGGAAATTCATAAAAGAAGTATTTACAGCATATACATATAGTTGACAATTAATTCAAGCAAGCAGTTAGTTCTACAACTGGGCTTCTATTGTTGAAATACCTGGTCGGTATCGCGGACTTTGCGTAATTCTCGTTAAGTGATCGACACGTTATAAGCGTTGAGTTATCAGGCAACAAGTGAGGGGGAGAGAGAGGAGAGGTGATTCTGCCAAGACAGAACAACTTGACTTAGCTCTCTTTGACTCTGATTCCGGATTCTCTCTCTCTCTTAATCTCTGATTTTTCATCTCTTTTATAATACAATTATGGAATGATGACGACACCCATGTGCGTCATCGACCAATCAAATTGCTTGATTATAATTCGATGGGGCCTTTTCTCATTGGTTGATTATACTTCGACAGGGCCCTTTTTCATTGGTTGATTATACTTCGACAGGGCCCTTTTTCATTGGTCCATTTCCAGAATTGGATGGACTCCTCCTTTAATTAACGCCCAACTTACACGTTGTATTATTTAACTCCTCCCTGGCTTACTAATGGAATTTTTCCATATCCAGGAAAATTATTTTTCCTTTGACTTAAAGTAAATCACGCGATTTTATTTGTTTTAAAATTATCTATTGATCTCATTTTTCGCTTTGATACTTCAAAGGAATTTTAGTTTATCTTTGAATTAAGTTCTGGTTGTCGGCCATCCCATTATATCAGACATTTTGTTTACGTCAAAAGACCAAGAATACATTTGTCGCTTTGAACTTATCGGACAACACATTTTCCCATCCGAGCAAAAATATTTCATAACTTCAATTTTCGTTCGACCTGATTCACCAAATGACAATTCTCGATACGTCATATTATTGTTTTGAAATTTCGGACAATTCATTTTTTTCCTATTCTTTGTTCTAAAACATAATGCGAGTCACTGCGTGTGTTTCTCTCAGATCCAAAACAACCCGACTTTTTTCAACTTGTCAAACTCACAGATCAACCTTGGCTCATAGTTTTGCCAATTGCGGGTGTGAAATCTCCAACCCTCCGACTCCTGCAAAACTATGATTTCGGCCATTTCAGATCAAACGCCTGTGTATTGTGGCTAAAATATTTTATGCATTCTTTTTCGCTTTTGAAGATTTTGTGATTTAACCTCTCGCTACGAAGGCACTTTTGCCGCCGCCATCTCAACAACAGACTTAGCTCAGAATTTATTGACAAAAAAAAAATTAATAATAATTTTTATTCCTTCAACACCCGATCATCGTCCGGGAACAAAAAAATTACTTTTAACCAAAAGAAACGTCACATCAACCCTACAGGTCTGATGCGGCCTCTGTTTAGTGTTACACATGAATACCCAGAGGGTGGTGGCGATTAGGCTGGCTTTAGTGTTTTCTAAGGTCATCTTGATGATTTTTCGGCGTATTACCAAACTACGTAGTTTAGCGATTTCAGGTCGAGGGAGAGAAAACTACGAAGGCATAGCACTCCTTCTGAAGCCAACTATGTGGCTCTTTCGACTTTTGGGCCGGCGCTGGGTTCTGCTAACACACTCAGGGTCTGCCAGTGATCACCTAATTGCATCAGAGGATCACCAAACTCTTCAGCCTGTCCATGTCCACTTAAGTGTTGGCTTTCAAGTCGATTTTGTGAGGTGGCATGATGTGGCTCTCGCTTGAAACCACACCAAAGCTCATAACCGTGGCCGAAAACTTTCTTTTCATTACCCTGGGCACGTCGCTGGTATTGTGACAATCCAGCAATGCAATTTGATCGTGCTGGCAATGGTCCTGTTGTTATGACTTAGATCTATAGTGCGTATGACTTGTACAGCGGCGCATTTTGATGAACATTCTGTAACTTTCAGACATGAATTGTACATGTTCTTGGAATTTGTACACAACTGGCCAACAAGTAGATGGTCTGCAACAAAAACAGAAGAAAAACGGTTTTCATCAAACAGAAATGGAATCATGTCTTCTTTTCTCGGGCGACAATTTATTTATTTATGTGTGTGCATTTTACAACAAAAGCATATCTATCTATCTATCTATATATCTATCTATCTATATATATATATATATATATATCTTTCTGTCTATGTATCTATATCTATCTATCTATATATTTATATAGATATATATATATATATAAATGATAAAAACGTATAATTCATGATGTTGACCATCTTATAATTTATTTCTTTAATTCAGTTGACTTATACAATTCATGACAGTATCTGTTTCGTAGCGCAAAATCAATCACTTAATTATTATATCAATCAGCGAATTTCTTTTTCCCTTAACTCATCAGAAGCTAAATATGTGCCATGAACTAGATTCGAAATCAAAAAATTTAGTGCCCCAGCCGTGTTTTCTATCGTTTAACGTATCGTGAGATAGTTAAGAAACATTTAAAATTAAGCCATTTTACGATATGAATGAATTTGAGCATGCGCAAACGTAATAGAAATATGTTGATAATGTGAAATGAACTTTCAGCAAACAAAACGTTGCTTATTATAAACCATTATTGGTGTATGATTACTATTTTCTGTTTATTTCCGTGTTATGTGACCAGTAGTTTAGGAGTTTATCAGATAAATATTTTCATACGGACATACACACATACATGCATCTGTTGTATTATATTTATAGATGAGAAACTTATCAGTGATGGGTATCTACAGTGACAATAGTTTGGTTGTTTAACAACCTACACGCACCAAATCATTTTTCTGACAATTAATTATATAAAAAAAAGTGTATAAGCATATAAATGGCGATGTTGAAAAAAAAACTTTGGCGATATCGAATCCTATTTTCATCAGATAAATTACGTATATTTTTATATTCTAATATATATTTTTTAAAATTAAAATTAGCATTTTGTATTTTCTCCGGGCAATACCAGGATACGAGTCCTGATAGGGTTTTAATATTCTACTTAATTTCTATGTAGTATCTTAAACTATTACGCTGTTTTTAGTCTTGTCCATATAATCACAAAATAAACGCTTTATTTAGTCCCGGATGCTGAGAACAAACAAGTAATACTACAATCTACAAGTAAATAAATACAAATATCAAAATTTTAAAAAAATGTTCTTTAATTAACTGTGGATTTTATACAGGCCCCACTAATCATGTGTTCTGAGGTCAACGATTCGAAAAAGTCCACATTAGATTGTAGCCATTGTTAGTGGTTCTAAAGTTGATAACTAAAAGCACATGGCGTCGTTTGCAATGCGTAATGCCAAACGCTTTATAACTACAAAGTGGATCGTGGAGTCACAAGATCGGGCAACCCACATGCGGATTAGTTACTAGTCTTTTGGCTATAATAAATATTTATAGCCACTGTTATTCTACACTTTAATATTGTCCATTGTAATTGACTCCCTTTTATAGACAAGCCCGGATGAATATTTCGGGAATAGCCTGATGTCATGCAGGCAAATTATGTTACTAACAATGAGAGGGGTGGAGGAATGAATAATTGAGGAAAGGATGAGTTATATGACAGGGAGACGTTTTATGAAATTGATCATTTTTATGATCGGTCGTACATCACAGCGCCACACGGTGGTAGAGATCGACAAGGTGACAAAGGGGGACAACCTGGACAGTGCAGCAAAACTAATGGATCGTCTGAAAAGTTCTCGCCGATTTTTTTTTAAGGAAATACATGTATATATTTTAATCGCTTGTTTATAGATTCGACCTGGACGGTATATTATATGCATATGTAAAATTTCATTCTACCTAATTTCTAAAGCTATTTCAGAAGGACATGTTGAAATTTCTTGTATATATATATATATATATATATATATATATATATATATATATAGTATTTAAATGAGAGAGTAAGTATCTTTGATAAGATAATGTAATAACCTTAAAGTTTTATACCAACTTCCTTTGAAGGAAGAAGATTCGTGGGAATATAAAATTCACAAGCAGTCGACATTTACGTATATACATGGCAGAACGATAAATTTGTCGTCTTAAAGAAAACAACGCTGTAGCTTTATTTTAACACTTTTATTGAAAATATAAATTCAGATAACTTGATTATGTAGTAGAGCTCATATCTTTCAATATAGCCGCCTTCAGTGTCAATCACCGCCTCAGTACGCGTCCGCAACTCTGAGAATGCCTTTTTTCACAAGCGTCGACGGGAGCTCGGCGAATACTCGGAGGATAGCGGTGATCAGGCTGGCTTTGGTGTTGTGGGAGGTCATGTTGGTGATGTTCACGACGTATGAACAAACGAAGTTGTTCAATGGGTTCAGGTTGGGAAAAAGGCGGGCCCAGTGAGAGAAAGTTCCGTAGTCGTACCGCTCGTTCTGACGCCAAGCCTGGCTCTTTTTGGACTTGTAAACCTGCACCGAGTACTGCTACTACACCCAGAGCCTGTCAGCAGCCACCTGATTGCATCAGGGATCACAACACTGTTCAGCACATCCAGGTGCACTTTGGTGTTGACTTTCAAGCTGACTTCGAACATATCAGGTGGTATGATTTGTCCGTCACTTGAAACCACACCAAAGATCATAACCGTGGATCGTCCGATGCACTGAGCTGTGCCCTCAAGCGTTGAACCGTTCGGATTTGCATTTTGAGGGTGCTGGTAATGGTCATGTCAACATAACTTGCATCGGTAACGAGCATGAGTTGTACAGCGGCGCATCTCTGATCTCACTCGTTGAACCTTGTGTCACTTACAGAAGGCATTTCTCGCTCTTGGAATTTGTACAGAACTGACCAACAAGTAAATGATCTGCAACAAAACAAAAAGAAAACGGTTTTCATCAAACAGAAATGGAGCTGCAGTTAAGATGACGACATTAAGCCTTTGCAGTTCTTGCAGAGAGAGAACTATGTTGTTTTAGATACAGTGCTCTGTATTCCCAAATGGCAATGTGACACAATCAACTACGATGGTAAGAGATTACCACATAACGGTTAAGGAGAGCTGAATTAGATCTATGGTTCAAAATTGCCATAAAAGGGGGCAGTGAGAGATGAATTAGAGTATTTTTATTTTAAGGATAGCAGATACATCAAGCCAGAGTGATAGCGTGGTCGTTGATTTTAATGAAAAAAAACAAAGTCGAAAACATGAAATAATATTGCTGTAAATGTGATTATTTGAAGGTATCTAGCCGATTGTTTTGGCTAAAATGTTGACCTGAGGTCAAGGCCGTCTGGTGCTTGGGAAAATCGTCGATATGAACTCTTGTTCTGTGGAAAGTTACCTGATTGGTATGTATGAGAGAAGTGGCTGATTATCAAATCAGAGCAAACTAGAGTGTGACGTAGCAAACGAGGGTTGGTTTGATAGGAAACCCAGGTGCGCTCCAACGTACAGCACTCCTCCATGCATAAACCGTTTGAAGTAGAGTTTTGTGATCGTTTCGGAGTTTTTTTAACTTGGGGGAGACTGTGCACTTCCCCACACTATCCTGTGAGGAATCGATTGTAAAAATAGGGAAAAGAAATCTCTTTTCATGTATATATATATATATATATGTGTGTGTGTGTGTGTGTGTGTGTGTGTTTGTGTGTGTGTGTGTGTGAGTGTGTGTGTGTGTGTATCTTTCTTATACGGGGAAAAACACTGTGGAAAACATATGTTCTATTTGCTCTATGGTCCGCATATTAAGTGGGGGCCTGAAACGCCATATGAATGTAAACAGTGAAGCAGTACTAGTTTGCGTCACTCCATCCCGGCATATATGACTTCTGCAACAAACTGCGTAAGAGCAGATCTGGTCTGAACAGTCATCTTCGTTCCCAAAGAAGCTTGATCATATCACATCATGTATATTTGTATATGCGTATAAAAAATAATTTAATTAAAATAAATTATAAAATGAACAAAATAAAAATTGCAAATAAAAATATAATTAAAAAGTACACGAAAACTGATGAATAATCTACTGTTAAAAAAGGGAAAAATGGTCTTCTGTCAATATTTTGGGGGAGAGGACGAGAACATATGCCCTAAGCATTGCATGATCACCATCAACCTTGGCAGTCGAAACAAACAAAGCACAATAATTTTTATCTTCGGTCTTGGAATGTTCGCACTCTTCAAGATAGTGACTCAGTACTAGAGCTAAAACTATCCCTCCTTTTTCTTGAACTGAAAAGATTTACTATTGGAATGAAACTCGACTAACAGGTGTGTCACAAATGACTCCAGTGAAACGTGGATACATCTTTTTTCTGGAGTGGTAAAAACGAAACTGAACGTCGCCAGTCAAGTGTTGGTTTTGCCATTAATTCTTCCTTTGTTTGAATTATGACACTGACTTTGGAGTTGGAGCATAATACACGTGCAGGTCTTGTAAATTGCTATGCTCCGACTTTGAACAGTCCTGAGCAAGATAAGAATGACTTTTACAATCAACTTCTAAGTGTTATATCTGGCATTCGGCATAAGGATAAAATCATCCTCATGTGTGATTTTCCTGTTAGGGTTGGAGATGATCGTCAATCCTGAAAAATTGTTTTGCGTTCTTCTGTTATCGACTATATGAATGCAAATGGATTCCGCCTGCTTTCTTTTTGTGAATAATATGGTTTATGCATAACAAACACCTGCCTACGGCAGAAAACTAGCCGTAAAGCAACTTGGATGCATCCGTGATGAAGAGATTGGCACTTGATAGATTATATGATTACAAAAAATCTTGAATGATTTTAGTCTGACAATATCCATTCACACTATCTGTTTCCTCTCTAATCAAACCCTACTTCGAAGCAAAGTCACACTGCATCAATCACACAGAAAGATGAAGAAGTGCCAAGTGCCAAAGCGCATCAACACATAAGGAACGGTCAAGACTTGCAGAAATCATGGATGCAACACTTAACTCACTGAGCATAACTTCTGACATCGAATTATCCTGCTGGAGGTTACGCATGCCACATCTCTTGGGGTACTTGATTTACCTATTCCTAGACATCAGGACTGGTAAAATGACAAAAATGATGAAGTACAGAGGTTTATTCAAAGGATGCACAGTTCTCATAAGGCATCGAGAGAAGATAAGAACTCCTAATGAGAAGAAAAGGCATTCACTAGTTATAAATCCGAAGTTCAGAAAACACTAAAATCGATGAAAGAGGCATGGTGGTCCAAACAGGCTACCTCGGTCTAAGAAGCTTTTAACAGAAAGGATTTAAAGGTATTCTATGACGGCACGAAGAGTTTGGTCCTCAAGAAAATGGTGTCTCTCCCATTTTCTCAACTGAAGGGTATCTTTTGACGGATAAGAACGATATTCTGAAAAAATGGAAAGAACACTTTGATTCCGTCTTGAACAATGCCTTCTCTACCAATGAAGATGTGCTTACTTTAATATCTCAGAGCCTGAAATTCCAGAGCTTTCTTTGAACCGACATTGCAAGGTGGTTTGAGGATTATGTAGCAAATTTTGGCTGGAAAAACACGGGCAAAGATGCCATCTTACGGGAAATATTCAAATACGGAGGATCAACACTGGCTAAGAATGTTTCACGCTTGTTTATTGAGATTTGAAGACAAGACTTCAAAGATGCATCTCTTTACCATCTGTTCAAAAATAAAGGTTACAAAATGATAAGCAATACTTTACGGGGAATCTCTCTTTTGTCTGTAGCTGGAAAGATCTTGGCCATACTGATTTTGAACCGAATAATAACTTACGTGGTTGATGCCATCTGCCCTGAATCGCAGTGTTGCTTTCATGCAGATCGCGGCGCCATTGATATGATTTTCTCTTTACGACAGGTTTCTGAAAAGATTGTGAGAGGAATTAGAAGTTGTATGTGGTGTTCCTGGATCACACATAACTTTTTGATTCAGTGAAACGCGCTGCCTTGTGGAAGGTTTTGAGGAAATCGGTAATACCCGATAATATCTTTCTATGATGGGATGTAAGTAATGGCACAAAATAAGGTTCTGTTATGCCCTCTGTTCTTTTTGCTCTCTACTTTGCTGAAATATGAATTTGGGTTCAACTCCAATTCAGAACAAGTGTAGCTCTTTTCAACCACCAACGATTAAAAGCCAAGCCTCGGACAAAGACCAGTATAATCCGCGACCTGCTGTTTACTGACGATGCAGCTCTGGCAACTTCTTTTGAAGAAGCTTAGCGCTTTGTGGACAGGGTCTCTGCTGCTTGCAAGGCATTCGATTTGACCATCAGCACTTAAAAAAACAGAGGTTGTTTACCAGTCTTCACCTACATCCAGACAAATACGAGACGTGAAACAAAACTCACCTGAACACAAGTTCCCTGAGGTACTAATACGTGTTGACAGAACTGACCTCAAGTAAAATTAATTCAAGTAGTACTTTAGATGAGGAAACTATCAACAGAATTGCGAAAGCGCATTTGGCAAATTACGTTATCGTCTTTGGAATGACAATGGTATTCGTCTTGAGACCAAAATCCAAGTGTATAAAGTTGTTGTCCTCACTATTCCTCTGTATGGATCGGAGTCATGAACCCTATATCGTAGACAGATTCAGCAACTTGACGCCTTTACTAAGGGATCTCCAAGCAATGTCTGAATTAACCCTGAAAAACAAAGGATCCAATGCTGATCTTCTATTGATGTGTAACAGTAATAGAATTGAGAACTTCCTCATGAGGGCACAGTTACAATAGGCTGGTAATGTTATACGGATGCAAGATGATAGAATTCGAAAAATTATCTTGTACAATCAGCTGGAAGGTGGTCAATGGAATGTTGGCAGACCATTGATCAGTTTTAAGGATAAGCTTAAAGTAATCCTGAAGCTACAAATATTTCGCACATTGATTTTAAGAATACTGCATCAGACTGTAAGGCTTGGAGGAGTGCAATTTACACTGGAATCAAGAATTTGTCTGCACCAAACATATTCAAGCTGCATGACAAAGTAATAAAGATTCAGAGAGTGCCAGACCAACGCGCATGCTTCTCTTCGCTCACACTCTTGTCCGGTATGTGTTTTTCATTCTATTTTATAAGCGGGTCTTAAATGGTAAACTGGATTAAATCACAATGGTCGTCGAAACCTCATACGTCAGAATCGAGTGGCGAGTCAATCACACACACACACACACACACATATATATATATATATATATATATATATATATATATATATATATATATATATATATATATATAAGCTGGACGCCCGGCGATGCCTGGTCGGACAATACGTTTAACATGATATTTTAATTTATGCATATTGCGTATGTATTATTTTAGAATCCATCTTCTATTAAATATTATATATTACGAGGTATAATTTACCCGATGGACTTAATTGCAGAAATAAAATAAAATAATAATAATTTTGCTATCGTTCATGAAATTTTGCCTGTGTTAGTTTACAATATCTCGACAGCTGATACTTGGGATTAACTATAAGTTCCTTGAAAAAGTCACTTCTGATTAATGTTTAGCTTTAAAATATTCAAACGAAGAAATGATTTGCGGTGATTTTTAATGGCACTACGTTTTTTAGCGTAAATTGAACTCATTAATAAGAATAAATGAAATAAAATGGTGAGGTATCCCACGGCTTGAATATGGTATCATTCGATCTGTAGTCGAATACCGCACCAATGAGCTACATCTCTAGATGAAAATAATTTTGTTTTGTAGGGAAGAAATCATTTGCTACGATATTATTATCTCCCTTGTCGGCGCAACGTAAAATATTTCCCTGTAGAAAATTTTTATCATTTGTCGATAAGAAACAAAGACTATTTTAAGATCGTATAAAACATATTTAAGAACAATGCCAGACATATAAATGGCATTTGTGTGAAATTTGTAGAAGATAGGCTTAGCCGTTTCGGAACCTATGAGGAAGGGACACATAAGCACACACATATACGAAGTGAATTAGAAAGTAGAAATCATTATTAAAATTTAACGCGTTTAAAAGTTCGGACTAAAGTCGTTGTAGGCAAAGTAGAATTACAATACGACAATAAACGACAATATTTAAAAAAATATAATGTTAGGTCAGTGGACAATTGTGAACAATTCGATTTTTAGGTCTGATATAATCAATTCATATTTGCATAAAAATATTGAATGAGAACTTAATAAAAACGAAGAATCACAAAAACTTAATAAAAACGAACAATCACAAAAACTTAATAAAAACGAACAATCACAAAAACTTAATAAAAACGAACAATCACAAAAACTTAATAAAAACGAAGAATCACAAAAACTTAATAAAAACGAACAATCACAAAAACTTAATAAAAACGAACAATCACAAAAACTTAATAAAAACGAACAATCACAAAAACTTAATAAAAACGAACAATCACAAAAACTTAATAAAAACGAACAATCACAAAAACTTAATAAAAACGAACAATCACAAAAACTTAATAAAAACGAACAATCACAAAAACTTAATAAAAACGAACAATCACAAAAACTTAATAAAAACGAACAATCACAAAAACTTAATAAAAACGAACAATCACAAAAACTTAATAAAAACGAACAATCACAAAAACTTAATAAAAACGAACAATCACAAAAACTTAATAAAAACGAAGAATCACAAAAACTTAATAAAAACGAACAATCACAAAAACTTAATAAAAACGAACAATCACAAAAACTTAATAAAAACGAACAATCACAAAAACTTAATAAAAACGAACAATCACAAAAACTTAATAAAAACGAACAATCACAAAAACTTAATAAAAACGAACAATCACAAAAACTTAATAAAAACGAACAATCACAAAAATTTAATAAAAACGAAGAATCACAAAAACTTAATAAAAACGAACAATCACAAAAACTTAATAAAAACGAAGAATCACAAAAACTTAATAAAAACGAACAATCACAAAAACTTAATAAAAACGAACAATCACAAAAACTTAATAAAAACGAAGAATCACAAAAACTTAATAAAAACGAACAATCACAAAAACTTAATAAAAACGAACAATCACAAAAACTTAATAAAAACGAAGAATCACAAAAACTTAATAAAAACGAAGAATCACAAAAACTTAATCAAAACGAACAATCACAAAAACTTAATAAAAACGAAGAATCACAAAAACTTAATAAAAACGAACAATCACAAAAACTTAATAAAAACGAACAATCACAAAAACTTAATAAAAACGAACAATCACAAAAACTTAATAAAAACGAAGAATCACAAAAACTTAATAAAAACGAACAATCACAAAAACTTAATAAAAACGAAGAATCACAAACACTTAATAAAAACGAACAATCACAAAAACTTAATAAAAACGAACAATCACAAAAACTTAATAAAAACGAACAATCACAAAAACTTAATAAAAACGAACAATCACAAAAACTTAATAAAAACGAACAATCACAAAAACTTAATAAAAACGAACAATCACAAAAACTTAATAAAAACGAACAATCACAAAAACTTAATAAAAACGAACAATCACAAAAACTTAATAAAAACGAACAATCACAAAAACTTAATCAAAACGAACAATCACAAAAACTTAATAAAAACGAACAATCACAAAAACTTAATCAAAACGAACAATCACAAAAACTTAATAAAAACGAACAATCACAAAAACTTAATAAAAACGAACAATCACAAAAACTTAATAAAAACGAACAATCACAAAAACTTAATAAAAACGAACAATCACAAAAACTTAATAAAAACGAACAATCACAAAAACTTAATAAAAACGAACAATCACAAAAACTTAATAAAAACGAACAATCACAAAAACTTAATAAAAACGAACAATCACAAAAACTTAATAAAAACGAACAATCACAAAAACTTAATAAAAACGAACAATCACAAAAACTTAATAAAAACGAACAATCACAAAAACTTAATAAAAACGAACAATCACAAAAACTTAATAAAAACGAAGAATCACAAAAACTTAATAAAAACGAACAATCACAAAAACTTAATAAAAACGAAGAATCACAAAAACTTAATAAAAACGAACAATTACAAAAACTTAATAAAAACGAACAATCACAAACTAGTTGTCTAGCTATAACAACCGAAAACTTCCCCCATTCTCTATTTGTGTCCAATACTAAATAGAAATTTAATGAGCGGAGTTTCTCTTTTAGAACTGTCAGTCTATGGAACACAATTACGTATGTCTGTTTCCCGGCTGGCTACAACATGAGTGTCTTCAAATATAATATGAATTAATTCATATTGGGCCCTTCTCCTAATGGTCCTAGATATGACCTTAAACTATATCCAGTGGTGAGCCCCCAGCTTGCGAGCTTTGCGGAGTGTGGAGCCACCCTTTAATTACCATTTCTCCCAGGTCTACTCTGACCCGGAGTAGTAGTACCTGTTAGGGTCCCAACTATTGGTTTAATAGAAACCGACTTGAAAACAACAAATATATTCTATTAAAAAAATTTTCTTCGAAATCTTTGGATTCGGCATTAAATAACCCGAAAAGGATTGATATGGCGTAAAACAAAAACAACCTGCCAACCAACCTTCTCTTAAATAATATAGCTCTAGCAAGGTCGTTCCATAACCGTCCATGTTGTGTTGCCATTTCCCTAACACTTACCAATATCTTCGAATGGCTTCCAGGCCTTAATAAGTAAAGTAAAGCATGTAGTTCAATGAAAATAATACAGGAATATATCCACTGCCTATGTACAGGGTAGTCTACTTAAAAGTAGCGAAGAAAATGTGGTATGGAGGAGAAACATCTTTTTATTGTTTAAATTACCTGTAGTGTTATAAAAGATGCTGGAAGTGTACCCAGATGACAGCTATGCATTTCTGGATACGTTTATCAGCGTTTGCAGATACTGCCTGTATATCTTCACTGCTGATTCCTCTGATATCGTTGCTTAGGTACTCCTTTAGTTTGTCTAGATTGTGAGGATTATTTGCATAAACTTTTTGGTTTAAAGTCTCCCAAAGATATAAATCATATTATGACAAGCCCGGATGGCTGTAACCATTGCTTATTGTTCTGATAGGCTTCCACAATCACTATTAGCTGCTGGAGCAAAAACATTATACTTAAAAAAAAATTAAATGTTAATTTTAGGAAATTAGGAATTATAGAAAGATTAGAGTGAACGGGCTACTTTAAAGTCGATCGTTTAATCTTAAAAAAAATTATTAGAGAAAGATAAGAGAGATCGGGCTACTTTACAGTGGGCCACTCAGTACAATACATATATATGGCAATTTCAATTTTTATTTAGATTCTAACTATGGCTAATACGAAGTAAAATATTTCTGAAATTTCGTGAATAAACAATTGAATACATAGTATTTCATACGAGAATAAGTAACTACAATGAACTGTATTGTTTTATTGGCAAAATACATTAGAATTTATGTTTGTAAGCAAAATAATTAACTTTCATCAAATCATGAATATCTTTATGTCTATTTTTTCGGATTATATAAAAACGTCACCGCGTTTGAAAATACTTATAGCGTTTTTTTTTTTTTTAACATTTTTAGAACACGTGAAAGACACCCTTTCGCCTTGCGGAGAATTCGAACTCGGATATTGACATCTTAAAAACTACTGCTTTAGTAATCTGTCGTCAGCCGAATCAGTTTTTGTCAATCAATCAAACGCTTCTATTTGCGCATAAACAAAATCCAGAAGTATCATAATTTCTAGTAGTGTATAGTATAAAACTTTTAAAATTAATTTATCTATCTGTATATCTACAAAAGTGAAAGTGTCTGTCTGTGTATCTGTGTGTCTGTAACTCTGTCAATTTGAAGTCTACAGACTTAAAATTTGATATACAGGGTACTGAGATTTGGGAAAAGTCTTTGTGATCGGTTTTCAGCCAGAAATTTGGCGATTAAGGGGTCAAAGTTCAACGATTTGACCTTTGATAACTCTACAAAACTCCTCCGACAATTTTGGGTTTAATCACTTGAAATTTTAGATATACGTTCCTTGGACATGGATCTAACTTAATAACTTGATTTGAGCCCTAATCAATAAATGTTAAGGGGTCATAATAGGGGTCAAAGTTTTAAAAAATTGACCGCTTTTTTTTTTTTTTTTTGCTCAACATACACCTCCAAATACCCGGGCAACGCCGGACACCCATGCTAGTATATCTATAAAAGTGAACGTGTCTGTATATCTGTCTGTTTATCTGTCCGTCTATGTGTCTGTGTGTATACATTTCCCTACGCAATACCTCTGTCAATTTTAAGTCTACAGACTCAAAATTTGGGAAAATTCATGTGATCGGTTTTCGGTCACAAATTTGTCGATTAAGGGTTCAAATTTCAACGATTTGACCTTTCAGAACTCTATCAAACTTCTCTGAAAATTTTCGATCTAAACACTTGAAATTTCAGATATAGGTTTCTTCGACATAGATCTAACTTAATAAGTTGATTTGAGCACAAAACAATAAATGTTAAGGGGTCATAATAGGGGTCAAAATTAAAAAATTGGCCGTTTTTTTTTTTGTTCAACATATACCTCCAAATACCCGGGCAACGCCAGGCACCTATGCTAGTATATCTATAAAAGTGAACGTGTTTGCCTGTCTGTGTGTCTGTGTGTGTACATTTCCCTACGACATAACTCTGTCAATTTTCAGTCTACAGACTCGAAATTTGATATGCAGGGTATTGAGATTGGGGAAAATCTTTTTAATCCGTTTTCTGCCAGAAGTTTGGCTGTTAAGGGGTCAAAATTCAACGATTTGACTTTTGAGAACTCTACCAAACTCCTCCGACAATATTGGGTATAAACATTTTAAATTTTAGATATAGGCTCCTTAGACATGGATCTAACTTAATAAATTACTTTGCGCCCAAAGCAATAAATGTTAAGGGGGCTAAAATAGCGGTCAAAGTTTAAAAAGAAATTGACATCTGCTGTCTCTACCAAATTACTCAGACAATTTCTGGTCCAAACATTTTAAATTTTACATAAAGTGTATTCAGAGATAGGGCAAGTTTTTTCATCGGTTTAGTTCGAAAATGAGAGCTACCAATATATAAATCTATGTATGTATGTTTTCATGTCTGCCTACAACGTTTTACAAAGGCGACGGATTTTCACAAGATCAGTATCGTTTTGAAGCTCGACCCTTCAGACAACAAATACCGAAAAATTGGATAAAAACATTAATTTCTTCATCCTCAACTTGGCACATTTCTACAGGGAGGTGTCGCTTTCTTCGACGATATTTTCGAAAGTCATCCCGTCTTTTCGATTGTCTAGTCCTTATTTAAGCCTACGTCACTTCCGGTTTGGCGGTAGTCGTAACAGCAAAGACGTCACTTTTTCCCGTTCTTTTCCTACTTCACAATACGGGTTCGAGCCTGCCTTCCTACTACCACATTTCTTTTTTGCTCAGCACACAACTCCAAATACCCGGGAAACGCCGGGCACGCACGCTAGTTGATAATAGAAAAACTTATATCTAGGGCATATTTGAAGAGTACCATTATTATTCATTTTTATATTAATGCTTGAATTGTTATCTAAGTTTAAAGGTTGTTATTTATATACAGGGTGAGTCACGGGAAAGGGATGTTTTTAGAACGCTCATTGCTTAACTAGCAGAGTTTTATTTCTTTAAAAACATCCGTTTCCCGAGACTACCTCATATATATATATATATATATATATATATATATATATATATATATATATATTAAATTATAGTGAATCAATGAATTTCAAAAAACCTTTTTTGAAGTGAAATGCTTGCGTTTCATATCAAAGATTTTTATTATTCTAAGCAAAACAAAGAATACTTTAGAAATGTTATCTCCTTAACCTATAGGGTTTCGATGTCTACCATCTCTGCAGAGGAGGAAATATTAGCAAATATTTATAAAGGTATGTCCCCTATTTGCTAAAGTCAGTGAGACATGGAAAATCAAAGTCAAAATAATTGATTAATTAGAAGTCATTTAGGAAGGGAAATTGAAGAAAAGGATATAACAATTTTAGATCCAAATTGCGGGGTAAAATCCATGAAACGGATGTTTTGAAGGAAAATAAAACTCGGGAAACGAATGTTTTTTAAGGAAACAAAGGTCTGCGAGAAGAGCAAGGAGCGTTCTAAAAACATTCGTTTCCCGTGACTCTTCCGGTATTTCTCATATTTGGAACTATTGTGAACCTGCGGTGAAATTATAAGATCCTGAAATTCGATGACATCAAATGTGATATGCTTTAATCGGGGCATAATCGTTTCCAGAGTCCACAAATGCATCCATTGGACAAAACATGCAGGGTCGCTTCAAATATTTAATTTACAGAAAATTACATACACGCTAAGTTGTGGGTTTACGGAAAGTGTTACTGTAGAAAGAACTGGATTCGAACCTGGTATCTCCAGATTTTCAACCATTGCTATTAACCACCGTCACCACAGGGATGGTTTTAATATATATAATAACAAGCATTCTGTCAAGGTTTACAACTTGGTTATGTCGATTTAAGTATTTTTCATTTCTAACAGTGAAAATTTAACAAGTAACGCGTTGGTAAAAAGAAAGGAACGGTTTTTAAAGAGAAACTTAACATCTGTAGAATCATGGCGTTGCGATGATTGATTAGCAACGGGGCCGTAGGAGTAGATAAAGGCAAAGTACAAAAGAATGGCGAAAGAGAGAAACTATAATTACTTAAATGATATGACAAAAACAAATGGGAGAAAAACAAAATAAGCGTTTTAAAAATGGCATCTCTATCTCGGTGAAAATGTCTCTGAATTCTCGCCAAACGTGTTATTCTAGTGATTTATGGTCACAATTCTTCAAATCAGGATAATTACTGTTGTTAGAGATTCAATTTGTTAAAACGCCGTAATGGCTGTCCTGAGCCTAAAATACGTGAATCAAGGGAGATAATGTCGTTGTAATAGTGTGCAGTCTTTAGTGCTGGAAATTAATATTTTAAAAAATGTATAAAAATGAATAATACAACAAACTGACAATGAGAGGACGTCAAAATATAATTAATTTAAATCTAACTCCCGAAAGTAAAAGCTTTAGGCGCTTAATAACTATTCTTACTATTAATAATAATGATAATTATGATAAAGCAAACAACTAAAGTGAGTTGTCTCCATCTTACTACAGAGAAATGCCTGATACCAACGGCAGATGGTACTACGGTAAGTGTCCGGGAAGGATTAAAGAAAATGAAAGTAAGTCTTTGCACTAATTTCTATAAAATCATAGAATTAGGTCAGTAATTTACTTTATTCTTATATGTTAGGTTGACGGGAAAATTCTTGCTTAATTTTTTATTTTCATTATAAATAATACGTGATTTCAAATAATTTGTGATGTCAAATAAGTTTTCGTTAAAATACACTTTTACCTTATATATCATTTTAGAGGGCGTTTTCGCTCTGTCTAATCGTTTAATATACAATCGTTTTAAAAATTATGTTTTCTTTTCAGAACATTGAATACAAAATAGAAGAAAGCAAATTCGCACACTTTTCTTATTTCAATTTGAGCTAGGCCGAAAAGCTGCTGAAACAGCTCACGATATCAACGAAGCGTTTGGCCTATGAACAATTACTGAACGCACAGCACTATAGTGGTTTAAGAAATTTCGTGGCGGCGACAAGAGTTGTAAAGATGATGAAGGTAGAGGTGGACCATCGGACGTTGACAACGATCAATTAAGAGCCTTTGTTAGAGCTAATCTAAGAACAACAGTTCGAGAACATGCTTCTGAATTAGACGTAACGTGTACGACGATTTCCAGTCATTTGAGAGGGACTGGAAAGACAACGAAAACATGATAAGTGAGTGCTCCACGAATTGAACAACAACCAATTCAAATTCCTTTGTGAAGTGACATTTTCTCTTCTTTTACGCATCAAGAATGACCAGTTGTCGAGCGGGTTGTGGCTTACGATGAAAAGTTGCTTCTTTACCGCAACTGGATTAAATGCATTAAAAACACCGACAATAACACCCAGCATTAGTCAACAGAAAAGTCCCAATTCTCCTCCACGACAATGCCCGATCGCAAGTTGATAAACAGATCCTGTAGAAGTTGAACGAATTGGACTAAGGAATTCTGCCCCGATTGCCATACTCTCACGTTCCGACTATCACTTTTTCAAGCATCTCGAAAACTTTCTGCATGAGAAATGCTTCAAAAACCTAAGCGCTATGAAAAACACCTTCGGCGACTTCATCGCCACCAGAACGCAAGATTTTTTTATGCATAAATACACTTGTTTTCCATTATCAAAGATGTGTTGGTTCTGATGGTGCTTGTTTTGACCAATAATGTTTTTGTTTGAGCTGAGATATGTTTATTTGAATGTAAATGTTAAAAACAGCAGAAACATCCTATCAACCTGATAGCATCTATACGTCGAATGGTTGGAATAACGTGCAATAACAATATTGTTATTGCTCAGTTTGTCGGGAAAACAACTGACCGATATGAATGAGTAATCATTGGTAAAAGCTTATGCGCAAACATTAAGTGAGTTACTATAATAATATAATGAATCAAATGGCACTAGATTATCTGAGGAAGGCTTGCTGTCACTCAAGTTTCATGGAAAGCATCGGGTTGTTATCAACGGCAACTCACAAAGAACGGATGGTAATAAAACGTTCAAGACCAGCGTTATCTACTTCCCAACTTGTCAAGTCGGATGGAGCATCTGCAATTATTATCTCAGCAATTATCTCAAGATCTAGTTTCAGTGCTTATTATCTTCAAATATTGTTGAGAAACGTTATAGCCTATTTTATTTGACTGTTATAATGTTAATATGTTATAATGTTAATATGTTAATATGTTTATATGTTAATATATTATAATGTTAATATGTTATAATGTTAATATATTACTATGCTATAATGTTAATATGTTAATATGTTATAATGCTAATATGTTATTATGTTAATATGCTAATAAATTATAGTGTTAATATGTTAATATGATATAATGTTAATATGTTATAATGTTAATATTTTATAATGTTAATATGTTATAATGTTAATAATGTTAATATGTCATAATGTTAATATGTTATAATGTTAATATTTTATAGTATTAAAATGTTAATAATGTTAATATGCTATAATGGTTTTATGTTAATATGTAAATATGTTATTATGTTAATACGTTAATATGTTAATATGTTTATATGTTATAATGTTAATATGTTAATATGTTAATAATGTTAATATGTTAATATGTCAATATGTTATAATGTTAATATGTTAATATGTTTATATGTTATAATGTTAATATGTTATACCATTGCTGCCATTCTTACTTCCGTATTTTCTTTTCTCTTTGTATCTAGCTATCGGCGTGTCTCTGTCTTCTATCTGTTTGTTGCAGCGTGATTAATAGATTTTAGTCACCATAATACCACATTTGCACTAGATGTTTAGATATATATATATATATATATATATATATATATATATGAGAATAATGGAAAAAGTATTCCGAAAAAATAGAGAAATAAATAATAAAAAGGAACGAATCGAGTTATGTGTTCATCAACGTTTTGTTTTTATTTTGAGAAAGTCTCAAAATAAAGACGAAACTTTGATGAACACATAACTCGGTTTTTTTCCTTTTTATTTTTTATTTCTCTCTCCCCCTTCTCTCTCTCTCTCTCTCTCTCTTTATATATATATATATATATATATATATTATATATATATATGTATCTGTGTTTGTGTGTGTATGTGTGTGTGTAAATTTGATAACATTCCGAATAAAGAGGCTATAACTATTGCTTTGCTCTGCTAGTTAATAATATTTCATTAAAATTAGATAATGTTTCGATTAAAAAAGCTAACCCATCATATTGTTTAGCAAAGACTAGACTGTTAGTAGAGCCTCTGGACTATTATGTGTCGACGCTGCAAGTAACATAACCAAGTGACAATGCCAAGACGTAAAAACTTAATTTCGGAACTTTAAAATGTCAAAGCATTGTTAACTGGAAGTGATGTAATTGTTTCGATGCGAGTGAAAATGAAATGCTTATAAAATATTAAAGAAAAATGGGAATTTACAACAAAAAAATGAAGGCCGTAAAAACACGGAAATTGACAAATGAAAAGGCGCGCGAAATGAATTGCAAGCGGAGAAGGCTGGCGGTTGGGTGGGAACACAAGTGGAGAGAAAGTGTAATGTAGGATGGAAAATAATTAAAAAAAAAGTGCCTTATCGTGGACAGAAGAAATATAATATTTCCTATAATGTGAATATGATTTGAACCAGACGTACGGTGGTTTGGTGGCTAATGAAATTACCAATTGTCTTCTTCGCTAAGATAATGCCAGGTTATAGACGTGAAAAACCATGGCTCATATTTTATATGAAAATTGTTATAATTTTTTGGTTTTTAGCTGACGTATTTCTATGTTTTCTTTTTATTTCTTTTTTTATTTTTCGGGCTTGCTTTCTTGATTTGGTTTTGTTTTCCCCAATTGCAACTATTTTTTTTTT
>NC_136495.1:8771589-8904089 GCF_053919585.1 Euprymna scolopes | reverse complement strand
TTACTAGGAAATTTTAATTTTTTTTTGTAGGGTTTTCATTTTCATAGATGTCTGCTTTATCATCATCAATATTTAAAACCACTATTTTAATATTGGGACGAGAAGGGAATTATTATTATTATTATTATTATTATTATTATTATTATTATTATTATTGTTGTTATTGCTGTTTGTTGTTGTTTGTTGTTGTTATTGTTGTTTGTTGTTGTTCTTGCTAATAATATCAGTTAACAAGAATGAAAAGGCCTGTCAGATTATAGATTTTGCCGTTCCATCAGACCACAGAGTGAAAATCAAGGACACAGAAAAGCGGAATAAATACACTTAACTTGCCAGAAAGCTCAAAGGAACGTGGAAGATGAAAAATGCCAAGGTAATGTTACTAATAAGAACAGCACCGGAAAACTTTGACAATAGAATGAGGGAGATTGGAATCAGGAGGACGGCTGATAAGATACAACAAATAACAGTAATGAAAACTGCTGAACTATTTAAAAAAAAAACCTTGAATAGGGAAAATAATACACATGAACTACATACGCAAACTGAACATAGAGAAAATGCTACAGGTGTAAAACACAAAGGAGCATCACATGAAATCATGGAAGAATGAAACTGTATATTTGTAAATTAACCCCCCTACTTTACCCAGAAAAAACTGACCCCACACCAAACAAGCGAGGGGGGTCAAGGAGAATGGAAAGATTGAAGAGAGAAAGCACTAGCCGAACCTACGCTGGATAAGTGCAAAGAGGACTAGGACCTTGAGAAGGCTTTATGCTATCGAAATTCCAGTGAAAATAAATAGTCGCCGCCAATGAGAAACTGATGGTAAACGGTTGTTATAATAACGCAAATTCATCTGCAAAGGTTATCGAAAGAATGGGACAGCGCTGGAAATCTGGGGAGTGTTGTTATCACTCAGACTCCAGAAAATGCCACAAGTTTGTTTCAAAGAGAAATGTTTGGTGATGGCCTGTGTGATTACTCCTTGTTAGTAAATAATAATGCATAGTCTAAAAAAATATACATATGCCTTTTTATATAATATACATATATGTGTGTGTAAAAATATACGTGTGTAAAATATATGTGTGTAAAAATATATGTATAAAAATATATGTGTGTAAAAATATACGTGTGTAAAATATATGTGTGTAAAATATATGTGTGTAAAAATATATGTGTGTAAAAATATATGTGTGTAAAAATATATGTATAAAAATATATGTGTGTAAAAATATACGTGTGTAAAATATATGTGTGTAAAAATATATGTATAAAAATATATGTGTATAAAAATATATGTGTGTAAAAATATTTGTGTGTAAAAATATACGTGTGTAAAATATATGTGTGTAAAAATATATGTATAAAAATATATGTGTGTAAAAATATACGTGTGTAAAAATATACATGGATAAAATATACGTGTGTAAAATATATGCGTGTAAAAATATATGTATGTAAAAATATATGTGTGTAAAAATATGTGTAAAATATATGTGTGTATAAATACACGTGTGTAAAAATATATGTGTGTAAAATATATGTGTTTGAAAATATAGATGTGCAAAAATATATTGTGTAAAATATGTGTGTAAAATATATGTTTGTAAAAATACACGTGTGTAAAAATATATGTGTGTAAAATATATGTGTGTAAAAATATACGAGTGTAAAAATATATGTGTGTAAAAATATATGTGCGTAAAAATATAATGTGTAAAAATATACGTGTGTAAAAATAGGTGTGTAAAAATATACGTGTGTAAAAATATACGTGTGTAAAAATATATACTTAAAAGTTGGGACACTAAGCAAAATGATTTTACAGCAAATTCATATTTTTGCCACAACACATTTTAACAACTTTTCAGGTTCATTGTTACATGATAAAGGGGTGTCCACTTTTCATGTAATTAAAAAATAGGAAATTAGTTAAATGTAAATATGAAATAGGATAGTCAAGGATTTGAGCTTGCGAAGCTAGATTTGGAATTGAAAATTCCAATCATAAGTTAAAATAAATACAGAATATTATTGAAATAAGGAATGTGGAATTGCAATTGTTTAGCTTACATATCTGTTATTGGAAAATGAATGTAATAATGAAATTTGTTTCTGTTATAAAAATGAAAATTAAAATAAGGAATTTAATCGTCAATTGAAATTGTAAACATATTACTCGAAAAATACGTTACTGAACTGAGGGTCATATCAAGTTTGGCAACGTGACGCATGTCAACCAACGTTCTTTATGGGCGTATGTTTAATCATGCGATGACGTGACGAGTTCTCAATATAGGTAGAGTTTTAGATGTAGTCTGAGAGAAGAGGAGAAAAGTCGAGGAGAAAGAGCCGAGAGAGAAAGATCAGAGACGGTTGCTGACGTAAAACCTTTGAAGCGAAAGATTAGAGAAGAAAAAGCCATGTAAAGAAACTTTGAATTCCTTAAGCGAAATCATGGACCGGTCATGAAATAAAGGACGTCATCATCTTTGTGTATCTGCATCTTCGTGTTGTGATTCAACAGAAAAGGTATTGTCCATTTATATTATAAGAACTTTGTGAAAATCATCATCTCAAAAATAGGTAAGAAATATATGTATCGATATTTATAGAAACACTCCCGTTCATACAGAACTGCCAAACGTATAGATGCCAAAACGCACAAACTCTCCGTCTATCTATCTATATATCGAGTCTCCTCTCATTGTGTATTAAAAACTATCGGCTATCTTGTATTAACATGTACCACAAACATGAACATCTTAAGACATATGAACACTCAACACATGAACACTCCTAAGAATCTAATCTATCACTAAGACTCTCCTAAGACGAACAACAACAACAACAATACAGAATATACGTCATAATAATAACACCCACTATATAACATATAAGAATATTTGGTACATCATCAATAATACAACCCATTACATAGCATCATAACAAGAATATATATGTATATGTGTATGTGTTTAATGTTATTATGGTCTTTTGATTCAGCACATTGCTGTTTTCGTTGGACTTTATAGACCGAGGCAGTTGCATAAAACAATTTTGAATTAGTTGTTATAGGGATGGAGTCATAATTTAATTTTTAACCTTAGGAGCTTGGATGAAGGCAGAATGTTTTCAGGAAAATAAATCTTAAAATATCTACAGGCATCAATCAATGTGTAGTCAATTTTGCTGATGTTACATTGTGTTTTGTTAATAATGCATATATGCCTTACCATAAATTGAACCAGAATTTCTTGTACAAAGATAAATAATTCTAATCATCCACGTTCTTTAAAATTACATAGTTTCCTCTTTCTCTAAAAGAAGTAATAAATTATTAAAGTATGAACAGAAATAGATAAGAACATAAAAATTGAAAACATATGGGTATATGTTTGCATATGTGTATAAATATATATGTATATGTATGCATATGTACGTATGCATATTTTATTTTTACTTAGGAGTCACCACTTATTAAGGCCCGAAGGCCACTCCAGGATAAGGGTTAATGAATATAAGGTGGTAGTTTAGTAATATGAATATAAGGTAGTAGTTTAGTAATATGAATATAAGGTAGTAGTTTAGTAATATGAATATAAGGTGGTAGTTTAGTAATATGAATATAAGGTGGTATTTAAAGGTTATTATGTTGTATTCAACAGGAAAGCAGGCCAGCGGAATAGTGTTTCACAGGCTGGCGGTTCTGGGAATAAAGCTTTGTTTATGGAATCTGCGTTTAGATTTAGGCCCAAATAGAGAGTGGGTAAAATCATGTATAATTGTTGTAGAAGTCGAGTGTTTTTGTGAAAGTTTGGCACAGATTGGAGTTCAGTCGAGCATTTTCTATGAAAATAATGATAAAGCAGATACAGGCTCGGAACGTCTCTTCTGTGGGAAACAATTTTCAAAGAGAAAAGGGTATCACCTACTAAGTTTCAAAACCGATGTTGAACTCTATCAAGGCGGGATACGGCGCGCAGAGAATAAATAGATAAGGAAAATGAAGTAAAATAAATAATCTATATATCTATAACATTCTGAATGTGTGAGTGAGGGAACACAAGTCCACCTATATATTCAACGATGATAAATCATGAATATTAAATTAATAATGATTCTGGTTATGTGTTTTAATAAAACAATAAATAGTTTAATAATATTAACAGGATAAGAATTTGTATAACTACATTAATCTAATGCGGACATTTATTTAGAAGAGGAACAAATGTGCATTGTTGATGACTTCAAGTCTAATGTGATTAAATACTTGCCAAGACGAAAAAGCAATCTGTCTTTCCATTTACTTTTTCCACTCGTGACGGCAATTATTAACAACTAACAATCTTTTAAACCTTTAGTCGACCTGGTCCTTGAATAGTTTTTTTTTTTTTAGATTTTTTTTATTACACTTTCACCCCAAACAAGGCACATTGCCACTTTGGTGTAGGGGGCTACTAACAGGGGCAGCAACTACTGGGGCACTATGTTGGGATTTGGGCAGCTAGATGTCGGTTCACGTTACACTTGAACTTCTGCATGTCAGTACAGTTAGGGAAGCAGGGACCTGGAATGGAATTCGAGAGTTTCACTAAAAATAATAGTTTAGGCCAGATATTATTTTTGAATTATCATTTCTTTCTTACTTCGATTTGCTTTCTTTCCTTACGTTTACTATTTTTATAAAATTTCCCTCGATTATTTTTAATTCATCCATATCTTTTTTTTTTTTTCAAAATTCTTATTACTTTCCTCCTTTTCTTTCTTCTTTTACTTTTCTATTTGCTTCCTTTCTCTTTTTCTAACATCTTCCGTCTCTTCGCCAAAATCTTTGAGCATATAATAAACCAAACATTATTTTTTTACAAATCACCATTTATCAAGGCTCGGAGGCAACTCAAAGATAATGAGTGTATGGAAGTCAATGGGACAATATTGTTATAATTGTTAGTAGTGGAAATTTGGTAAATTGCATTACTTAAAAGGACGGTTCATCAAATACATGTTCACGTTGGACTCCAATACAGCTAGAAATCAGTAAAACGGAACAGAGTTTCATTGGCGTGCAGCACTAAGAAATAAGCTTTGTTGATGGAATCTACGTTTCGGTCCAAGCACAGATAAAGATTTCGGGAAACTGCTGATAGTGGTTTCATCTAGAAAGAGTTTCTCGTGACAGTTAGGTAAGAGGGGTCCATAGATTCGAGCTCATACACACTTTATATGAAAATAACGATACAGCAGAGACAGGCTCGCAACGTCCGTGATGTGAGGAAGAGGTTTCAGGGAAGAGAAGAAGAAATCCCCACTATACTACGAAGTCTATTTTGAAATATGTCAAAGTAGGATAAGTTGCTTATAGCAGCTCTCGCCCAGATTTGGCAACATTACTCTATCCTTGGATGCACTTGGCTCTTATACGGGTAAAGAATTGTATCAGCAGCGAGAAATCTACTGGAGCGATGAAACGATCGCACCATTTTCCCAGCAACCTTTGCAACGGATTTGTATGTACGCGTTTCTTAGATCACGAGTAAAGGTCATACCCATGATCTTGTCAAAACATGGACCCTCCCTAAGATAAGAGCCATTTATTTCAATTGATGCCAGACGTGGATCGGAGCGTTGATGATGGAAATATAGAAGCTTGGTTTATGATGCATTAAAATTAGCCAGCGACCTATTTCCCCATTGTACCACGTGCTCAAAATCAGAGGCAAGAGAATAAGAGAGAACTTGATCGAGAATACACAACTTATCTGCTAAAAGCACATATCATCGATGAATAACTATTAAGGATCGTCTTAGCTTGATACAGCTCTGCGTCCTACAAGATAAAAAAAAACGCCGCAAAGTGCCATCGTTCGGCAGTTAGACTAGTGTACCGTTTTAAAGTATTACAGGTGACAGGGGATGCAGAGAATAAGATTTTCGGATCGTTTATGCTATATTTAAAATCAATGCCAGATAAAAGTACATTCTTGGATAGAAAAATCTATTATGCAGTTAATAAAACACAATAAAATAAAAAAATATAGATGAAAAACTGAAATAAATATAATTATTAATGACATTTTCATCTAATAAAAAAGAATATAAATACGGCGAATTCACAATTATTTGCTAAAAACGTCCATTTGCAATGCATAACTATAAAGGGTCGTCTTAGTTTGTCACTTCATAGATAATACACACCTTTCTAACCGACACTATAGATTTAGGCAAGCCCGTTATACTGCTGATATCCTAAATGCAATCTCCAAAAGTATATACTACGAACTGGATAAGGCGGGGAAGGCTAGGTCAGTAGCCTAGACATATTTAAAGTCTTTGGAGAGTTTGGCACAATGGTCTTCTTATTAAAATATAAATCGTATGGTATTACTGGATGCTTACATAACACATCCAAATCCTTCTTAGATAATAGAAAAATGCAGGTTGTCGTTGATAGTCATACATTAGAGCAACATGATATAAATTCGAGTATGCTACAGAGGCCAATCCTCGGACCATCATTATTCCTGATATTCATAAACAACATCTCTGATAGAATTGTCTCAAAAATAGGTATATTTGCTGTTCAAACGACGCTTTATCACAGACTCGAAGAAAACTAATGAATACATGGCTAAAACTTTAGAGGAAGACCGCGTCTGTAGTGGAACGAGTCCGAAATTGGATGGTAACGTTCAATGCCGCCATGACTAATTACCTGTAATAATTATACGAAACTCTCTCTAGTACTGGATGATACTACCTGAAAGTTCTTCCCTCAATCTCCTGGGCTTAACATTCACAAATAGCATGAATTGGAACGAATACATTGAGATATTTGCCAAAGCTGCTGTGGAGAAGACAAACTCTTTCCACCGTGGTAAAATGGGTACTAACGCGTGAGAGTATTCTGTATCTCTACAGAACACCTATTCGCTCATGTATGGAATATTTTTGTCACATATGGCTGGTGCAGCTGCCACTAGTCTCTTGCTCCTAGATAGTTCAAAATAGAGTGCCATACTGTCGGCCAAGTTCAAACCTCTGTCTTATCGCTGACATGTGGAATCCCTGTGCCTATTTTACAAGTACTTTAATGGTAAGCTCTCGGACCAACTGACGGACTCCTGGCGTAAATACTCCTGACAAACCAAACAAGCAGCAAAATCCCACCCTAACACTATAGAGATCCTTTGATGCCGTAAAGCCCTCTACTCTAATAGCTTCTTCATCGAACTGCTTTACTTTCGAATTACCTCCCAGACCCCTTCTTTTCTGACTGTACTGACATTAAGAAGTTCAAATGTAATGTAAACAAACACATTGCTGTCAAACTCCCTACATAGTATAATGACAGATCTGGTTCTTATTAGTAGCCCCTTACTACTTAATGACACTATGCTTAGTTTGGATGAATAAACACTATGAAAAATTCTCGCATTTTCCTTGTTTAATTTCATACATTTTTTCTATCGTTTCTTCTCTAATTCTACTTATTTCTTTCATTTCGTTACTCTTTATTTGCAGGTTTTTCCTTCTTTCTGCTGTTCTTATTCCATTTTCTTACTTTTTTTTTATTTTCCTTCTGCTACATCTATTTCGACATTCTTCCGTTCTTCCTCTTTCGTTTCTCTCTCTTTCACCATGTATTTAATCTCTTCTCTTCTTTCCAATTTTCTTTAATATATTAATTTTTTCTTTCGTTTTCTTTTCTTTTTAACTTTACATTCTTTTCTGCATTATTTTCATCGCGTGACATTTCCCCTTTCGCTTTCTTTCCCTTCTTTTCGTTTTGTATTTTGTATGATTTTTACATTTTTTTGTATTTTGTATGATTTTACATTTTTTTGTATTTTATATTATTTTACATTTTTTGTATTTATTTTGTGTGATTTTACATTTTTCGTGTTTTGTATGATTTAAATTTCTTTTGCATTTTATATGATTTACATTTTTTGTATTTTGTATAATTTTACATTTTTTGTATTTTGTATAATTTTACATTTTTTTGTATTTTATATTATTTTACATTTTTTGTATTTTGTATGATTTTACATTTTTTTATTTTATATGATTTTACATTTTTTGTATTTATTTAGTGTGATTTTACATTTTTTGTATTTATTTTGTGTGATTTTACATTTTTTGTATTTATTTAGTGTGATTTTACATTTTTTGTATTTATTTTGTGTGATTTTACATTTTTTGTATTTATTTAGTGTGATTTTACATTTTTTGTATTTATTTTGTGTGATTTTACATTTTTTGTATTTATTTTATATGATTTTACATTTTTTGTATTTATTTAGTGTGATTTTACATTTTTTGTATTTATTTTGTGTGATTTTACATTTTTTGTATTTATTTAGTGTGATTTTACATTTTTTGTATTTATTTTGTGTGATTTTACATTTTTCGTGTTTTGTATGATTTAAATTTCTTTTGCATTTTATATGATTTACATTTTTTGTATTTTGTATAATTTTACATTTTTTATTTTATATGATTTTACATTTTTTTGTATTTTATATTATTTTACATTTTTTGTATTTTGTATGATTTTACATTTTTTTATTTTATATGATTTTACATTTTTTGTATTTATTTAGTGTGATTTTACATTTTTTGTATTTATTTTGTGTGATTTTACATTTTTTGTATTTATTTAGTGTGATTTTACATTTTTTGTATTTATTTTGTGTGATTTTACATTTTTTGTATTTATTTAGTGTGATTTTACATTTTTTGTATTTATTTTGTGTGATTTTACATTTTTTGTATTTATTTTATATGATTTTACATTTTTTGTATTTATTTAGTGTGATTTTACATTTTTTGTATTTATTTTGTGTGATTTTACATTTTTTGTATTTATTTAGTGTGATTTTACATTTTTTGTATTTATTTTGTGTGATTTTACATTTTTCGTGTTTTGTATGATTTAAATTTCTTTTGCATTTTATATGATTTACATTTTTTGTATTTTGTATAATTTTACATTTTTTATTTTATATGATTTTACATTTTTTTGTATTTTATATTATTTTACATTTTTTGTATTTTGTATGATTTTACATTTTTTTATTTTATATGATTTTACATTTTTTGTATTTATTTAGTGTGATTTTACACTTTTCGTGTTTTGTATGATTTAAATTTCTTTTGCATTTTATATGATTTACATTTTTTGTATTTTGTATAATTTTACATTTTTTTATTTTATATTATTTTACATTTTTTGTATTTATTTAGTGTGATTTTACACTTTTCGTGTTTTGTATGATTTAAATTTCTTTTGCATTTTATATGATTTACATTTTTTGTATTTTGTATAACTTTACATTTTTTTATTTTATATGATTTTACATTTTTTTGTATTTTATATTATTTTACATGTTTTGTATTTTGTATGATTTTACATTTTTTTATTTTATATGATTTTACATTTTTTGTATTTATTTAGTGTGATTTTACACTTTTCGTGTTTTGTATGATTTAAATTTCTTTTGCATTTTATATGATTTACATTTTTTGTATTTTGTATAATTTTACATTTTCTGTATTTTGTATGATTTTACATGTTTTTATTTTGTATGATTTTTCATATTTTGTTTTGTATGATTTTACTTTTTTTGTATTTTTTATGATTTTACATATTTTGTATTTTGTATGATTTTACATTTTTTTTATTTTGTATGAATTTGCATTTTTGTATTTTGTATAATTTTACATTTTTTGTATTTTGTATGAGTTTACATATTTTATATATTGTATGATTTGTCATTTTTTTTATTTTGTATGATTCTACATTTTTTTTTATTTTGTGGTATTTTATATATTTTGTATTTTGTATGATTTTACATTTTTGTATTTTGTATGATTTTACATTTTTGTATTTTGTATGATTTTACATTTTTGTATTTGGTATGATTTTACATTTGTTCGTATTTTGTATGATTTTTTATTTTATTTTATTCTGTATTATTTTATATTTTTGCATTTTGTATGATAATACATTTTTTTTTATTTTTGCATCATTTTACATTTTTTTATTTTGTATAATTTTACATTTTTTTTTTTTATTACATTTTTACCCCAAACAAGGCAAATTGCCACTTTGGTGTATGGGGCTACTATCAGGGGCAACAACTACTGGGGTACTATGTAGGGATTTGGGCAGCAAGGTGTCGGTTCACGTTACACTTGAACTTCTGCACGTCAGTACTGTTGGGGAAGCAGGGACCTGGAATGGAATTCCAGAGTCTTACGGTTCTGGAGAAGAAACTATTGGAGTAAAAAGATATTTTACATCTAGGGACCTCTACAGTGTGGGGGTGGGATCTAGTACCCTGTCGGGTTTGTCGAGGGTGCTCGCGTCGTGGGGGCACAAGTGATTGCAGTTCGTCAGAGCATTCACCACTAAAATACTTGTAGAAAAGGCAGAGGGATGCAACATTTCGTCGATGGGACAGAGGCTGAAGCTTAGATGCCAGTTCAGGGCCTATCAGGTTTGCGACTCTCTTTTGAACCTTGTCAAGGAGCGAGAGACTAGTAGCAGATGCACCAGCCCAGGTGTGGCAGCAATACTCCATACATGGGCGAATGGTGGCCTTATAGAGGTACAGGATACTTTCGGGTGTTAGTAGTTTTCTAGCACGGTAGAGAGAGCCTACCTTTCTTGCAGCGGCCCTGTCAATGCCTTCAATGTAATTGTTCCAACTCATGTTTCCTGTGAACGTTAGGCCAAGGAGTTTGAAAGATGGACTCTCAGATAAAGAGTCGTTGGCCATTGCTATTGTATTTTGTATGATTTTTTATGTTTTTATTTTGTTATATTTTACATATTGTTATTTTGTATGATTTTACATTTTTTGTATTTTGTATGATTTTACATTTTTTGTATTTTGTATGATTTTACATTTTTTTCTTTTTAGTATGATTTTAATATTTGAATTTTGTATGATTTTATATTTTTTTATTTTGTATGAGTTTACATTTTTTTATTTTGTATGATTTTACATTTTTTGTGTTTTGTATGATTTTCTTTTTTATTTTGTATAATTTTACATATTTTGTATTTTGTATGATTTTACATTTTTTGTATTTTATATGATTTTACATTTTTTGTATTTTATATGATTTTACATTTTTTGTATTTTGTATGATTTACATTTCTCTGTTTTGTATAATTTTACATTTTTTAATTTTGTATGATTTTTCATATTTTTATTTTGTATTATTTTACATTTTTTATATTTTGTATGATTTTACATTTTTTTGTATTTTGTATGATTTTACTTTTTTGATATTTAGTATGATTTTACATTTTTTGTATTTTGTATGATTTTTACATTTTTTGTATTTGGTATGATTTTACATTTTTTGTATTTTGTATGATTTTACATTTTTGTATTTTGTATGATTTTACATTTTTTGTGTTTTGTATGATTTTCTTTTTTATTTTGTATGATTTAACATTTTTTGTATTTTGTATGATTTTACATTTTTTGTATTTTTATGATTTTACATTTTTTGTATTGTGTATGATTTTACATTTTTTTTGTATTTTGTATGATTTTTCCATTTTTAATATTGTGTATGATTTTACATTTTTTCATTTTGTATGATTTTACATTTTTTGTATTATGCATGATTTAAAATTTTTGTATTATGTACGATTTTACATTTTTTGTATTTTGTATGATTTTACATTTTTTGTATTGTGTTGGATTTTACATTTTTTTGTATTTTGTATGATTTTACATTTTTTTGTATTTTGTATGATTTTATATTTTTGTATTGTGTATGATTTTACATTTTTTTGTATTTTGTATGATTTTACATTTTTTGTATTGTGTATGATTTTACATTTTTTCATTTTGTATGATTTTACATTTTTTGTATTATGTATGATTTAAAATTTTTGTATTATGTACGATTTTACATTTTTTGTATTTTGTATGATTTTACATTTTTTGTATTGTGTTGGATTTTACATTTTTTTGTATTTTGTATGATTTTACATTTTTTGTATTGTGTATGATTTTACATTTTTTCATTTTGTATGATTTTACAATTTTTGTATTATGCATGATTTTACATTTTTTGTATTATGGATGATTTTACATTTTTTGTATTTTGTATGATTTTACATTTTTTGTATTATTTTGTATGATTTTACATTTTTTGTATTTTGTATGATTTTACATTTTTTGTATTTTGTATGACTTTACATTTTTTTTATTGTGTATGATTTTACATTTTTTGTATTTTGTATGATTTTACATTTTTTTTGTATTTTGTATGATTTTACATTTTTTTATGATTTTACATTTTTTCGCACTTTACTTTATTTATTGCACACATTTCCTGTATGTGAATTTCAAAAACAAAACTCTCTACCATTGACATGTTCGCAAAAATTACTAACTATTCATTCGTATGGTTTAGTACGGGAGAGAAGTAGAAATAAGATATAAACAACAACAACTCAAACGTAGTGAAAGAGGGAAGAGTAAAGATAGAGAGAAAAAATAGAGAAGTAGGGATATACATTGGGAGATTGGGAAACGTTATGAGAAAGATAGATAGATAGATAGATAGATAAATAGAAAGATAGATAGATATAGATTGATATAGATAGATAGATAGATAAAGATCGATAGATAGATAGATAGATAGATAGATAAATAAATGAGGGTAGGTATAGATAGATATAGATAGATATAGATATATTGATAAAAACAGATAGATAGATATAGATAGATAGATAGATAGATATAGATAGATAGATAGATAGATATAGATAGATATAGATGGATAGATATATAGATAGATATATAGAAAGATAGATAGATAGATAAAGATAAATAATGTAGATAGATAGATAGATAGATAGATAGATAGATCGATAGATAGATAGATAAATTGGTGGTTAGTCAGATACATAGAGAGATAGAAATAGAAAGAATGGAGATTGAGAAAGAGAAAGAGAATGTGAGATAGGAACGATTAAGATAACGAAAATGGATGTGAAAATAGTTGTAATAGGAAGTGAGATAGATAGATAGATAGATAGATAAAATTAAAGATACGCAGAAAGAATAGCGAGAGGAATAGAAGAAGAAAAAAGAAAGAACGGTTGTGAGAAACGTGGGTTGAGTGTTTGTGAGGCGGTCAGATTATAAGGTTCTTTGATGGGTGGCGCCATCTGGAGAGTGTTGCGCTTGTCACTTGAGAATAACAATGAGCAGCGTGCCTCCAGACTAAAGACTATGGCAGTTTGAAGTAATGAAATAACGTTATGATTTGCCTGTCAGAAATACCCCCTCCCCGTTTAATGGCGGACAGCATAATTTAGATGAAGCAGTCAAAGCAGAATGTCATTTTGCCAAAAGAGAACTTAAAAAAGATAAAACGACAAATTGAAACGAGAGATGAGGTAATGGTGGGCAGTTATAATATAAGACATACGAAACAGCTCAAGTTGGAAAGTACAGGCGGGAATCTATTATGAATGTTAAATCGTTATTCGAAATAATTCAATTTAATCCGTGCGTTGCATTTTTGCAGAGAGCGTTACCGATGTGTGTGTGTGCGTCTACATCTCGACGTGAGAAGCTCTGTCTGCTGGTATATTGCCCTTATTTATATGCATCCCCATGAGGGCAGAGTTATAGACAAGGTCAGTTTTAACTTCGAATCAAGCTCCTTCAGAACGGGTACTGTACATGTGGAATAAAATTGAAATTGCTGTAGTTTAGAAGGATTTCTTGTTCAAAGATTAAGAACAGATGCGCGTTATATAGGAAAATAGATAGTAGATTAAAATCCCGTTTGAAATATATTGTTTTGTCAATTGGGAGATATGGAACAAATCCAGTAAAGTGGGATACTAGAGTAGTTCATGCTGGCTCTGCAAAAGTAGCCGGAATAGCCGGGTTGATATTCTATGCTAGAAGCGTCTCAGGCTATTTACAATAGATCAACCCTTCCTTAAAAGGAGTAGATAAAATTAAGTGTGTACATTCTTAGTAATTAATATGGCCGTGCCTCGCCTCGAAAGGTGTATATGCTACAGAGGTCCGCCTCCTGTTGATTGTTGAGAATGTATCTTTGACTGGTATATCAAAACTGTTAAATTCGCGATGAAGGAACGCGTAAATAAAATAGACGCATCTAATTTTAGATACGTCAATAAGAATTTGCTCTAACTTCTAGCCATTAATATGTAGTAAGTCAACGTACAAAATCAAAATGCATAAATACGTTTGTACGCATGTCGTCTGCGCATACACTATCGTGAATAAAAACAAATAATACTATTTTAACTAACCAGAACACTTTCTCAATTCACTTTAAATAGTCTTTCTGGGAACTACCTAAATGCTTTAAAAGCCAGATGTTTCTTCAATAAACCAGTGGAACCCAGTTAACCCGAATCTGCGGATCGGTCTCGCTGAGCATAACACTGCGGCCGCTCATCTCTTCAACATTTCTCCCCACTCATGTACGCAAACATTAAGGAATATACAGACACACACAACTCATTACACTGTCGCCTGACAATCTATATAAACTTTATTCATTTAAATATATCCAATCAATCTCACTGAAATATTTTACTAATACAATAACAGAAGATTGACTCTTAAAACAACTTCCAATGAATTATGATTTATTTAAGTGAGCAGAAAAGGTTTAATAACGATTTTCCTAACCCCTGAAACTTACGGTTTTTAATTAATTGATCCAGACTTCTATTTTCTCAGTTTATGAACCCCTTTGTTTTTACTAGAAATATTAAAATATCCTATAAAACATTCTATTTTTTCCTATTGCTGTAACCGTCAATTAAAACATATAATAGGTGTAAAATGTATTTCCGATGTTCAAAATCTGCAAACATTTTGACTCCTCCATTTAATTAAAAATCAGTGGAAAATTAAGAAATACACCAATTTTAATGAAATCAACAGTATACATAGGATAATGATCACGAAATAAAATGAACGCATTATTTTCATTTGAATCTTAGGCGAAATGTTTTATTATTTAAACAAAAACACCTTTAATTAAATTGTGGCTTTCAGTGATAAAAAAATAAGTGAATTTATTTTTGCTCTTGTATGAAAATGAAGCATCGTAAACTGTAACAAAATATAAAAAAATTAGGCAACATTACGAAAAAAGCCCCTAACGTCCGAATCGATGAATTCGATGTAACTCGAAGAAAAATTAAACTACTAAAAATTAAACTGGAACTACTGATTTTATCATTGAATTAAACATTGTTTATTTAATATTTTCACATACAAAAATTATAAAATTGTAAAAAGTATTTCTACTTTTAGTTAGATTAGATGTTTCGCATAATTTTTATATGCAAGATTTCCTTACTTGTCAAGAACCTTGATTCCAGTAAAGCAACTGGCCCTGACGGCATCCCAATTTTAGTGTTAAAAAAGCTTCAACCTGAACTTGCTCCCATACTTACGAAACTGTTTAAGCGTTTCCCTAAGGAAAAGTGCTTTCCGACTCCCTGGAAAACCTCATCAGTATGCCCTGTATTTAAGAATTCAGGTGATAAGTCATCTCCCTCTCAGTACAGACCAATAAGTCTCCTGTGTGTTATGAGTAAGTTGCTAGAATCCATATTAAATAGAGAAATAGTAAACAACCTCAGCAGAAACAATCTTCTTAGTGACACACAATATGGTTTCCGTTCTGCAAGATCTACCGCAGATGTGCTAACGGTTATATCTCACAGGATTAGTATTGATAAAGCCTTTTTTCTAGGGCAATTGATCTTGACATATCAAAGGCCTTGGAAAAGGTATGGCATAAGGGCCTACTTCACAAGATTTCCAGCTACGGTATAACTGGAAATGTTTTCTCAATCATTAAATCATTTCTCTCCGATAGGCTCATAAGAGTAGTGGTCGATGGACAAAAATCAGAGGGCTGCAGTATTAATGCCGGAGTCCCTCAAGTGTCAATCCTGGGCCCAACTCTCTTCCTGATCTACATCAATGACCTCCCTAAACACATACTTTAATCATTTGTTGACATCTATGCTGATCACACGACAAAATACGGCAACACATCAAAGGCTCTCTGATTCTCTCTCCTCTGATTCTCTCTCCTCTGATCTCGAGCGCGTGGTTCAGTGGGGGAAGTCGTGGCTGGTTACCTTTAATGCATCTAAAACCAAACTCCTCTCCTTACATCATCAACGCTCTGATCCCCATCTGGCATCAATTGTGATGGATGGCTCTCGTCTGGGAGAAGCCCCGTGTTTTGACAAGCTTCTAGGTTTGTCCTTTACTCCTGATCTGAAATGGAACACGTACATCAAGTCTGTTGCCAAGGTCGCTGGAAAGATGGTGGGATCCTTCTACCGCTCCAGAAGATATCTCACTACTGATGCAATTCTCTATCTATATAAAAGCCAAGTACGTCAAGGATGGAATACTGCTGCCATTTCTGGGCAGGAGCTGCTAAAAACAGCCTATCCTGCCTTGACAAAGTACAAAATAGACTTCGTGACTTAGTGGGGGATGCCCTTTTCTCTACCCTGCAACCTCTCTCCCACAGAAGAGACTTTGCGAGCCTATCGTTGTTTTATCGTACTTTCCATGGCAGGTGGTCGTCTGAACTCCAATCTCTGGTCCCTCCTCGCCAATCTTTCACGAAAAAAACTTCCCCCACTCCTTATCTGTACCTAAATCAAAACGTGGATTCCATGAACAAAGCTTCTTTCTTAGAACTGTACGCCTGTGGAACTCTGTTCTGTCTGCCTGCTTCCCACTTGACTACAACTTGGATGTCTTCAAGTCTAACATAAACAAATTCCTAATGAACCGCCCCCTTAAGTAAACACTTCATCAAATCTCCACACTAACGTACTGTACACGTAATAACCCTTATCCCTGAGTGGCTTCCGGGCCTTGATAAGTGGTGGCCACCGTGTAAAAAAAAGGTGAAACTTTCGATGAAACATAATTTTTATATAATCTTGAAAAATATGTTTTTTTTAATTTAAAGGTAGGAATATAGATAAATAATTAAATTAAAAAGTAGTAAAAATTATACAAACGTTCACGATAGGAATGTACAAATACGTGCCTGAAGAAAGAAAAGAAAAACAGAACTCTCTAACTCCCTTTTACTCTATGACGCCATTTTCAGACAGCCTTTTTTATTTTCTGACATTTTAAGCTTCCGTAGAATCCACACATGGACGATTTTTCTGTTGGTTGGGATTGCATGAAACTAGAATATTTCGATTCTGGGGGTTAAATAATCTATTTTTGTACAAACAAGTTTTTTTTAATTTTATCCAATATCTGAGAACTTTGCTTTACTAATTATCTTTGAAATAGACTCAGAAAATATTTTTCTTTGAAAGTAGTTTTACAGTGAATTCATTTTACTTTAGTCTCAGTTAATCACCTGAGGAAGGCTAAAATTTGAGTTGGCCGAAACGTGGTGAAACAGAAACAATGCAGATGAGGATAACAGTTTGCTAATAAATAAACAAAAATACTCATTACTGAAGATTATACCCAAGATAAAAACAAATGAATCCAAATAATACAAAAAAATACTCAAATTACTTATCTCAAATGGTTTCCAATAAAAAGTAATATTTAAGAATTCGAAATTGTATTTTTAGTAATGTCGGCACTGAGTGTTGGCCATTCAACTCATGACTTCTAACAGAATTTTATTAGGTACTTTATCCGTTACGCCATTGGTGAGGATTTATAATTTGCCTTATGTAGATTATTCGGTCTACTTTTCTACTCTTGGGTGATATTCGCACAACATTTCCCCTGATTTAACCTCCATCCTTCTTCAGGTTAGCATTACCGAACTCGTGTACAAATTTCCAAGTTCAACAAGATGTATCTAAAGATTATTGGAGGTGACAGCGGCCAAAACGTTGTGAGAATAACATCCAAGATAGCAACAGTGGTCTGAATAATACAAATAATAGAAATTGTCTAACTTTTAGCATGTTCTTGTATATTTATATATCTATTTGTGAGGACATTGTGAAGGCTGCTGTAAAGAAGGTGGGTTTCCTCTATCGCGGTAGAAGACTACTCACATCTGAAACTGTCCTGAACCTCTACAAGGCCCCCATTCTGACATGCATATAGTATTGTTGACACATCTGGATTAGTGAATCTATCACTAGCCTCCCCTACTTGGATAAGGTCTAAGAAAGAGTTTTCAATCTAATAGGTCCCAATTTGTCAACTAAGCCCCAACCCCTGCTCTATCGTTGCAATGTTGTATCGCTGTGATTGTTTTATAAGTATTTTAATGGAGTGTGCTCTGATGAACTCGTTGCACTTGTGCTCCTTCGACCTATATATCCCTGACAACCCCGCTTAGCAACAAAATCTCATCCCTTCACTGTTGCCAGAAATGCCGGAACAGCTAGACTTTGGAATTCATTTCCTGCTACCTGCTTCTCTGACTGTAATGATATGCAAAAGTTAAAACCTAACGTAAACCATCACCTTGATACTCTTTCCTAGGCATGGCCCCTTACGTCCAAGTGGCGATATGGCAATAACGCTAGTAGTAAAAGTGATTAAAAAATAAATCCATATGACATATACAGTATCAAGCTTGGCTCAACGGCTTATGGACTTGCTTATTAATTACAATAAAATATAATTCGCCGCCCCCAACACACTCTTCCTCTTTCGCTGAGAGCAAACTGATTCAAAAGAAAAGAATGTCCATTTCCCCTTAAAAACTCTCTTATCTCCATTTACAAAGGTTTCTTTTAAGCTAAATACGGCTCTAACAGCTCGCCCTCTCTCACCGACACAATGTAAAACTCAAGGTCGGATGCCGTTCAACAAAGTAACCGTAGGAAGTTGATTACCACGCGTTAATGATTCTTAGTAGGAGATTCGATATCTCTTATCGGTTTGGCGATGCTCCTTATGAAAATGGATGAAATTCTATTTCAAACAAGATAAAAGCATTTATGAATTCAAGGGTGTTTCATATTGAAAATCATGAAGTAAAAACGAACTCATAAAAGGACATGAGAGCACAATATATATATATACATACATATATATATATATACATATATTATATTATATTATATTATATTAAATGCAAAAAAAGTAACAAAGATAAACATTACAAAAAAAGAAATGTTTCCTATTTCATAAAATATATTGAAGTACCAGAGGATGAAAAATCTTTGAACTCGTGTAATAAAGCTAATATTGCATCTCCAACCATTTTGTCTTTCCACATCTCTAGCTATCTCTGTCTTCTCTATCCTTTAATTTTTTAACTAAATTTGATACATGCTATATATATACGGGCTGAAATGCTAGTATATCTATAAAAGTGAACGTGTCTGTGTGATGTGTGTCTGTCTATCTGTCTGTCTGTGTGCCTGTGTACATTTCCCTACGCAATAACTCTGTCAATTTTTAGTCTACTGACTCGAAATTTGATATGCAAGGTACCAAGATTTCCCTACGCAATAACTCTGTCAATTTTTAGTCTACTGACTCGAAATTTGATATGCAAGGTACCAAGATTTGGGAAAATCGGGGTGATCGGTTTTTAACCAGAAATTTCGCTGTTAAGAGGTCAAAGGTCAACGATTTGACCTTTAAGAACTCTACCAACCTCCTCCGCCAATTTTGACTATAAACAATTGAAATTTTAGATATAGATTTCTTGGACATGGATCTAACTTAATAATTTGATTTAAGCCCAAAAAATAATTATTAATGGGGCATAATAGGGGTCAAAGTTTTAAAAATTAACCCTTTTTTTTTTTTTTTTGCTCAGCATACATCTCCAAACACCCGGGCAACGCCGGGCTGAAATGCTAATATATATTTATATATATATATATATATATATATATATATATATATATATATATATATATATATATACCAAAAACTGATATATATATATATATGTGTGTGTGTGTGTGTGTGTGTGTGTGTGTGTGTGTGAGAGAGAGAGAGAGAGAGAGAGAATCTGTGTGTGGGTACTTCTATACCTATAGACTCAACGAATGTTTTATCTACAGACTTTACATCTGGTATATACAGTATCCAGACATGTGGAAAATATATACACGAATATATATGGAAAGAGGTTTGTACTAACTATAACTAATTTACGCATATATTATGCAAGTATAGATCATGTAGAATTTCTGCATGAATATAATTACACGTAATAGTAAACTAAAGATGCCTAAGAAAACCGAAAAAACTAATAGGGAATTAATTGAAATGAATGTTTAAACAAATATGCAAATTAGCTAGATCTTTTGCGGATGAGTGCAAGTCCACAGCCCATATATAACAAAGTTGTATTTTCTTTTAAAATAAATAGAAAAAAGTGTTGTTAATATGAATCTCAATAGACAAAAGAAAAACAAATTTACAGGAGAATATATATATATATATATATATATATATATATATATATATATATATATATATACTTCTTAAATATGCCTACGAAACTCCTCTGTCAGTTTTTGGTCTACATGAAACTTAATATATAGGGTATAACAACCCATGCGAAACTTTATATTTGGGTTTTGGCCGGGGAAAATTGGCGCAAAAGTGTGAAAATAAAAAAAAAATGGAATTTACCAGGAGCTGGTCTAACGACAACATTACGAATATGTATGCGTAACGAAATTGCTATTTTTTCATGTTTTAATTTTTAGCCTTGCAACTAACACTTCTTTATAGCTCAAGGTAAAAGTAAATCGTAAGCTAAACGTTTTGGTTTCGATTCTTGATAGTGGTGCACAAGTTTTTTTACTCTTTTAAATCATTACTATATATTGGGTCAAATATAATAATATATGCGAAATCTGCATGAATCAAAATATCATATTTAAGCGTATTTTAGGATCGGACAATGCCTGGCAACCTGCTAGTATAAAAATATATATTAATCTTGAAGTATAGTTAACGTACTAACAAGCGGGACGGTGGTGTTCAAGATATGATGTATTCGATTGGGAGATCCTTTTTATTAAAAAAGAATAATGGAAGGTGAAAATATACTATGAAAACTTATTTAGCATATTTATAAACTAACTTAATGTTCGCAATATGTTATCATGGCTTTCTTTTTAATACATACGACCTACCAATCATCGAAGATCCAATATAAAAATTAATAAATTAAAAAGTTTAGTTTCTTTTGGGTTGTACGTGAAAGAAAAATATACTTTCGGGAGAATATCACTTTTACAATTGATTTTTCAAAGTAATCTAACCTTGCGCATCCCTGTGAAATAAATAAAGAGCCCCGTTCGAATTTACGTTTTAATTTGCGAATTAGGAGTTCGACAGAAACATTCCAGAGTTCGACAAGATACTGAAGAACGTCGGAGGTTACATCGACCGAAACGTTGCGAAAATCAGTCAAGAGGAGACCAGTTGTCCGATGAATTCAAATAATTCGAATAACCAATTACTATCGCAAAAATTCCAAAATGAATAATGTAGTGTCTATTTTGTCTAAGTTACTTTTGTATTTTATTTTCCTGTTATTAAAACGCATGGAGCTGACTAAAGATTTCTTTTTTAGATCGTTAAAATTTGCCATCATATTTTCTAAGGCTTTATATATTAGGTATAAATGAATAAATCATATTTTCTAAGGCTTTATATATCAGGTATAAATGAATAACTCATTAGGATTCAAATCCCGAGTTCATGTAGTGTTTACGACTGAGCCCGAGTCTTGGATTTTAGATCTGTAGCTTTATGTGTGCGTTGTTAGATTATACAAAAATACTATATATCATCTCAAATTAAAAAAGTATAATATTAATTTGCTCGTTGGGTTAGCTTGTTCGATGACATCGTCCTAACTAGTTTAAAATCTTAATTGTGAGATATCGGTCTGGGTCATCAGTGGTTGGATGACTATACACTTTGTTGAAAAATTAAAATATATACCGCAGTCACACTTCTCCACGGTTTTATTGATCTATATTAGTTAATCGATTTTCTTATATGTCATATGCAAGCTCAGGATGCTGACCTCACATGAAAGCTCAAAAAATGCACTTTGAGAGTTTGAGATTAAAGCATTTGTTTTGAATTCAGACATGTTCAAGTGTTGGACCAAAACCAGAGCGAAACTCGAGTGTTGGATTTCCAATCTAACACTTTCATAGTCAGTGTGAACTGTGACGTTGTTTGAGCGTTAAAATAATTTATGAACTGATTATTATAATTTTTTAAACATATTTCAGCAAATGTGTGAGTAATATAAGCATATAATTAATCATTAAAGGGATGTGTCCACCCAAACTTACATTCACTCCATAATTTTTTAGATGAGTTGGATCCAAGTGTTATGCAGCGGGAGGGAGCTCGGGAGGCACAAATAACAGTGACTAGAAAAATAACGGGGGGACACAGCGACGACGATAAGAAAATTACTTGGCGGAGTTCACGTTTATAATAGAGGTGTGATATAGGTGACGTGAGACGTGAAGAGACAGTTCTTTTAAGCACACAGGCGAGATCGTTATTGAAAAGGGGAATACAGACAACACCTTTATAAGAGGTTTCCAATAGTGTCTATAAAACAAGACGAAGACAAAAACACATTACCCTGTGGTTGAATTGATGACGAAGATAAAAGCTTTCAAACAATATGACGACATTTATTTCCAGCGGATAATGAGAAGGATGAAAATCAGATGCCTGTTAGATTTCTACAGTTTATCTTTCACTCTTTGCCTCGCTTCCGAAGGCCTTAGGCTAACTCAACTTCAACTGAACACTCGCTCCTTCTCTCTGACTCTCTTCTCGACTCTAACTTTTTCGACTTTTTGTATTTCTTTGTGACGTCAGAATGTAGCAAATGTTTTTGCACGTGGATTATTGCGTATGCTTCCACAATGTTTTCTGGCACACGAAGAAAATTCCTTAATTATCATTGTGTTCTTCAACCGTCTCAGACCTTTGTTGTTTAGTTATTTCTACTATAGTGGAGAATTCACTACATTCCTAGGATCGCATTTAAATAGCAATATCTTTTATTTTAAACTTTTGACCACTGAGTTCGATTCCAACATTTTCCTTAATAATAATTATCATCGACCCTAATTACATCATTTCTGTCCCTTCAATATACAGCACAAGAAATAGGGAACCGAATTATCTACTTACAATTATTGGTAATATTAAGTAATTTGAGCGTCAGTAAGTGGTACAGGTATATATATATATATATATATATATATATATATATATATATATATATATATATATATATATAATGAAATAAGTATGACAGTTAAGTTTACCAAAATAATCCAAGATGGCAAAACTAAAGTATATTATAAATAGTGAAGAGTTAATATTTATAAAGTAATCTCAACCAGATGTAAATGCTCGATAAAACCAAATAGGAAATAGAGCTTATAATAAGAACAAGTAGTTAATAAAACATGTTAGAAAACACTGTGAAAGAGAGTTAAAAACATATTTTATTTTTAAAAAGGAGCACAAAATCTGTTTAACTCTTTTTCAAAGTGTTTATAACATGTTTTATTCAGTGCTTGTTCTTATATATATATATATATATATATATATATATATATACATATATGGGGTGTGGGTGTGGGTGCCAATGATGAATAATAAAATGCACTTTGAGAGTTTGAGATTAAAGCATTTGTTTTGAGTGTAAGTCGATACACATAGGACGTGATCGCTTAACCTCACCCGAAATATATCGAACTTTTCTATTTCTTTTCTTAGTGGGGGCGATAAATCTATATAAAATCGATTTCATTTAAACAAGTTCAAAATGATCTCTTTTCCCTCACATACATTACATTAAAACAAAAACAATTGAACTTTCTTTTTCTAATCCAGTAATTTGATAATAACAGATCTAAAATATGTAAAACATCTTGTGTTGGGTGAGTAATTAGTTTTCGATAAGTCTGACACAAGGTCACAACTTTAAGGCGTTCGGGTAGAAACTATCAAATTATGAAATAAAATAATAGATCTCTTAGAAAAATATAAATTTTCAACGGTAACATATGTCTACAAAGTACTGCAATTGGATAGAGTTGTTTCTGGAAACTTTCTAAGGATTTCTACTCCAACCATAAAAGCAAGATGAAGGAAATTCCTCTGATTCATGACATTCTAGGTGAACGTTTTTATACAATAATGTTATCATAGAGTAACACGCAGTCTATGGTTCAATTATATGACGAAGGCACCTGTTTTTACGTCACTTTCTGTGCATTTCTGTTGTGTTTTAGAAAAATGAGAACACATTGATATATGAAAATAAAACAATATAGCTTTTATTGTTGCTGACGACGATGAAGGTCGGATGTTAGAAAAGGGGAATGGACACGAGGGAAGTTGACAGGTTGATTCTTCCCGGGCTCAAATCGTCATTAAACTCTCATATCCACGTCGAAATGTTATTATATAACCATGTGTGACCACCCCAGACTTCCTCTTGGGACGGCATTGACACTGTGACCATACCCTAAATGCGTCTTATTAGGTGATAGCCGTTTTAAATTTATTGATCATATTTAATTCAACTTAATTACACCTTTATATATATATATCGATTTCACCGTCTTGATATTGAACGACGTTTTGATTCTTCTAAGGGATACTGTACAGTGTTATACATTTACAATAGGTTTAACTACAGCATTTGATTGACAATAATGACGATGAAAGAAAATAGATTGACATGAAAAAAAGTATACTGTCAGGAAAAAAACACTGACGCAGGCTATGCTGGTCATCTCTAATTTTTTTTGCATACGAAATATATATATATATATATATATATATATATGTATGTATGTATATATATATGTATATATATATATATATATACACGAAAAATAATTAATACGCTGTCGTGAAGAAATAGCAAATTGCATTGAAGTTAATTCAAACAAAACAGAGTCCGTTCTCCTAAACAACATAAAAATACCACTTCCATGCACGTGACATGTCTAAAAATGTTGATAAGTTCACTTTGTAATAGTATGTACAACAGTCCATATCTCATTAGGTAAAAATGAGCAAATTAAAGCTTCACGTGAAAGTCTTAACATTTTCCTCAAATGTGAATTTTCCTTAAGTGTATGACGCAAAAAAGCTGCAGTTTTTTCCTTCTATTTAACACACGCACACACACATACACACACATATACCCACAGAGTAAAACTATAAAAATCTCGCCATAGAAAAGGCGACATGATTCCATTTCAGTTTAATGAAAACCAGCTTTCATGTTCGTTACAGACCATCTACAATTTGGCCCGTTGTGTACAAATCCTTAGAGCAATAGGAGCCTTCTATCATGTCTAAAACGTGACACACGGTTAAACGAACGAAGTCGGAGATGCGCCGCTGTATAAATTGTGCTCTTTACTAATCCAAGTTATGATACACAAGACCATTGCCAGCACCTTCTAAATGCAAATCCGTACGGTTCAACGTAGTTTGCAGTCCAGGTTATAGCCTTTAGTGTGGTTTAAAATGAGAGCCACATCATGCCACCTCACATCTTCGAAGTCGGCTTGAAAGTCAACACCAAAGTATACTTGGATATGCTGAAAAGTTTGATGATACAATAGTTCAATCAGATGGTCGCTGATAGAGCCGAAGTTTGCCAAAAGGACTCGGTGCCGACCCACAAAACAAAGAGACCCAGGCTTGTCTTCAGAAGAAATGTAACCTTCTCCCATTGGCGCCGCCGTCTTCCCCGACCTGAACCTGCTGGACTACTTCGTTTAGTCATATGTCGAGAACATCACCAATATAACCTCCCATCACCCCAAAGCCAGATTGAGGCTGAAAGCCATTTCATTGAATATATATCAGCTCAATTACATAATCAAGTTACCTGAATTGTTTTTTCAATAAACGTTTTGAAATAAAGCTGTAGTGTTGTTTTACTTGAGGCGATAAATTTATCGTTTCACCGTGTATACAATGAAGATTGAAAATGGTTCAAGAAATGTGTATATGGAAAGATAAGTATCGCCTACCTTTTCGTTAATAACTGATGAAAATCAAAGCGTTTTATACAATGAAAATCACAAATGCACCGAGTATATTTATAGATATGTCTTTTTGTCGCAATATACACATCGCTGCTCTACTCCTCAAACTCCCCCGTTTGACGCGATCCCAAATATTACTTCCTTACGTTCCAAGCAGCAACTTGTCTTGTTTGGAATCAAATAGGATAAATAAATTATAAATTTATTGATTTGTCCATGGAATAATTGTAACTATCGTATGTGTTTGTTTATATTGATAGCGTTGAGATAGCGTTGGTCGTAAAGTAGTTAATTCATGAACAAATAAATAAGATAAATTTAGTCATGTTTAAAAAGTTGGCTCCTTAGCTGTAAATTGTGTGAATTAAATGTGCAAACCAACAAAAACTGAAAATATTATTTCCTTGAAGTCATTATTACATCAGTCCTGAAGGGTGAAGTAATATCTGGAGTTTACCAGGAAATTGGAGAAGTAAGTACAGAACAGAATGCTAAGAAGTGCTTATAACATTTTCTGATGGCAGCATCTCTGGATGAAGTAAATCTTTGGACATCTACCTCGGAATTCACCTCAAATCAAAGAAAGAAGAATCAGATATTCTGGACACTTTTGCAGAGCTAGGACGAAATTAATACCAATTTCCTTTGTGGATGCTAAAACAGGGATGTGCTCGAGTGGAGAAACGGCGCCGAATTAGAGGACTCACAATACACCTACAAAACCTAGAGGATAGAACGAGATACGTGAGTCAAAGAGATGCGTAGCATGACTCTAATTGCAGCTGAATTGCGATCAGCGATAATAGCTTCCTAACAAAAAATTACTCATCAAATTCTAGTAATTCCTTTGCAGAAAATTTGGCACATCTTTTGATAGATTTACATATTGTTGTGGAAAGTTTGTACAATAATTAACGCACTTTATCATTTTAGCATGTATAAAAAATGATAATGGGACATTCAAATTCGATAGTCGAAGTAGAAAAAATTATAATCAAGGAAACGGCTTAAGCGACCGTCACTGACAGTATTGCCCGAAAAATAAGATCTGATATGTGTAATGCAACATGGCTAGTTAAAAGACAGTTTCCCGAAGAAATGACCTGATGCTAAAATATCAAAGATTATCACTAACAGAGATTTTGGGAATATTGGTGGTCGTCACCGTAGAAATCATATAAATCAATTTTCACATCAAACCAAAAAGTAATTCAGTTCTTAAAACAATGTGAATGTTTTACTTTGAAAATGGGACGAAGCAAAATAATATTGGTTATTAATAGGATTATTTCACTGATACGAGACCCAAGCAATCCTTGATACAAGGTGTAGTATTATATTTGTATGCCAGGACAGCGCTGTGAACCTAATCAAATATTAATATTAGAAAAATAAAACAATTAGATTTTGGAAAATGGAGTTTAACAGCTTAGAATCATAAGTTAGGAATTAAACTCAAAATAAAATAAACAAAGACGATCTAGGAATTTTAAATAGATTGGAATTTTGTTAGTTAAGTAAACACAGATGTTGGCTTACGTGAGAGAGATCACCTGTTTGTATACTTGGAAACGTTAATTGGTCTGTTTTTCTGTCGTTATAGTTGGCAGAGCTCAAGCTAATAAGTTGGTGAGAAACGCGTTAGCGAACAAACTGTTGATGATCCTGTGGGAACATAAAAGAAGAATGAGTAATAGGTAGAAAGAGATTCAGCGTGCCAAACATGACAGATAAAAAAGTGATGTGGTTCTTTTAGTGTGAGACTAATAGATATGATGTATTGTTTGATTATCAGAAAGCTATATGTATAAGTTTATGTGCCACGTTTGTTAACGACGAGTATTTGTGAAAAAGCGGCCGTACACACAAGGGATATTTTACAAACATAGAACAATAGAATATATATATATATATATATATATATATATATCCACGGGCTACATAAAAAAAAGGATGCGTTATTCTTGGGATTAGGTTTATTACCGTTTGGGACGATAATAAAGAGGTGAAAGGGCCTAACGGACAGGCAGCATTGGCGATAGACTTGTGCTATAAGAGTACGTAAAGAGTATCAAATACTGCCATTAATTCTACATTAATACAAGATCAGAAAGTGAATTCCAAAGGAAAATGGTTCGAGAAAAGATGCTGGAAATTTATAGAAACAGTCGTAACGTCACACAATTCAGAGGGAGAGAGAGAGAGAGAGAGAGAGAGAGAGTGTGTGTGTGTGTGTGTGTGTGTGTAAATGAAAAGACTCATATGTTTAATTGTAAGTCTAAAAATGCAAACATTTAATATTACAATGTGCTGATAAGCTATGGTTGTCGACATCTTCATGCCTACCAATAATTTTGAATAGGAAAAAGGCGAATAACTCTCTTCTACCTTCAAGGTTTTGTCTTTGGTTGTTCTTTTCATCAAGGTGTAAAAATCATTTAATTGGTAGGGAGTTTTCTGCATAGTACAATTCATCTATCTATATTAACCCGTATCCAAAGGTGGATTTTATCCTTGGTGGATAGTAACAAGCAAATAAAAAAGTCATCACCCCCTAATTTGCATGACTTCATTGTATTATTACTATTATTCTCTGATTATTGGTTAAGTGTTTTACGTTGACCAGTCCGTTTACACACTCCGCCCGTTTTTATACACGACCTCTATATAACTCTACTCGCCTCTACGGTGCTCAACTGAAATACAAATCTGTCGAGAAGATCGACATATTTTATTTTTGTGATCATCTGCTGACGCTTCATCATGTTGAAGGTTAGTTGCCAATTGTGTCATTGACACGGATGCAAAAGCTTCAACGCAAGTCATCTCTTGTATAAGTGAATTGGCCTTTGCAAAGGGAAACGCCATTATGCTATTCTCTCTATTGAGGTCATCTATTTAAGGAGCGACAGTAAGCTACCAATATCTAGGGCCCACCGAATGGTCATTTAAAGCGCTCTGTCAAGGGAATCTGCCAGCGCGCTTTCTACAAAATGGTGTGAAGTCTATATACGAAAATCAACTGTCGACAGTAGTATCTGTGGATGCCGTACTTCTGAAAAACTTAATCTTATATCGATGTTGTGTCGAAAGTGGACATTTTTATACACTTTTCTTGAACTTTAGATTAAGATAAAAGTGTAGTATCAGTCTTTTCATGAAAGATTGCGCAATAATATTATGAGAGTTGTATTTCGTGCCAGATCTCTGTTTACTTGAAATATTCATCAATTCCTACAAGAGTTTTATAGATAGTATGCCTAGTATATACAAAATTAACCAATTAACTTAAATACAGGTTGACCCAAAAAAACGACTCACGTGTACACTTTATGTGATATCTCCATTATTTATTCACCGATTGCCCTTATTTTACAGTCAGGGCAGAATCAACGACTGTGAGCACACCAAGACCCCAGTAGGAGCTGGGACAAAGAATACACTGTGTTAAATTTTACTACAAGACAGACTCGTTTAGGAAAACCCAGGACAGTTTCATGCGTCAGTTCGAATGTGAAAAGGCTCCATCCAAAAACAGAATTTAGAACTAGGTGGACCACTTCGAGAAGTATGGGACCGTGGAGAACCTCAACACTGACAGAGAGAACCGCCCAGGCCACTCGAGACGTCCCAAGAAGCGAACAGCCGAGCTGGTCGAAAGAGTGAGAGAGTCTCTCCAGCAGAGGCCGAAACGCTCTGTGCGTAAGCGAAGTCAGTCCCTCGGTATGTTCCGTGAGACTTGCAGGAGAGTGCTGGTGAACGATATCAGGTCTTACCCATACAGAATACAGACGCTGCAGACCCTTACAGCCTCAAACAAGTAGCAGAGGAGGGCTATGGCAGTCAGTATTTGGACCTCAGATAAACCCCACTTCCATCTTGATGGAAAAGCGAACTCCAAGACAAATGTCTTCTGAGGGTCCTCCAGATCCAAATAAGTAGCCATCAAGCCTCTGCACTCTCCTAAGTGCACGGTGTGGGCTGCAATCTCGGCCAGAGGCATCATCGGACCAATCTTCATCGAAGAGTCTGGCGCAGCAGTGGCAGTCACCAAGTAGCGGTATGTGGAGGTCCTCCAAACCTTCAAGAGTGAGCTCCAGACCATCTACCTGTCGCTCATGAGCAAGCAAGTTCTGGTTCCAGCAGGACGGAGCATGTTTTCACACCTCAAACCTGTCCCGAGATTGGCTGAAAGAGAACTTCGGAGGTCGAGTGATCAGTCTCAAGACTGATTTTGAGTGGGCACCCCATATCCCGGACCTAAGTCCCCCCAGATTTTTTTATTTGGGGCTATCTTAAGGACAGAGTCTACGCAGGGAAACCCAGACCCATCACGCAACTCAAGGAAGCCATCATGGAGGAGATGAGAGCTATTACCAATTCGGTCTGTAATAACACCATGGACAACTTCGTGCTGCGCCTCAAGAAATGCACGGAGCTAAATGGAGGCCATCTAGAACATATGCTGGAGAACGGAGAAAAAAAGGCCAAAGACCCTAGTGTTTTGATGTGATGTTTTGAATATAATAAACTAGTTATGACCAAAATTTCATTTTATTCGGACAAAACACTAAAAAAACGGGGTCTAATTAGAGTTGGGGGCTATTTTTTTGGGGGGGGGTACCCTGTATGAACCTTTGAGTTTTAAAATTATATCTTTCGATATGCGTCCGCATCGGAGGTCAATAGAGTGAACAATAAAAGTGTAGAATTTCCATGTATCTCGCTAGTTTATTGTGTTATCATTTGAAAAAAGGTAAATACTTTATCTACACCCATAACTGCAAAGTAATGTGAAACCCACAAGAGTTTCTATGTAAGGCGAAACTATTAAAATTCCGGTCAACGATTCGCTTTGTTGTTATCTTATTTTAACTCTTTATCGGCCACGTTTTTGTGTGTTTTTGGGAATTAATAACTCTGTGATCAAATCACTAGTTCCACATTCGACCTTCATCGTCATTGCATTCAAAAGGATCTTCAAGGATCGAAATTTATTGATTTTTGTATAATGCTTTATTCTGATCGAAGTGTTCTTGTCTCATAAGCTGATTGGCTGAAAAGAAGCGAGCGAGAGAGTCGAATTATGGATGAAATCGGGTGATTCATATGCCCCCACCCCCACAAACAGGTTAACCTATAAAGTGCATGTGTGGGTGATCAAAAATGGAAATAGTGATATGCAAGTCCAATGAACAAGCGATTATCCTGCCTCCCTCGTAATGGAAATCGTTATAATTATTTCATGTCTTACACAAGAGAAATCAAGAATTAGCTTATTCCAAAACTTCGAGATTTTGAACGCTTCCTGGAACGCGGAATAAGCCGCTAAGATTTCCCTGGAATATTTGGCAAGATCTATAGCAGAAGAATAAATTGAGAATGAGAAACTAGACTACATATCCGAGAAACGTTAGAACGTTGGTTGTTTATGTCATTTCACGGTTTGTAGGCACTGGTTCGCATCAAGACACAGGCAGAGGGTTATGGTATTCCCAATATATACACGAAAAAAAACGCCATTTTACTCTTATTTAAAGAAAAAGAAAGCTATAAACATCTCCACCTACGTAAAAGAAAAGCACATGCAAAAAGTTGGAAAATTCTTTTTGTATGAATTTTTAAATTTTAAATCTACTAGCTGTGATATCTGCTGAACGGGAGGTCATTGTTTTACCGTTAATGTGATTGTTTTTGTTTTTACCTTTTTTTTTGGGGGGGGGGCTAGACTCAACCATGTCCTATAAAGTCAAATACAAAAAACGACAGTATTCCTCTACAAAAGTAAACTTGAAGATATAAAAACTGGAACCATAAAATATCTTCACAAAATTGCATTATTCGGCATTATATAACCCAAAAGGATTGTGTTCGTTACATTTCAAACATCTCTCCGACTCCCACGTCGTTTGGTACCGTTGCAAAAGAACAAACAAAAATAAATAAGTTCAACTCGACATTTTTTATAAGTGCAAATGAAATGCGTTTATTCGTGCTCATTCCAAAACAACGCATTTCATTATTTTTCTAATGTCTTTTCGCACACAACAGCCAACCATTCTCTTTAATGATTTACATGTCTATCTTTCCCGCGCACTTTTCTTCTTTTGTCGACTATGTGGTGTCCTTTTTTCCTTTACTTATGACGCAAGCTCGCGCACACTTGCAAATTTGCATAAGTGATTTAACGGCTGCTGCTGCTAATATTTTCGCTAACTATCTCTCCTTTCGGCTGCCTCTGATATTTTCACACGAGTTCCTACGCGCTGTTATTTTTGAAGATATAAAGAAATTAAGGCAACAATTAAAACTTAGTTTACAAAATTAGAGAATTCGGCATTAAATAACTCGAAAGGGGTTGATATGCAGTAAAACAAAACGATAAAAAAACGAGAGGTATATGACGCAAATACCTCGGTACAAGATGTAATGCTACCCCAGTACGTACCCTGGGGGCCACTTCAAAGTTTCTAGAAAATATAAAATTCTTAAGCAATTTCCAGTCTCATGTGCATCCTACTCAAGCGAGATAATTTTAACGGCGTTTATTTTTTTACAGTTTTGTTGTTTTTCTTAAAGGCATCATCATTTTCCAACATAAAGCGTAAGGTATTTCCCTCATGACCAGCATAAAATCTTACCCTTCACTGTAGACGTCTCTCGATACCGAAAGATTTTCTACTTTTCTTTCCACAAGTCAATTTCGTTTGGAATTCCCTCCTTACGATCAGTTTCCTCGATGGTACAAATATTCAGAAATTTAAATCTACTATCTTAGTCTACACCTGAAATCAGTCCCCTTTAGTAAAATTATACCTCCATCCAGCCTGGAAGGACAAATGATACTCTCTGTAGGGACAGCTTTTTTTTGTTGTTGTTTTTTTTACATGGAGGTCACCACTTATTTTTTTTAATTACATTTTCACCCCAAACAAAGCAAATTGCCACTTTGGTGTAGGGGGCTACTATCAGGGGCAACAACTACTGGGGCACTATGTAGGGATTTGGGCAGCAAGATGTCGTTTCACGTTACACTTGAACTTCTACACGTCAGTACTGTTGGGGAACCAGGGATCTGGAATGGAATTCCAGAGTCTAGCGGTTCTGGGGAAGAAACTATTGGAGTAAAAAGATCTTTTACATCTAGGGATCTCTACAGTGTGGGGGTTGGATTTAGCAGCCTGTCGGGTTTGTCGAGGGTGCTCATATCGTGGGGGCACAAGTGATTGCAGTTCGTCAGAGCATTATGTTTGCAGTGCCATGGCGCGCATGGAAAGGGACCCTGCACTCATCCCCGGTGGGCTTTCCTGAGGCCACAGTCCTAGTTGATGGAGGATCAGCTGATGGTCTACTTGTGATGCATGTGATATTCTGCATAACCTCCTGCTCGGCTTCCCCTAACCTAACTGAAACTCGTTAAAAAATGATGACAGTACAATCAAAAATAAGCTTAAACCAGGCTTAGGGTCAAACAAATCAAACTTGCCTCCTCCCTTGAGGCTTGCATTAACAAATATCCGTGGGCTTAGAACTAATTTAGCTGATGTTGAAGCATTTCTCCTAACAAATACCCCGGATATCTTAGCACTAAGTGAGACTAACCTACACTCCTCCATCCCCTCTAACTACTTTAACATGCCTGGATATCTCCCACTCTGCCGTAAGGACTCTGACAGACATATGCACGGACTTGGAGTTTACATTCGTAATACCCTTCCCTTGACTAGAGAAACAAACCTAGAAACGGATGATCAAGCCTTTATGTGATTTAGACTAATCATGCAACACAACATTAGCTACTTTTACTTTCTTTACCGCTCTCCCTCGACCCAAGACTGCACCATAATAAACAAAGTATCTGACAGCATAGACACTGCACTCTCCTTCGACACTAGCGCCCAAGTACATGTATTTGGTGACTTTAATGTTCATCATAAAAACTGGCTTGGATTCTCTACTTACACAGATGCAGCAGGCAATGCAACTCATAGCTTCTCTGTATCTAACTCTCTATCGCAAATTGTTACTTTTCCAATCCGCTTCCCTGATCAGGATGAACAACACGCATCACTATTAGATCTGTTTTTGACCACAGTTCCTGATGACTGTGTAACGAAAGCTGACAGCCCACTTGGGAACGCTGATCATGCGGTGATAATGGTTGAAATCGCCCTAAACTCTAGACCCAAAACTGAAGAGCCAGTGCTCAAAACAACGAGATATTATAAAAAGGCTGAGTGGGAAGCAATCAGAGATCTTATCAGAGACGCCCCATGGGGAAATATTTTTTCTCTTCCTGCTGAACAATATGCAGCCGAGACCACTGACTGGTTCAAAACTGCAATCGAAGCGCATGTTCCCATGCGGAAATTCTATAGCAAGCCCCACTCTCCCCAATGGTTTACTTCGACTTGCGCAACTGCCATTGCCAAAAGGCAGCATGCATTCCGCAGGTTTAACCGACATAAGTCCAGTTCAAACAGACTGAAGTATATAGAAGCTAGAAGTAACGTTAAGAAGGAAATAGCAACAGCTAGGAGGGAATTTACTGAAACCACTATAAAACGCATCGAAGCACAAAAACTAGGAACTCGTGACTTCTGGAAAATCTACAACAGTTTAGTAAATAATGGGCAATCAACAATTCCTCCACTAACCAACAGAGAAGGCTAACATGCTTGCCAGTCGGTTTGCCTCAAACTCCACACTGGACCCTCTAAACCACCCCTACCTCAATTTCCTATGCGGACAGACGCCACGCTTGACGATCTAATAATCACCCCTTCTCAGGTGCATGCTATCATAAAAAACCTTGACACTTTAAAAGCATGTGGACCCGACCTCATCCCAGCTGTGCTATTAAAAAAGTGCTCAGCCGAAGTAGCTCCAGTTCTCTCCAAACTCTACAACAAATGCCTTAATGAATCTTGCTTTCCGGGCTGTTGGAAAACTGCTTCTGTGGTACCAGTATTCAAGAATTCTGGCGAAAGAACTGACCCATAAAATTATCGCCCTATTAGCCTCCTCCCACTTTTTGCCAAAATATTTGAGACCTTAATTAACCATGCTCTAGTCCAGCACCTTACAGATGCTAAACTTCTGACCGACCAACAATATGAATTTAGACAAGCCCGTTCCACGGCAGACATCCTCACTGTAATCTCTGAACGCATGTACCATTCACTGGACAAAGCGGGAGAGGGCAGACCGGTAGCTCTAGATATATCCAAGGCTTTTGACAGGGTATGGCATGAGGGTCTCCTCAGGAAGATTAGATCATACGGTATCACTGGTAGAATACTTTCCATAATTAAATCCTTCTTAGATAAGAGAAAAATCCAGGTTGTCCTCGACGGTCGTACATCTAAACAATATGATATAAATGCGGGAGTGTCCCAGGGATCTATCCTTGGACCTCTGCTGTTCCTGATATTCATAAATGACCTCCCCGACAAAATTGCCTCTGAGATGGGTATATATGCTGATGACACCACACTCTATAGCAGGCACAACAGGAAAACAAATGAACATATATCTAAAGTAATGGCAGAAACACTAGAGGATGACCCCCGATCAGTAGTGGAATGGGGACAAAAATGGATGGTCACGTTCAATGCCGCCAAGACAAAACTGGTTTCATTCAATAATTACAAGAAACCTTCTCTACCACCTATAGCAATGGCCAACGACTCTTTATCTGAGAGTACGTCTCTCAAGCTCCTTGGCCTAACGTTAACAGGAAACATGAGCTGGAACAATTACATCGAGAGCATTACCAAGGCCGCTGCGAGGAAGGTGGGCTCTCTCTACCGTGCTAGAAAACTTCTAACACCCGAAAGTATCCTGTACCTCTACAAGGCCACTATTCGCCCATGTATGGAGTATTGCTGTCATATTTGGGCTGGTGCATCGGCTACTAGTCTCTCGCTCCTTGACAGGGTTCAAAAGAGAATCGCAAATCTGATAGACCCTAAACTGGCATCTAAGCTTCAGCCTCTGTCCCATCGTCGAAACGTTGCATCCCTCTGCCTGTTCTACAAGTATTATAATGGTGAATGCTCTGATGAACTGCAAGCACTTGTGCCCCCACGACGTAAACACCCTCGAGAGATCCGACAAGCTGCAAAATCCCACCCCACACTGTAGAGATCCCTAGATGTAAAAGATCTTTCTACTCCAGTAGTTTCTTCCCCAGAACTGCTAGACTTTGGAATTCCATTCCAGGTCACTGCTTCCCCAACTGTACTGACATGCATAAGTTCAAGTGCAACGTGAACCAATATCTCGCTGCCCAAATACCTACATAGTACCCCAGTAGATGTTTCCCCTGATAGTAGCCCCCTACACTTAAAGTGGCAATGTGCCTTGTTTGGGGTGAAAATGTAATAAAAAAAATTTGTTTTTAAAAACACTTGTAGAAAAGGCAGAGGGATGCAACATTTCGTCGATGGGACAGAGGCTGAAGCTTAGATGCCAGTTCAGGGCCTATCAGGTTTGCAACTCTCTTTTGAACCTTGTCAAGGAGCGAGAGATTAGTAGCAGATGCACCAGCCCAGATGTAACAGCAATACTCCATACATTGGCGAATGGTGGCCTTATAGAGGTACAGGATACTTTCGGGTGTTAGTAGTTTTCGAGCACGGTAGAGAGAGCCCACCTTTCTTGCAGTGGCCCAGCAATGCCTTAAATGTAATTGTTCCAACTCATGTTTCCTGTAAACGTTAGGCCAAGGAGTGTTAAAGATGTACTCTCAGATAAAGAATCGTTTTCTATTGCTATAGGTGATAGAGAGGGTTTCTTGTAATTATTGAAAGAAACTAGTTTAGTCTTGGCGGCATTAAACGCGACCAACCACTTTTGTCCCCATTCCACCACAGATTGGAAGTCTTCCTCTAGTGTTTCTGCCATTACTTTAGAAAGGTGTTCATTCGTCTTCCTGTCGTGTCTGCCATAGAGTGTAGTGTCATCAGCATATATACCCATCTCAGAGGCAATTTTGTCGGGGAGGTCATTTATGAATATCAGGAACAATAGAGGTCCAAGGCGCGGAGTTATTGCGTGTACAGTAATCGATGAGATAGTAGTGTAGTAATCATTAGTATTGGAGATTTGATAGTGTGTCTTACTTAAGGAGGCGGTTTGTCAGGAATTTGTTTAGTTTGACTTGAAGACATCAAAGTTGTAATCAAGTAGGAAACAGGCTAACGGAAGAGAGTTCCACAGACGTGCAGTTCTGAGAAAGAAGCTCTGCTCATAGAATCTACGTTTGAATTAAGGCACATATAAAGAGTGGGGAAAATTATTGACAGTAGTTTCAGCCAGACGGGTGTTTCTTGCGAAATATTGGCGAGGAGAGAGATTGGAGCTCAGACGAGCACTTGCCATCGAAATAAGGATAACACAAAGACAGGCTCACAACGTCTCTTCTGTGGGAGAGAGGCTGCAGAGAAGAGAAAATGGCATCCCCCACCAAACCACGAAGTCTATTTTGTACTGTGTCAAGGCAGGATAGGCTGTTTTTAGCAGCTCCTGCCCAGATGTGGCAGCAGTACTCCATCCTTGGGCGTACTTGGCTTTTAAACAGATAGAGAATCGCATCAGTAGTGATATATCTTCTGGAGCGGTAGAAGGATCCCGCCATTTTCCCAGCGTCCTTGGCAACATACCTAATGTACGTGTTCCATTTCAGATCAGACGTAAAGGTCAAACCCAGAAGCTTATCAAAACATGGAGCCTCCCCTAGACGAGGGCCATCCATTTCAATTGATGCCAGATGGGGATCAGAACGTTGATGATGTAAAGATAGAAGCTTGGTTTTGGATGCATTAAAAGTGACTAGCCCCCCCCTTCCCCTACTGTACCACGCGCCCAAGAGCAGAGGAGAGAGAATAAGAGAGAACTTTGTCATTTACGGCCTTTTGTGTATTGCCATAGATGGTTGCGTCATCAGCATCGATGTCAACGAATGATTTAAGTATGTGTTTTAGGAGATCATTGATGTAGATCAGGAAGAGAGTTGAGCCCAGGATGGATCCTTTAGGGACTCCAACATTAATACTGTGGGTCGCTGATTTCTGCCCATCAACCACTACTCTTATGAACCTATCTGAGAGAAATGATTTAATGATTGAGAAAACATTTCCAGTTATACCGTAGCTGGAAATCTTGTGAAGTATGCCCTTATGCCATACCTTATCGAAACCTTTCGATATGTCAAGAGCAATTGCCCTGGAAAGGAAGCCGTTGTCAAGAGATTCACTAATCCTATTAGATAAAACAGTTAGCACATCTACTGTAGATCTTGCGAAGCGGAAACCATATTGCATGTCACTAAGAAGGTTATTTCTGCTGAGGTAGAAATAACCTCACTACTTCTTTGTTTTATATGGATTCCAACAACTTACTTATGACACACAGGAGACTTATTGGTCTGTACTGAAGGGGAGATGACTTTTCACCTTAATTCTTAAATACAGGGCATACTGATGAGGTTTTCCAGGGTGTTGGGAAGCACTTCTCCTTAGACTGTTAAAATATATGCTAAGAGGTTAATATTGAAGAAAAAATAGAACTTGACAACCTTATTTGCTCTCTTGCGCATGAGCAAATTTACATTTATAATTTTTACAAAGTTTTCTTTTTAAGTTTTATATTGGTAAGGACATGTCACACGTGGTAAGGTATAAGACTGGAGAGCTATATGTTTAGTTTCCATTCTAGTTGATGACACATAATCATATATATATATATATATATATACATATATATATATATATATATATATATATATATATATAACTTTTTAAAATCAACATTATATTATACTGGGTATAATATAGTAATTAGCGTATTGGCTCAATAGTAATACATATCAAATTTGCATAGATTCAAACATTATTTGTAACCGTATTTTTCTGGGGTACCTGCAAATATATATATATATAAGTTTAGTGATTATATTTAAATTATGAAAAAATAAAGTATAGACACGAATTAAGAATTTATTGTTTGACATTTCCTCTGATGATGTGAGCCATTATTGAAAATACATGGATTAAGGAAATCAAAATAACCCCTTCTATATATTCTTTTTGTCAAACAATAAATTCTTAATTCGTATATATGTATCTATATGTTGTTTTTTTTTCAGAATTTAAATATAACCACTAAACTTATATATTGTTCTATGCTAAAATATTGAGCTTCTCCTTTTTGGCTAGGATCGCCCTGAAAGTATTATTTCAAGTAATATCTATCAGGATCTTTCATCTGATTTCTAATCAGTGTCTTACATCGATTATATATATATATATATATATATATATATATATATATAATCTACAAGTTAACCAGTTGTGTGCATACCACAAGAGCGATAAAAGCCGTCTATCATGTCTTAAAATGACAACGTTTAAAAAACGGGATTGGAGATGCGCCGCTGTTAAACTTAGGGTCTCTATCGATCCAAGTTATCACATCAAAACCATTGCTAGCCCCCTTAAAATTGAAATCCGGACAGTTCAACGAAGTTTCCGGCCACGGTTATGGTCTTTGGTGTGGTTTCAAGCGAGTGCAACATCATACCACCTCATATTCTCGAAGTCGACTTGAAACTACGAAGATGTACCTGGATGTTTTGAATCCCTTCATGCAATCAGGTGGCTGCTCGCAGATTGTAGGTGTGACGAAAGCTTGGCTTTAGAAGAAGTGCTACGATTTTGTACCCTTCACTCATTGCCCCTTCCTTCCTCGACCTGAATCCCCTTGATTATTTCGTTTGGTCATACGTCGTGAAAATCACTAACATGATCTCCTACAACACCAAAGACAGCCTGGTCGCCGCCATCCGCCGAATATTACCCGAGCTCCCGCCGGCGCTTGGGGAAAAGACCTGTTCCAAGTTCCGGACCCGTGTCCAGGCGGGGATTGAGGCTGAAGGCGGCTACATTGAATAGATGTAAGCTTTACTACATAATAAAATTACCTTAATTATTTTTTTTAATAAAAGTTATAAAATAAAGCCGTTGTGTTCTTTTCTTCAAGGCGACAAATTTATAGATCAACCCTTTATATTTGGAGATTTTTTTTCTCCGTGGTACATTTTGAATTTGCATATATATATATATATATATATATATATATATATATATATATATATATATATATGGATATATATATATTTATATATATGTACATATATAATAGTATAAATACAAAAAGAAAACGACGCTATAAAAATATATATGCTAGATTTATTCGTTCATTTAATAAAGATAATGTTTTACGATATATATATATATATATATATATATATGTGTGTGTGTGTGTATATATATATATATATATATATATATATATATATATATATATTTATATATATTTATATATATAGTATCGCCATAATATAAGGAACGGAAAAAAACATTGCAATTATTCATGTATATTTAAAAAATTAGTGCATGGATTTTTCTGAAATACTCAGAATAAACAAATAGAACCAATGTGCATAAACTAGTACTACCAAAAAAAAATTACGATTCAATATTGAGAAATATTTTAGTTTTAAATTATATCTGTGGATTTATCCTGGCCAAAAGTTAAGGAACGAAATAGAAACTTTATGTTTTTTTTAATTCAAATGTTTAAAAAAATAAATTCATTCAATATTTAGTTAACATCCCTTTATTCTTTATGACCTCACTGCATCTTCGACCACAAGACTGGATTAGTTTCTTGCAAAAGTGAGGATTTATCTTTTCCCACTCTTCCTTCAATAAATCCCACAAATGATTTTGATTTTGGGTATTCCTCGTCTGTGCTTTTTCTCCAATCATTTTCCAAACGTTTTCTATCGGATTCAGATCCGGACTTTGTGCTGGCCAGTCCATTACTCTTATTTCTTCTTCCTCGAGGTAACTTATCACTTTTTTAGCTTTATGGCAAGGGGCATTATCTTGCATAAAAATGTTTGGCTGATTAGGTGAAAGGCGCAAGCTCTCAATGACATGTTGTTGAAGGAGCTGCTAATAAGTCTCCGCATTAACCCTACCATAGATTCGAACTAGAGAGCCAACTCCTTCCGAGGATATCATACCCACACTATTACACTTCCTTCTCCGAATTTAAGTGTCTTTTTAACACATTTGGAGATAATCGTTGACCTGCTTTACGCCGTACATGCTTCTTTCCATCAGATCAAAACAAATTGGATTCATCGCTGAAGTGAACCTTAGCCCATTGTTAACCAGTCCAGACGACATGCTCATGGGCAAACTTCAAACGGCTATTTTTGTTCTTCTTGGAGATCAAGGGTTTCGATACGGGCACCCTGACATGCAATCCGGCAGCTGCTAACCGTTGAGAAACGGTTTTTCTAGATATATTTTTCCCAGTCTGTTCATTAAAATCACGAGAAATTGATGTTGCGAATTTGAATCGGTCAATAAGAGCCTGCCTTACCATAATCCTATCTTCTCTTTGAAACGTTTTAGGGGATCTGCCGGTTTTACGGGATGCTTCTAATGTATTTTTATTCTTATATCGAGCTATCACACGATGAACAACACTTTTTGATCTTCGAACGATATTAGAAATTGTTGAAATTGATTTCTTTTCTTTGTAATTGTCTAAAATTATTTGTTTTTCTTGGAGAGACAGAGTTTTGCGAGTCGGTGACGCCATTTTTCTTTGTTGTGCTTATCAGCAGATCCAATATTAAAAACTAGCTATTTTTATGTAAAGTTTAGTCTCTTAAAAATAAATTTTCTATTTCGTTCCTTAACTTTTGGCCAGGATCAATCCACAGATATAATTTAAAACTAAAATATTTCTCAATATTGAATCGTAATTTTTTATTTATTTTTGTTGTACTAGTTTATACGCATGGCCGATACTGTATATATATATATATATATATATATATATATATATATATGTGTGTGTGTGTGTGTGTGTGTGTGTGTGTGTGTGTGTGTGTGTGTGTGTGTGTGTGTGTGTTATTTGTTTTTGTTTGCGATTATTTATACGAAAGTGCTATTATTCCTAAATGAGAGTTGAAAATAATTTTCCCTTTTTACCAAGTGCTGTGTAGCGGAGAGAACTCATAACGGCGTCTGTTGACAGGCACATATCGGGGACGACATATTACGGAGGATGAATCGTTTATATAACGGCGTATATGGCGACGACGGTGGAGTAACAATCACTTGTTTAGTTCATATTAATATGAGAGACATGAATGCGAAGAAATATGAAATGGACAGTTCTTTTTAATACTGAGAAGGGGGTTCATTATTGATGATGAGGACAGACAGTTAACACTTCGGAAGGGGGTTTCATATAATGTTCATTTACGAAGACAAAGGCTTACTTATAACATGAATACATTTATTCCACGTGGTTATAATGATGATCAAGTATTCGATGCCTTGCCGAATTACATTGTCTTGTCTCCCTTTCTGGTTCGCTTCTGAAAGGGCTTCTTCTAACTCAACTCAACTCTTCAGATTCTCTGTGAACTCCGAACCCTTCTGACTCTCCTCTGATCTCCTGAATGACTCTTACTTAATCAAATATATTGTATCTATCCTTCTTTGTGACGTCAAAACGTGCCAGACATATGCAAGTCACTCACTTGGTTTCTACATATTACAGATGTCTCCAACACGTTTTGGCAATACAAATAAAATGCCTTAATTGTCGTATTCTACTTACTGTGACTCAATTAGTTGTATAGTTATTGTATAGTTATTTCTAACACAACCGACAGTGCTCTACAGTCCTATCATTGAATCTAAATTGCAATATGTCTTCTTTTCTAACTTTTGATAACTGGGTTCGATTCTAGTATTTTCCTTTAATAAATATTATTTTAAATCCAATTTAATTTTATACTTTATCTACCAGGATATGACGCCTCCAATATGCAATACAATTTGGTACCCCCAAATGGAGAGTGCCATATATATTGTTTAAAATGTAATACATTTGTCAGTGGATAATTACATTTCAAACTATATATATATGTATATATATATGCGTGTGTGTGTAATATATTCGTTCCTTTTTAACTATAAAAACTCGCTGTAGAAAAGACGACATAATTCCATTTCCGTTTAATGAAAACCGGTTCTTTATTATTGGTTCTTACCATCTACCAGTTGAAAATTAAAAGTAATCTTTCCCCACTTAAGCTCTCGTCCCTAAGTAACGTAGCCTAACCTCTAAGATTAATCGCCTCTCCTTACCCGTGACTTTTAGCACATATATTTCCTCTTATTCCTCTCTCATCCTTTTGTTTCTCGTCTTTACTTAGCTACTACTGTTTTTTTATATCCCTGTCTTTTTAAGCACTAGTTTCCAATTACCTAACTCTCATTTACTTCAGTTCCGAAATTTATTCTAAATATTCTGGTCCTAGAAGTAATTATAACATTACATGGAGAAATGCGTGACTTACCTGGATAGACCACGTGCGGGTCGGTCACCAAAAATAAATAAAAAGAAAGAAAAGAAATGGTCAAGACTCTTATTTATAGAGTAGTGATCACGTGAGTTAGAAGAATATGCAAATAGAGGTGAACGATTTTGCGATATAAAAAGCCTGTGTTGTTAAGAGGAGGGGCAGACTGTTGGCAGAAGTCAGTGCTGTCAGACGTGCTTTAGAGTTTTGTTATTATATGCTGTGTTCGATTGTTGGGAGAGAGAAAAGAGAAGAGGAGGAACCAAGAAGACATTCTGCAGATACTTGACTTTGTGTTGGTTTCATTTATAAGCTATTTCGGCGCTTGGTGTGCGGTTACTAACAATGGACAGATTCGACATTCGCTTAATACCCGAGTTCGACGGATCTACCACTGGACCGGCTGTCGTTGAATGGATTGAAAAGGCAGAGAAAATCTGTAAACTGTGCAAAATAAAAGAACCAGCCACAGTTATCCCTTTGAGGCTAACCGGAGGGGCCTATGCAGTCTACCAACAACTCGGGGATGAACCAGACTGGGATGAAATCAAGCAGAGCCTGTATACAGCGTTTGGTACAGATCCATTTGTTGCGTGGCAACAGTTCACGAGCCGGACACTTCAACCCAAGGAAACAGTCGACGTGTACCTAGCCGACCTGCGAAAATTATCTGTACCGTTTGGTGGGGTCAACGATAAAATATTAAGCTGTGCTTTTTTGGTAGGCCTACCCGAGGAGGTCAGTAAACTGTTGCGGGCATCATCAAGAATCGATGAATTGTCAACTGATGAGTTATTGGCCCGAGCTCGAAACATCTGTAAGGAACAGGAACCAATTGCAGCAGCAGCTCGTTTTCGACATGGAGGCAATGTGGACTCTCTTCCAGATAGTAATAAGCATGCCACCCCAGTGTGCTATAAATGTGGGGAGGCCAATCATTTTGCTAAAGAGTGCCGGAGTGATTGGAGAGGTGTATATCCACAATCAAAGAGACCAGTGCAATGCTATCGCTGCAATAAGTTTTTTTTTTTTTTTTTTTTTTTTTTTTTTTTTTTTTTACAAAGGCATCACCACATTATCAAGGCCCAGAGGCCACTCAAGGATAAGGGTTAAAGAGTGTACAGTAGAAATTGGTCAATATAGTAATCATTAGTAATGAAAATTTGGTAAATTTAATAACTTATATGGAACGGCTCATCAAGAACTTATTTACTTTAGACTTGAACACAACCATATTGTAGTCAGCCGGAAAGCAGGAAAACGGAAGACAATTCCACAGGCGTGCAGTTCTAAGAAAGAAGCTTTGTTCATGGAATCTACGTTTAGGTTTAGCCACAGATAAAGAGTGGGGGAAATTATTGATAGTGTTTACAGCTAGACGAGTGTTTCTTGTGAAAGTTTGGCGAGGGGGGACCAAAGATTGAAGCTCAGTTGAACACTTTCCATGAAAATAACGATACATCAGAGACAAACTCGCAACATCTCTTCTGTGAGATAGAGGTTGCAAGGAGGAGAAAAGGACATCTCCTACGAGGCTACGAAGTCTATTTTGAACTCTATCAAGGCAGGACAAGTCCTTTCTAGCAGCTCCTGCCCAGATGTGGCAACAGTATTCCATCCTTGGACGTACCTGGCTCTTATATAGGTAGAGAATACCATCAGCAGTGAGATATCTACTGGATCGATAGAAAGATCCCACCATTTTTCCAGCGGCCTTGGCAACAGATTTGATATACGTGTTCCATTTAAGATCAGGAGTAATGGTCAAGCCCAGAAGCTTGTCAAAACTTGAGGCCTCCTGAAGACGAGAGCCATTCATTTCAATTGATGACAAATGTGGATTAGAATGTTGATGATGTAAAGAGAGAAGCTTGGTTTTAGATGCATTAAAAGTAACCAGCCACTCCTTTCCCCATTGTACTACGTGCTCAAGATCAGAGGAGAGAGAATTGGAGAGAACTTGCTCGTTTACTGTCTTAGATGTGCTACCATAAATGGTAGTGTCGTCAGCATAAATGTCTACAAATGATGTAAGGATATGATTTGGAAGATCATTAATGTAGATCAGGAAAAGAGTTGGGCCCAGGATGGATCCCTGAGGGACACCGGCATTAATACTGTGAGCTTCTGATTTTTGCCCCTCAACTACTACTCTTATGAACCTATCAGAAAGAAATGATTTAATAATTGAGAAGACTTTTCCAGCTATACCATAGCTAGCGATCTTATGAAGTAAACCTTTATGCCATACCCTATCAAAGGCTTTAGATATGTCAAGAGCAATTGCTCTAGAAAGATTGCCACCGTCGAGAGATTTGCTAATCCTATGCGATATAACTGTAATGACATCTGCTGTAGATCTAGCAGAACGGAAACCATATTGAGTGTCACTAAGAAGGTTATTTTTGTTGAGATGTTTGATTACTTCTGTATTTAACACAGATTCTAGCAACTTACTCATGACGCACAGGAGACTTATTGGCCTGTACTGAGAGGGGGATGAGCGATCACCTGAATTCTTAAATACAGGGCATACTGATGAGGTTTTCCAGGGAGATGGGAAACTATTCTCCTTAAGACAACGTTTAAACAGTTTTGTAAGTATGGGCGCTAATTCAGGTTGAAGTTTTTTGAGTACTATAATTGGAATACCATCAGGGCCAGTTGCTTTACTCGAATCAAGGTTTTTGATTAGCTTCGCAACATCACGTACAGATATACGTATATCACATAGCGTGTTTTCTGATACAGGAGGAAATATTGGGGGTTGGCGGTCTTGGTCGCAAAGGGTAGAATTTGCTGCAAAGTTCTTGACAAAGAGTTTGGCTTTGTCTGATGCTGACGAGATTACCTCAGGTCCATTGATAATAGTTGGGATGGAGCACACGCTTCTGTTCAGGATTCTGTTTGCTATTTGCCAAAACTGGTGGGAACCAAGCCGCTGCTCAGCTACTTTGGACTTAACAGATTGAGCATACAACTCTCTTGCGTTCCTTATTACTTTCTTACAATGGTTGCTGGCAGTCCTGAAAACGGCTTTAGTTTCCATACATCTATTACGTTTGAAGCAGTGGAAAAAGTGATTTCTGTGCGCAATGGAAGCAGCACATTCTGGAGAGAACCATGGCTTGCTGTTAGGTTTTTTCTGAAACTTTTTAGAGGGTATGAAATGGGCAATACCTACAATTAACCATTCAGTTAGGTCTAATACTATAGAGGACACATCCTTTTTTGGGCACATATCTCGCAACTGTTCGGGAAACGAAGTTGGGGGCAAGGTACTATCGCTACCCTTGCCCCCTGCCAACCAATAAACACAGGATTGCCTGTCATTAGCGTTAAACTTGATGATGTGCAGTGTTCAGCACTTATAGACACGGGGTGTTCCCGGTCTATAGTTAGTGCCCATTGCTGTCCGGTGTGGCGGAGGAACCCAGTTGGCGTTATGACCATCAATGGCTTATCACGGGTATGTTGTGGTGAAGGGACAGTCACAATCTGCACTGAGAAGGGTGACACAGCTAAAGTTGACGTTCTGGTGATGCAGGAGAAACCCCTTGGCTACGACATGTTGCTTGGAATTGATGCAATACAAGCACTAGGAGGCGTTACAATCACAGCAGCTAGAGGTATCAGGCTTGGAGAAGGGAAAGACGTCTGTGCAGCCATGTCGATTGAAGAAAAGGACTTCTGTGCTACATTTGATGACAACGAAAGGGTGTGGACTGCAAAGTGGAAATGGACCATGGGCCAGGAACCAGATCGGCTGTGCAACACGATTCCAGAGTATGCAGTTTCTACCAAGAATAGGGCCGCATATGAAGAAGAACTTCAGATGTGGATTGACAACGGTTGGTTAATACCATACCCACAGGAACGTCTGGGACCACCCAAGGGATTAATTCCGCTCATGGCTGTTGAACAACCTACCAAAGAAAAAATTCGTCCCGTAATGGATTACCGAGAGTTGAATCGGCATGTTGATGCGTTTACCGGAAACGCAGATGTGTGCGCTGCTAAACTGAGAGAGTGGCGTCAAAAAGGGAGCAATGTAGCACTTCTGGATCTAAAGAGGGCCTACCTGCAGATACGTGTCCATGAGTCATTATGGCCGTTTCAGACAGTACTACTCAAGGGAAAACTATATTGTTTGACACGTTTGGGTTTTGGCCTAAACGTAGCACCCTTGATTATGACAACCATTATTAAAACTGTTTTGATGCAGGATGAGACCACAGCAAAAGCTGCTTCAGCCTACATAGATGACATCTATGTTAATGAGGACATAATGTATGCGGATGCAGTTCGAATAAAACTGAAAGCGTTTGGGTTAATAAGCAAAGACCCTAAGCGCCTAAAGGATGGAGTGCCCGTGCTAGGCCTCGAGGTCTGGGAGGAGGGCAATACGTTGCGATGGAAACGAGGGAGCCCACTTCCAAAGTTACCCAATGTATTAACAAGACGTACTGTGTTTTCTATCTGTGGTAAATTGGTAGGACATCTACCTGTCTGTGGATGGCTCCGATCGGCAACAGGAGTGGTGAAAAGACGAGTGACTACAGTAACAAAAGGATGGGACGATGTTGCGGATGATGATTCTCTCCAACAAATGATGGCTGAAATGTTGTCCAGAGTGCATAGGAATGACCCTGCCCGGGGTGAGTGGCAAGTGTCTGGAAACGAACTAAATGCATGGGTTGACGCAAGTTCGTTGGCTACAGGTGTCGTGTTGGAGCAACTAGGTGTTGTTGTGGAAGATGCATGCTGGCTTCGTCCGAAAAATGATGCCCAACATATAAATTTGGCAGAACTTGATGCCACGTTAAAAGGTCTTAATCTCGCATTGCAATGGCAGACTAATGTTGTGCATCTCCACACTGACTCATTGTGTGTTTACCATTGGTTAACCGACACCTTGACTGGAAAGGCTCGAGTTAAGACTAGAGCTGCAAGTGAAATGCTAGTACGAAGGAGACTAGCAATAATTAAGCGTCTAGTTGACGAATACAGCTTGCAGGTAGACATTACGTTAGTCTCGTCGATGCAGAATTTGGCTGATAGCTTGACTCGAGTACCAAAGAGGTGGATCGATGCAATGAGGCAGGGATCCGATCTTCAACAACAAACATGCGCGACTGTAACGGATCAATTAACACCTGACCAGATCCGTATGATACACCAGCAGATTGGACATCCTGGAATTCAGAGGACTGCATATTTTGTCCGAAGAGTATGCCCTGCAACTACAAAAGCATCAGTGAAAGCAGCCATACGTTCGTGTGAAGAGTGTCAGAGAATTGATCCGGCACCATCCCAATGGCAAAAAGGGAAGCTCGAGGTGGAGGGCAACTGGCAGCGAGTAGGGATGGACATAACACATTATGGGGGCAAACATTTTTTGACCATGACGGATTGTGGCCCGACGCGTTTCACAATATGGCGCCTGTTGACACGACAGGATGCAGCCAGCATTATACAACAGTTGAGAGCCGTCTTTTTTGAACGTGGTGCCCCGATTGAAATTCTGACTGATAATGCCGCCACATTTCGATGTCAAGAATTTCAGAAATTCGTGCACGAATGGGGGATTAAAATGCATTATCGGTGTGCATATTATCCCGAGGGTAATGGTATAGCAGAACGGTGTCACCGCACCATCAAAAGAATTGCAGCCAGGACGCAGTGCTCTATTCCAGAAGCTGTGTACTGGTATAATATAACACCCAAGGACAATGCAACACCAGCAACTGCACCAGCCAATGGGATTTACCAATATGAACAGCGTGTGAAAGGAGTTGATGCCATACCATCAGTGGTGAGTGTTGTCAATACACCATATCAGGTGGGAGACCTTGTTTGGATAAAACCCCCAAATGCTGGGTGCACTACGAAATTTTTCCGGGGAAAAATAGATGAAATCATAAGTCCTCAGACCATGTTGATTGGTGGCATACCACGTCACGTAAAAGATATCCGCCCTTGTTATACCTCTTCTGATTCTGAGGACGATGAGGAGGATCACACACCGTTCAGAGATGATCCTGATCACTTACTGCCCCTTCAGGTGAGCATAGAAACACCACCAACAGAACCAGATGAGGGAATGATGGGACATACTGATGACAATAGTGAGGAGAGCGATGGACACAAGGAAGTAATGCCTCATCGAAATACTCGACAGAGACGAATACTGCCCACCCCCCGTGATTGCGAAACCCAGCGAGAAGGGATGATGGAGCATACCGAGGAGATGACGCCTCCGATTCTTCGGAGAAGTACCCGACAAAGACGGATACTGCCCCCCTGCCCTGATTGTGAGACACCGCCTATGGAACCACGAGACGGGATAATGGAACAGACTGGTAGTAATGATGGTGGTAATGAAGAAAACAGCAATGAGGAAGTGCTTCTTCGAAGGAGTACCCGCCAACGACGATTGCCCGCATGTCCTGTTTGTGATCATGAGATCAGGGGGGAGTGTGGAGAAATGCGTGACTTACCTGGATAGACCACGTGCGGGTCGGTCACCAAAAATAAATAAAAAGAAAGAAAAGAAATGGTCAAGACTCTTATTTATAGAGTAGTGATCACGTGAGTTAGAAGAATATGCAAATAGAGGTGAACGATTTTGCGATATAAAAAGCCTGTGTTGTTAAGAGGAGGGGCAGACTGTTGGCAGAAGTCAGTGCTGTCAGACGTGCTTTAGAGTTTTGTTATTATATGCTGTGTTCGATTGTTGGGAGAGAGAAAAGAGAAGAGGAGGAACCAAGAAGACATTCTGCAGATACTTGACTTTGTGTTGGTTTTATTTATAGTTTTGTGTTTCTTTTTGCTTTTTTTTTATAAACAACTTGAACTTATGACTACTTATATAATCCCCAACAGACCAACGTATTTTATTCGGACGTGAGAAATTTGAAGTTACAAAACTACATCCTGAATTTAATTGCCAATTCAAACCATTCTATGCCGGAAAATAAAAGTAACATCTATTCATTATATTTTCGTTCCTGTTTTAATATTTAAAAAGATTTCAAAATTTCCTTCACCAACCGTCACAAGCTACCCCGAAACACCGTTTCAACTGGAATGAGAATGAAACTAGCACAGCGGAGCTTGTGTTTATTAATAATCTATATAAATAAAATGAACTCATTTTCCCCTCCGCGTTTGACCTTAATAGGATTGAAAATCTAGAGATTTTATGCAGATGTACCGTACACAAACTGCATCCTGCTATCTGAGGTGTGTTATACGCATATTACCTATCCACTACCTCGCTGATCGGAGCTTCCTATATTTTATCTGGTGAAGGTTCACTGCCAAAACCGATAACGATCAATGGAAGTAGTAAATTCTGCTCTCTCTAATAAATTCATATTTCCACCGCCACCCATTTACACCGGCCTTGACCGTTCACAGGAGACAATTACGGACGAACACCGGGTTAGGTTTCTATAAAAACTGGACAGCAATTTAAGTGAAACGCACCACGCTTACGTTTACGTTGGTTAAAAATAAAAACAAAAATAAAAAAAAAATTACATTTTCTTTCCTTAAAATAAATTTTTTTTTTTTTTACTTCGATTCCGTTTTATTTCGTGTTCTGCTCTATTTATAACATCGTGTTTTTTATTTTTTTTTTGTATCTTGTTTTTTTTATGTTTCTTTTCTCTGTTTTTCGTTTTGCCAATCTTTCCATTTTACAAATTCATTTCTTCTCTCTTTCCGTTTCTTCTCTTTTTCGCCAAGATTTTCTTTTGTTATTTCTTCTCTCTTTCCGTTTTTACTCTTCCTTCGGCAAGTTTAACATCGTTTATTTCTTTGTAAAACAGCCAGATTTTTTTTTACACTAAACGAATCTTTCCTTTTTCTTTCGTTTCTTTGCTCTTTGTTCACTGTCTTTCCAATCTCTTTTCTTTTTTTTTTTAAATAAACATATCATAAATCATTTCCGTTACATTTCGCTTTGTTGCCTTTCTCTCTATTTTCATCGTTTATTTCTTTTAACCCATTTTTTTCATTCTTCTTCCTTTTTCGCCTTCGTTTTTTTTTTTTGGTTGGAAACGTCCGTCTCATGTTCGTATATAACAACATATTTCTTTGTTAGATTTCCGGGGCAGCAATCTATTTGCGGTGTATACAGGCAATCCTTTTTTTTAGTAATAGATTGTGACTAATGGTTTATGGTCGGTTTCAAGTATGAATTGTCTACCATATAAATATCGGTGGAATTTAGTCACTGCAAAGATTATACTCAACGCTTCTTTTTCAATCTGTGAATGCGCCTTCTCTGTTGGAAGCAGCGTGCTTGAAACGGAAGCTATCGGCTTTCTAGATCCATTAGGTAGGATATGTTGAATGCATGCTCCTATGCCGTAAGAACTAACGTCACTAGCGACAACTATATTTAATTTTGTGTCATAGTGAGTTAGAAATAATTCAGATGTTAGGGCGCTCTTTATTTTGTCAAAAGCGGTTTGACATTCTTGCGTCCAGTTCCAAGGTGTGTCCTTTTTTAGCAGCTCATTTAAGAGAGCTCGCAAATTATGCATCCCTTGAATAAAAGATTGGTAATAATTTGCGAGTCCTAAGAAACTCTGCAAGGTTGTTACGTTATTAGGTGCTGGAATGTTTTTTATTGCCGCAGATCTTTCTGGGTCTGGACGTCGCCCATGTTTATTTATTATTTGTCCAAGATACTTAATTTCGCTCATACAAAAGTCGCATTTATTTTCTTTTACTTTAAACCCGAATTCTTGTATTCGAGTGAATACTTGTTCTAAATGCTCCTTATGTTCTTCTAGGGGTTTGCTCCTGATAACAATGTCGTCCAGGTATGCACATGCGCACTCAATACCACTTAGCATGGTGTCCATCGCTTGTTGAAAAATGGCAGGCGCTACTTTGATGCCAAAAAGCAACCGGTTGTATTTGTACAATCCCTTATGCGTGTTGATGCATAGTATTTTTGAACAATTCTCCTCGACCGGTATTTGTAAATACGCTTCGCTCAAGTCTATCTTGGAGAAGATATTACCACCATTCAACTTTGTGAATATTTCCTCTGGGCTTGGTAGAGGGTAATGGTCACCTTTTAATGTGGAGTTTAGACCTGTCGCAAAGTCTGCGCACACTCTGATTTCATCATTCTTTTTCTTTACATATACGGTGGGGGCTGCCCAGTCGCTGTGTTCTATTTTTGATAGTGTTCCTGTCTATTCCAATCTGTTAAATGCTTTATTAATCTTTTCCAACCCAGGAACGTTTCGCTTTTTTCTAAAAATTGGGCTGATGTTTTCTTTAAGTTCAAACGAGGCCTTAAATTTATTGCAACGACCTAATTTAGTCATAAATACATCAGGGAATAATTTATTTAAGTGCTCTTTTATATTTTCTGTTGTTGGAGTAGTACATTCTATTTTTTTACAGAATGTATTAATTGGCTTATCCCAGAGTCCAAATTTCTCAATTAAATCTATTCCAAACAGGTTTTCGCTATTTTTCAATGCGAACATTTTTAATTTCTTCGTATTCCCTTTAAATTTTATCGGAAGGATAACTTCAAATTGTATCTCACCACCAGTTACCGTCCGAGCTGATTTACTTGTTTTCATCATGGTTGGTTTACCCCACTTTTTCCATGTATTCAAATTTATTATAGAAATATCGGATCCCGAATTCAGTTGTAATTTTATTGGCGTTTTAAATATTTCCGCTTTTATTAATTTTCGCCGATTTTTGTCTAATGTTTCATTTGATTTTATTTGTTGTACTCTCTGTCTGGTGAAATCTTTATATCTGCAACAATCGCTTTTGTGTCCGACTTTCTTGCAAATGTAGCATTTTTTCTTCTTATAAGGGCAATCTGATTCCCAATGTCTTTCTGCGCATCTCTTAAAGTTATATCTAGGAAGAGACTTGTTATATTTTTTACTATAATTATAATTATTATAGTTGGAATATCTCGTTCCGTTTTGACTGCTTTTATTTGTATAGTTCTTGGTTTATGTGTATGGTTTCTAACCTTTCTTACATATGCCACTCCGGATTCTTCTATCTTTTTTTAATCTTTTTTTAGTGTAATGGCCCTTTCACAATCCTCTGCTAATTTCTGAAGTGTTAAATCTTGCTCAGATTCCAGCTTAGACAACAATCGTCTGCGTATTTCTGCATTTTTCGTCGAGACTAACCCTTGTGCGAAGATTAGGCATTTGAAATCTTCTACTGTTAGTTCCGCTAGCTTAAAATTATCACAGTTTTTATTGACAACTGATGCGTATGTCAAATAATCTTGGTTGTCCATCTTTCTTAGATTCCTGCACAACCATCTCTTATGAAAAAGAGATATATTCGGATTAAATAATTCTTTTAGTAATGTTACAGCTTCCATGAAATCTAATTCCGTAGTTTTTTTAGGTAGTATATAATCTACGAACTTGTTGTGTTCTCTTACACCCAACTTCCTGAGTAAAAGGCTCACTTTCTGGCTATTTGGCCAACTTTTGCAGTCCAATTGAAAGACATCCTCGTATCTTGTATAGTATGCTTCAAAAGTCTTCTCTTCCTCCGGCACATAATTAAATGTGTCCATGCTATTAAATATAGTTGTATGCGAGAAATTAGTACTGTCGACATTTTCTCGATTAGTCTTTAATAGTTCCAGTGTTTTAGCAAAACGTTCATTTTGCCTTTTTTCATATTCAAATTGTAATTTCTTCTGCCTTTCTTCTTGTTCAAGTTGTAATTTCTTCTGCCTTTCTTCTTGTTCCATTTGCCATTTCAATAATTTCTCCTCTCTACGTGCATCTAGCTCGGATTTCGCCTTTTGTTGCGTCTGCAAAAATTGCATTAACATTCTAGATAAATCGTCCATATTTTGTACCCTGCAGTAGAAGTAATGCAGTTACGAAGAAAAATTGTACAATTTCACATGCAACACAATATCCGTACCATATAAAATGGCTTGTGTTACAAAAAAAATAGTTCCTGTTTTCAATAGTAATATCGCTGCTCGAATAATATTTCTCACTTCGCTAGCGAGTCAAGCCCATCCAACCACAACATAAGAACTGAGGTTTTTGCTGAAACCACAAAATACGATTTACTTTTCCGTTTTAGGCATTTCCTAATAAATAACAGCCGAACATAAGTACACTCTTTCCATAGAAAAAAAAAAAGTTTTTCAACTCGAGTCACAATTGAAAAAAATAAAATGTATGGACTACATTTAATTTTTTTTTTTTGCGTGACGTTTTACTGTTTATATCCCTTATCCAGTGGCAACTTTAGTTTTAAAAAATCTTTCCTTGATTTTAGTTTAACTGTGGTATTTTTTTTAAATACCGAAGAGAAAAACTTTGTTTACCAAAAAGTGTTTAGTTGGTATTTACAGCAATTTAGGAAATCCACTGGTGAACTTTTTTTTCTTCGTATGTTACTTCCTTGTAATTTAGTAATACGAATCTGTTTTTCGTAATTTAGTAATACGAATCTGTTTGTCGTTTTACAAAAATTCACTTTTACAGTTTGTTATTTTTTTAGATGGATTCCACCCACGGGAAACGGCGTAAATCGTCGCTTTTTTGCCACGTTCGAGTTTTTTTTTCTCTTTGAGACTGCAATTAAAGGTTCTGGTTTGTCTCTTTTTTTCCGACTAGTATTTTAGTAAATAAAATACTATTAATCGAGGTTACTTTTTTTTTAACCTTAATGTAGTTTTTGTTCTTGGAATTTATGAAACAACTGTTTCTTTCTTTTAGTGTTGTACTTCGTGAGGAAAATATTTTACAGTTTTCCAATGTTCGCTGAATTATTCATTTTTTCCGCTTGAGTCGAACTTCTCTTTAGCGTAAAATCCGGTTTTACGACTATTTCGTTCGTCAAACTTGTATTCCTTAGAAAGGTCAACCATTGCGTTGTACTTTTTTTTAGTGAGTTCTTTCCATTTCTTCGTCAAACTGTTATATTTGACGTTCATCCTCGTCGTCACTGTTAAGTTTGCAGGTTGAAACAAGTAACGTAGAAAGCAATACAAATGACGACTCAACAAACAAAGGTAGATCAAATAAGAAGTGTATTAGGAAAAGGTATATTTACAGGATATTTACATAATGGTGTCAAATAAGAGAGAAATTTGCTGGAGAAACATATCTGCTCTCGGCGGCCTTCGGTGGCTTCAGGTGAACACACACTCAGACTAACTGAGTCTTCCTATTTATGTGTAATTACTATCCACATATGCAAATGAACGTGTGCCACCACAACACCTATATAATTCCCGAGGTTTTAGATGCGGATATGCACACAAATATTAAAACCCACCAGTGCATCTATCGTATACACCTATCTTTATTATATAATACAATCTATATTCCTCATATATCACAGAGATAACTTTAGTTCTCTCATTCCCTCTCCGAACAATCTCAATATGATGAAAATCATTAGTCTTTGGAATATGGTAAAAATAGTTTTAGTTATCCTAACCACTTATTAATGTATCATCTTTATTATATAAAAGAATAAATCGATGTGCATTAGTATATATTTAATATATATATATATATATATATATATACACACATATATAAGAACAAATAGTTAATAAAATATGTTAAAAAACACTTTGAAAAGGAGTTAAAGACATATTTAATTTTACAAAGGAAACACTAAATAAGTGTATAATCCTTAATCCGCGAAGTTTCGAAGAAATACTTTCCTTCTCATCAGAGGGTAGGATTTAGCAAAATGCGGGATCGGATTTTGCTTGCAAATGTATTTGAGGAGACTACAAGTAAGTCATAGATCTTATTCGATAATAAAAAGTGAAGCAGAGGGAATAGGGTGAATAAAAAAGTGATTTTATGTGAATGGATAGTCTGGTGATGGGTAAAGTATCCAATGACGGTAAAATCCAAAAATGCAGAATCCAAGAAAGTTAGTAAAATTTCCGTTCGCACAAGTAAATTCCAAGGGAATCGCGTAATTGGAAGATGATCCAAAGAAATCCAAAAATATCTATATATATATATATATATATATATATATATATATATATATAATTCTTCTTCTCCTTCTTCTCCTTCTTCTTCTCCTTCTTCTTCTTCTTTTTTATTATTATTATTATTATTATTATTATTATAATAATAATAATAATAATAATAATAATAATAATAATAACAACAACAACAACAACAACTAGCGTTGCCCGGGTGGAGATGAAGTCGGGTTTTGCTACAGCTTCTATCCGGAAAATAAAAGAAAAGATAATAGCAGGAAAATATAATCGGGCAGCAAAAGAAACAGTCTAAAACAAAGTGAAAATAATTCAGTTTGTAAAAAGTACAATAAGAGAAATAATCGTTAAAAAATGAAAAATCGCAATACGTAAACCTCGAATTAAGAAAACGTTATGGCATGTTTATACCTTCCTTTTAAACCTCTAGTAAAAAGTCGAATTAAGGAAATGGTTTTTAAAATTACAAAACAACTCTGGTTAAAAAAAAGATCAGATATAAAGAAGTAGAATTTGTGTTAAGAGTAAAAACTGTTATACATATGATTATTTTAAAGTAAAAAAACACATTACGTCACATTCGAATTAAGAAAAATGTTATAGCAAATAAAAATCTTTTAACCCTGATAAAATGTTAAAATTTTTTTCAATACTGAGATAAAAAATATCGAAATAAGTAAATTTTTAATTGTAAATTACAAAACAATCCTGTTTAAAAATAAAGATTAGACCACCGTTACGTGTACTCGAACGTGAATCCACAGTCCCACGTTGAAAATTCTGTTATTTAAAGGAATTCTAAAGAAAATAATGTATGACTGCGCATGTGCCGTTTCTGAAAGGCACGATTTTTTCAGTCCTTCCCTTAATTTAAATGAAACAATTGATTATTTTTTTCTAATTCTCAGATATTATTCTACCGAGACATCGCACTTTTAGATAGTACCGGTCCCGACCCGGTCTGACGCGTGTGTCGAAATGTTTTAGCTGATAAACACACAAACACACAAACACACAGTTGAGATTTATATAATAGACTCGCGGGGATACCCTGCGTTGCTCAGGTGTGAAAAGATAGTGTAGTAAAGAACCTCAGGGAGATAAAAACAACAATAGGCAGCCCGGGTGGCGAGAGGCGTTAAAAAAAGTGGTAGTAGCGGAGGTGTGAAGAGGTGAGGATTCAAACAACAGTAGGCTGCCTGGGTGAAGAGAGATGTTAAAAAAATGCGTAGTAGGCAGGCAGGCTCGAACGCGAAATCGGAAGTCACGAGCATTTGAATTAAGGGTAGTCAATCGAAAGGAGACGATGTCGGAAAAATGTGGCCACTTCTTGTAGAAAACGCACATTAAGAGAGAGAAATTAGACCACCCGTGCCTAGACAGTTTATTTGTATTCAGATATTATTAGTATTATTTAATCAAAAGTAAAACTCATTTCCCTTTTATGAACGTTCAGCGCATACGCAGAGATCACAATATTATTAGCAAGTGATGAAGTAAAAAGTAAAACGTGTTTTAATTTTATAAAGATCAAGCAGGAAAACAAACCCCATAATATTGTTAGTACTAATAAAATAAATCTAGAAGTTTTTATAAAAAAAGTATATCCTGTAGCACAATATATATTTATAGAATTTTTCATTTATTTGACAAGACATAGTGACAAAAATATGCTATGATCGAAGTTAGTATCTGTTCTCTAAAACAGCACTATTTGAAGCTGAATTTTTTACATTTAATTATCTCCCTTTAAAATAAATACGGATAATGCACACCAACAAAGAAATAGAGAATGCATCGCTTTTATTAGAAATAGATATTGACCTTTAGTTTACGTACCCTGCCTCTAATGGAGAATAGTTTTTTTTGTTTTTTTTTGTTTCAGCAATATTTGTCTTGCTTCAACGACGAAAAAGGTGGACCCCCTTGTAGGAAACGACCCAGTTGAGGGTTAAAAAATATTGTCATCCGAGAGACCGAGCTTAAAAACAATACCGATTTTGTTACGTTTCCACACGTCTGTCGTAGGTTTTGCGAGACATACAAACACGCACACACATGCACACACATTTTACATATTAAATAATAATAATTATAAACACACATATAAATTATTAATATTAGTTATAAACAAATATCATGCATATGCCAATGTATCATCTATAACCTATAATATATAATATATACACAGATGACATATATATATATATCCTCTATATATTATATTCTGATTGCAGATATTCCCCTCTCGACCAAATTACTGTAGATTTGCAACCACAAATGCTACATACAAATTTATTACGTCTACACCATTATCTACCATCTTATGTAACTTTTAAATGCCATTTACGCCACATTTGTAGTTGTAATAAAATCCATGCATTTCCTCCTACGAGCGTCATCATCATAATCGCAACCGTCTTTAGAGGAAGTTGTTCGTATTTTCCGCTCTTAATACAAAGTACTCTTACTGCCTCCTGTCATCACCTGGACGATTTCCACACTTTCGACGAATATGGGATTACACCTTTATAAACTTGGTCATTAGGAAACAATGTTTATAAGTCAAGAATGCTTTCAATTATACATTAAGTATATTGTGCATGTAAATATTTATTAAACATTTTCGCTACTGTGCTAAATCTGCTATGTTTACATACATCAGACATACTGTTATTAGAAACATCGGTTTTGATAACTATCATTCCTTCTTTATTTTATAAAAGTTAGACAAACCTTTCATTTTTAAGTACAATTGACGAAAATTCTTCATTTATACGCTTATAAAAGATAAAACAAAGGTATTATACGATTAATATAGCCGATACCCGTGATGTCTATTCCTGACTACCGTCTTTAATCTTTTCTGTGTACATAGATTGTATATACTGTTTTCCGAGACATCGGTACTGAGAATCATAATTTCTTCTTTCTTTTATAATAGACAAAAATTCTTTATTTATGCGTTAAAAGAATCAAAAACGGATTAAGCAGTTATTATAGCTGATACCCGTGTTCATAATTAGTATTTTACAGTTTATATACTAAAAATTCTTCTAACGTGTGATCCGGAAGCTTTTAAACTATCAACAATTTACAGTTTAGATGCATAAAAATCTCCTTATGTGTGATTTGGAAACCTTTAAACTGCCTATTCCTTACTATTTGCAAAATTTGCGTGTGTATATGTGTGCGTTTCTTTGTTAGTGTATGCACGTGATGGCGTGTTTGCCTGTTTTAATGTCTGTGCGAGTGTGTGTATTCGTGGGTTTTTTGGGGGTTTGTGTGCGTGTGTGTGTTTGTACGTTTGAGCGTGTGTGTGCATGTGTGTGTGCGTGTGTGTGTGCATGTGTTCGTTGCATCAACCAGACTACGCCACGGCAAAGCGTGGTTTGGCGGGTCCAGGTAGTATATATATATATATATATATATATATATATATATATATATATATATATATATATATATATATAATAAAAATTACAATTAAATTTACCAAAATGATCCAAGATGATAAAATTAAAGTATATTATAAATATTAAAGAATTAATATTTCTTCATATTCCCTCTGTTTCACTCTTTTTGTTTTCAAGTAAGATCTTTGACTTACTTTTTGTTTCATCAAATACTTCTGCATACAAAATCCGATCCCGCATTTTGCTAATTCCTACCCTCTGATGAGAAGGAAAGTATTTCTTCGAAACTCCGCGGATTAAGGACTATCCATTTTTCTAGTGTTTCCTTTTCGGATTAAATATGTTTTAACTCATTTCAAAGTGTTTTTAACATATTTTATTAACGGTTTGCTCATATATATATATATATATATATATATATATATATATATATATATATATATATATATAGTATAAAGCTGAATGTCTGTGTGTGTGTGTTTGTATCATCACGAATAGGCTCCTATATGGTTGACTATTTAAAAAAAACTGATTACATATAACGATAGATGTATCCAGACACAGGAATGGGTATGTTTGATCTGGCAGAACGGTGGTTCATTAAAATTGTGGGGTCTGCGTACGCACCTCGTCCACAAAGTATGTAAATAAAAAAATTTAAAATTAAAAAAAAACGTTTACACTTGTTTTTGATATAGATGTACATAATAATACTTTGATAAGTATGTTCTAACTTAAATAGTGTAATAAAATTGTAGGGTCTGCGTTCGCGCCTGGCTTCCATAGAATGGAAATAGGCACAAACGTTAATAAAGACTTTTCATATCTATCTACGTAAGTATACTTTGATAATTATGTTTCAGTTTGAAGAAAAATGGTATAATAAAATTATGGGATGTTCGGTCGAGCCTGACATCCATAGAATGGAAATATATCACAAAGTTTGACAAAGTTTTTTAATATAGATCCACAGAATATTGTGATAAGTGTTTCAGTGTGAATAGGTAAATTATGGGGTTTATCTATTTTATTTTTACTTTCATCATATTTTGCTTTGGTTTTGATACCCCCAAAACCGAAGCTATCTCTTTACAACCCTTCCTTTTCATAATCTATCATACTTTCATAAATCAGAGTCCATTTTCTGTAGGCTGTTTTTGCTAGTACTTTGCTAGTATATATATATATATATATATATATATATATATATATATATATATATATATATATATATACAGCCTATTTTTGCTCTCGTTGAATCTCTTTCTCTCTCAAACATACTCAGTCTTCTCTGGCTCATAATTCTCGTCGTAGATCTTTTGATTTTTACATATATTCTTAATTATAGCGCCTCGCATACTTACCACTCATCCCTTAATGTCTTTCATACTTCTTTTCTATCGTTTACAGTTAAAGACCCCATGGAGAAAATCCTGTACAAGATGGCGATACTCAGATTAATCCACTCTGGTACAAGGCCATTTTAACATTTGACACTAGAAAAATTTTGTTTCCGACGAAAAACGACGAAGCTTCTAAAAATCCTATCTTCTAACCCAAACTAAAGACACATAAGGAAGATCATCACTGGAGAAAGAAAATATCTAAGTATAAGACTGTTTGATTGTTGAATGCCAAAGGTACAACGGCGAAAATGATGTTTGAATGAAACTGTGAATAGTGATTGACGAGGGCGTGGCAGAGCAGGGTGGGGCGCGATTAAGGAGTGTATGTTCCAGAATAAAGCTTATAAAGAGAATGTCTGTTTTGATAAAAGCTAGGGTCGGCCTGTATATTTAACCCACTCGCTAAAAGCTAAAAGAGGACAATGGGACTCTGGGATATCTACGTGGCCAATCAGTTTGTATTCTTTTATATGAGCGCCATTTTCTATTTTTGCCGTTCTTTTGCTCCGTCGCGGAAAGACATTTTGGCCTGACGATGCGTCGGTGCGATGAGTCACGCAGCGAGTGGCGCGGGGTTTGGAAATAAAATGAAGATATGGGTCTGGTTGGCGATGCATCGCTTTTTTTCTGTTTTTTCTTTTTTTTTTTTTTCTTCGGAGTTACCTAAAGCGTTACTGCTTTGGTTATAGAAGAGGGTGTGTTTGTTTGTGCAGCGTCTGTCTATGGTGAGGGTGGAGATGCAGAAGAACAAATACATAGAAAACGAAAGTTAAGATGCACCACAATGTCTGATTCCATTCCTAATACGTATCTGTTATCAGGGCACAATTCTTTATAAAATTCCTAATCTTCACCAAATTTCCAACCAGGCTAGGTGTTGTGGAACAACTAGAAATCGTTGAAATATTTCGAAAACAAAAACAAAGACTATTCTCCATTAGAGACAGAGTACATAAACAAAAAGTCAATATGTATTTATAATATAAGCGATGCGTTCTCTATTTCATTGTTGGCATATATTATCTGTATTTTGAAGTATTTTCAAGAGAGATAATTAAACGAAAATTCCAAGTGTCAAATGGCGCTAGTATTGTAAAGAACAGATATTACACTTCGATCATATATTTTTTCTTCGATCATATTTTTGTTCATATTTTTGTGACTATGTCTTGTCAAATAAATGATACAGTTCCATAAAGATATATTGTGCGTTAAGATATAGTTTTTTAAAAAATAATTTTACTTTTAATTAATTAATATTAACATTCTTAAACGGGAATTAACTTTTACTTTTGATTTAATAATACTAATAATATCTGAAAAATAATAATCTGTTTAGACCAAGGGGTTCTAATCTCTCTCTCTCTCTCTCTCTCTCTCTCTCTCTCTCTCTCTCTCTTTCTCTCTCTCTCTCTCTCTTAATGTGTGGCTGTGCATTCCTTATGGAAAGATAGGTTAAAATATCCCATATTGTGTGCGGGGGGGGTGCATACAGTGAAGTCAAGTCGAGTACCTGCTATTAAAATAATGAGAGAACAGAAATAAACCTAGAACGACTTTTCTGTATAAAAGAGGGAGAAGACAGGCGCCCACTAGATTTCTAAGTCGGTTTTACCTCTTCTATAGGTAAATACTTCTATCGTGAGGTATTTTCTGGAGCGGTAGAATTATCCAACCATTTTTCTAACAGTTTTTCAATATAAGTTTTCCACTTCAGGTCAAAAGTAAAGGTCAACAACATGGCGTTATAATTAGAGGACAAAATGTATAGTGTTTCACGTAAAATCCTGGGTACTGTTAGGTGTTCCTGCCACTACATTATAAAACATCTTATCGGTGGATATATTTTATTCAAATCAGTAACAGAATTAGTTGCAACTGTAAACTCTGAACGTATTGATGTATTTGAACAAGATTAAACAATTCGCAACGTCAAGGATGAGTTTAAAACCTTATTCCTATATTAATTCAAGACGTACACGTAACCGGCTGGGGCCCGAAAGCTACCAATATACATTATACTTTCATTCTATTTGAAATTTCATTAAGATATCTGCAAGAATATGATGTGCCACTTTCCGGTATGCTTTGTTTATCCCTAGCCCCGCGGACAAAACAATCTTTCATTCATTGATATTACCCGTGAAAACGTTACTATCAAGAAAAAGCATCATAATTCATGAATCAGACACACACACACACACACACACACACACACACACACACACACACACACACACACACATATATAATATTGAATGAAAGATGAGGAACAAAGTCATATATAACTTTATTATATCATCTGAAAAACAAGGAATAGTAAAGGGAAAATTAAGAAAAACTATTTAGGCCTTAGGATCTCAAAGCTAAATGTTTCTCGTCAAAAGAGAATTTTAGAATTATATACAATCCAACTATATTTCCATTTTGTAATAATACTTAACATTATAGTTTGCTCCTCTTAATAGTGCTGGGCATTTCTTATCTTGATAAATTTTGCTTTGTTAAAGATTTACTCTTTGATATTGTCTCTTGCAAATTTCGCACAAATGTAATGTATGTGTTTGGCAGTGTTCTTATATATGTTTTGTACATAAATTCATCCGATAAGTATCGAAAATCGAAAAAATCCGATCTCAAAAATAGTCTTTCTTTCTTATAGATAAAAAATTATTTTTAAGGTTGGATTGTTCACGTTGCACAGGCAAAGGGAAATAATTCTCAGCAAATCAAGGGGCATTCAATTTACAGCAACTCATTTCTTCTTTAAAAAAAAAAAAAAAAACAGAACTATTGTTACCTGGAGAAATAACTCAGTTGTAGAGAAATCGACTACAGATCGAATGGTCTCCTCTTCAAGGCAGGTTGTGCCCTACCATTTTATTTTAATTTTTTCTTATTAATAAGTTTAATTTACGAACAAATGATATGTTTTATTTTAATATATATATATATATATATATATATATATATATATATATATGGGGGGGTTATACAAAAATATGTTATTCGATTATATTTCACCTTTTATTCATATCATTCCTTCAATTTATGAAGTTCGATGTAACTACAGAGTATCTATTATATAAATGCCACCTGCCTGTTTAAATGTATGAATGTATGTATGTTTATTTGTATGTCTGCCTAAAACTTTCGACAGAGGCAGGAGATTTTCACGATATCGGTATCGTTTTGAAGCTGGATTCTTCGGACGACACATATCGAAAAATTGCTAAAAACATAAATTCCTTAAGTCTCAACTGGGCACTTTTCCACAGAGAGGGGTCGCTTTTTTCGCCGATATTTTCGAAATGAGTACCCTCTTTTCGATTGTCTAGCCTTAATTTGAACCTACGTCACTTCCCGTTTGGCAATGGGCGTTTTTATTTTCACTTTCTTTTTCTCCTTCTTACCTACTACCATTTTTTTATGCTCGCAATTTTCATTTATTTTTCTTTGATCAACCAACAACCTTACACACGCACACACTAGCTTTTCCGCTTTCGCGTAACGGGTTCGAGCATCTATGCCTACTACAACGTTTTTTTTTTTGCTCAACACACACCTACAAATACCCAGGCAACGCCGGTCACGCAGGCTAGTCTATAATATAAAACTCACGCGTCTGTTTAAATGTATGTATGTATGTATATATGTATGTAGCTATGTATGTCTAAAACTTTCGACAAAGGCGACAGATTTTCACGAGATCATTCTGAAGATCGTCCCTTCGGACGACAAATATCGAAAAATTGGCTAAGAACATTAATTTCTTTACCCTTAACTGGGCACTTTTCTACAAGGATGGGTCGTTTTTTTTCGCTGATATTTTCGAAAGTAATCCTTTCTTTTCGGGTGACATGCCTTAATTTAAACCTACCTCATTTCCAGTATGGCGCTAGACGCAAAAGCAAAGACGTCATTGTTTTTTTTACGTTCTTTTCCTTCTTCACGATACGGGTTCGAGCCTGCCTACTACACCTTTTTTGCTTAACACACACCTCCAAAGACCCGGGCAAGATCGCTCACCCAGGATCGTATATAAATAAATGCCAAAAGATCTATATTCCAAATTTTAAGATTTTGTCCATTTCACCGTTTATTGCTTTAAGTATGTTAAAATGTTCAATTCTTAACAGCACCTGTTTCGCAGCACAGAATCACTCATGTCATTATGATATCAATTTTTTAAATTTATTCTGCCCGAAATTTTGAATTTATCTTGCCCAAACTTTTGAATTCATTCTACCCAAACTTAATAATTATAAAAGAAAATTAAGGAATATGGGCATGATTACAAAATCCGAAGTCGAAAGCGAAGTTGCAGTTGTGTTATTTTCTTTTAATTTTCATGAAAATATACTGAATATATATCTTTGTAACACACACACACACACACACACACACATATATATATATATATATATATATATATATATATATATATATAAAATTACTCCATTTATTCACAGAATTAATATAAGAAGATATAATTTCATGCGTAAATTTTAAGTATTTACATCAACAGTGCTCAATACATAGGTAGAGCTAGGTAGTAAGTTATGAAAATATATATGGCAATTAAGCTACAAACAATATATGTTGCGTTTTATTCTCGTGAGAATTCGTCAGGTAAGCCTGACGAATTCCCACGATAATGCAATGAGGAATATTTTGTGTAGCTTAATTGCCATATATATTTTTCATAAATTACTATATATATATATATATAGTAGAAATGGTAATTAATATAAACCTGAAGAAAGTGCCCAATACTGTTGTAGAGCAAATATGCGTTTTATTTTTATTACCGTTTTTTTTTTTCTGTTCAGTTACATTTTTGTTTCAGCTACACGACCGTTTTTTGGCCTCCTCAGACTTTACAGAAAAGTTCGTTTATGGTGGAATGAAGGAATGAATGATGTCAGGGGAGGGTGCGAGAAAAGCGGAAAGAGAAAAGGGGGAAGGTGGGAGGCGGGGCGCTTGGTCGGTCGGTAATGCTTTAGTTTTGGAGAACATTAGGTGGTTGTGGCGGGTCTGGGAAGTTCCTCTCTGGTGTGACTAAGGACATAGGGATATATGGAGGGGGAGGGAGATATGTAGGGGTAAGGAGACGGGGTTACTTTAAATTTTGGGTTCTAAGGTTTAGGTTGTTTGCGTCTCGTTAGTGAGTTGATTTCTTGATAAGTATGTATTGGCTTGTTAGGTGTTCGCATAGGCTGGGAGGCGAGGGAGCTACGATTCGGTTTATCTATTTGATTTTTATGAGTTAAGTCATTGATACGCAAATAAATTAATATCAAACTACACGTCCTTATGGTCCTCAAAGATCAACTCACATAAACCGTGTCCACATCGACACTCTATGACTTCTAGACACCACTAAACAGCTAGACACACCTAGCATTCACTCCAAGGTTAGCCACAGCTAGCACTCACGACAAGGCTAGACAAAAATATCACACACAACACTACGATGCTAATTCTAAAAAAAATCCCAGCTTGAATTTTAACTTCATACTCTCCATTACTTAACGACACAAGTCTCAAAAGTTCGAACCGAATCATATTTTAATCTATCTATCTCACGACGACAACGACGACCTATTCGTACAATCCAATCTGATTCGTATTTTAATCTCTATTTCACGACGAAGACATTTTTATAAAGTCCTTACCGAATCGTATTTTAATTTCTTCATTTCACCGATTTTTTATAAAGCCAAATCCGAATCGTATTTACGCCTTTTCATTTCACAACACCAACGTATTTCGATAAGTATATTTCGATAAGTATATTTCGATAAGTATATTTCGATAAGTATATTTCGATAAGTATAACCCGAATTAAAATTTATTCTCCATTTTCTGACGCAAATGCTTTTTGTAAAGTCAAATCCGAATCATATTTTATCTCTTGATTTTTATAACTTTTGACGACGATGCTTTCAGAAAGTCCAACCTAAACCATATTTTAATTTCTCCATTTCACGACAACCACACTTTTTGTAAAGTATTACCGAAACACATTTTAATTTATTTATTCTACGATGACGACGCTTTTTTGTAAAGTCAAACCCAAAACGCATTTGAATTTCTTCATTTGAGGACGACGATATTTTTATAAAGTATAATTTAAACCATATTTGTATTTCTCCAATTAACGACGACGACGTTTTTGTAAAGTTCAATCTGAATCATACTTTAATCGCTCTATTTTACGACGCCGATAATTTTCGAAAAAAAATTAATTTCTATATTTCACAATGTAGACATTTCCATAAAGTTCAACCTGAATCGTACTTTGATTTTTTCATTTCCCTACGACAATTTTTTCCCATTTCACGACACGGACGTCTTTTCCGTAAAGTCTTACCCGAATTGTATTTTAATCTCTCCATTTCACGATGCCGTAGTTTTTTTGTAAAATCAAATCCTAATCATATTTTTATCTATCGATTTCTTGACAAGGACACTTTTCGTAATATCAAACTCAAATCTCCATTTCACGACGACTATATTTTTTTATGAATTATAATCCGAATTTATAATCGGAATTGTATTTGTATCTCTTCATTTCACGACGACGAAGCTTTTTGTAAAGTCTAATGCAAATTATATTTTATCCCCACTCTATTTCACGACGCCGATAATTTTCGAAAAAAGTGTTCGATCCGAATCGTATTTTAATCGCTACATTTCCCTACGCTAACAACTAGTTAAACAAATCAGATCTCGTAATTTAAACTGTTTCATTTATTGACGAAATTAGCTTATAATCTTATTGGAACCAAATTAATTGTAAGCGTGCTCACAGTATTCGTCTTGTTCTATTTGCTGTTAACCATTCACCCGGTTTCTTGCATATGGTTTTTTATAACGTATTTAGGGCAGTTAAAAGATGCCTTTTCCTCTTCCCTGCATCGTTTTTCACACAGAAAAGATTATCTCTGCTTTATCGTTCTTTTTATGACAAGTGCTCGTCTGAGCTCTAATTCCTGTCCTGACTTTCACGAAAAACACTCGTCTAATTAAAACCACTATCAATAATTTCTCCCACTTTGTATTTGTGTCTAAACCTAAACGTCGATTCCAGGAACAAAGCTTCTTTCTTGAACTGTACGCATGTGGAATTCTCTTCCGTTTTCCTGCTTTCTAACTGACTACAATATAGTTGTCTTCAAGTTCAATGTCAGCAAATTCTTGATGTGTCATCCCCTTAATTAATCCAATTTACCAAATTTCCACTACTAACGATTACTCCGACATGTTCCCTTTGACCACTGTACACTCATTAAGCCCTATCCTCGCGTGGCCTCCAGACCTTGATAAGTGGTGACTCCATTGTAAAAAAAAACAGATTAATTGATGTACAAATTAACTATAAGTAATTTACAATTTCTCTATTCATCATATTTAATATTTAAGCAACTTACTTATGACGCAACAGATACTGATCGGTTAACTCATAATGAGATGTATTAGACTGATCTGTAGTATTTTTTAAAATTCTGAACATATTTACCATTGCAGTGAGAGTTGCTTTGGTGACATCAAGATTGTTGATAATATTGACAATATCCCGGATATGTGTATAGATATGACTCAGAGTATTTTCAGGCTTCAATGTAAATTCTACATGTAGGCAGCCCTGATCGCCAAGAAAACAGTTCCATGCAAAAAGCTCGCTTTGTTGAATGCTGAGGAAATCATCTCAGGTCCATTAATGGTTGGCAAATCTGTTCAGGGTTCGCTTTCTTGTGTGCCCACTTAATGATATACACATATACATACACACTTACACACACTTACACACACACACACACACACACACACACATATATATATATATATATATATATATATATAAGGCATAGTTGATACATAATTAAATTATTATGAACTTGTTTGTAAGTTTGAGTCGGGTTACAAAATGTGTAAGTTAAAACGAAAGCAACAATAATACTAGTTATGTAGTTCCATTGAAGGGATCAACTTCTTCAAACGCGAATCCAAGGAGAACAATTCAGTCGTCAAAAGAGAAAGAGGTGAGAGTAATTGTATAGGAACAAAGAAGTAACAACTAATTTCATTCTCTACTGTTGACGATACATAATAATGTCGATATGCGTAGCACAACGCATTCACGGAGTGGCCTGATTCAGGATTGGTTATGCAGAACCCAAAAACGCAATGAAGACAGTGCATCACTGAAGATGGCCATTGATACAGCTGAAAATGTGTTTCACAATCGTGTATATATGAATATTTGATCGCCGTCAAAATAGTGCAATCTCCGAGGTAGAATTAAAAGGAATTCGTTCATCTAGATCGAGCATCCATAATAGGATTAACCAGAAAATATCGATTAAATGATTTCATCATTCCGCAATTTTGGTTTTTATTATAGAATTTTCCCGCCATTTTGTTGGCAAGCGTTTGCCATTTTGATTTATCGCGAATTTTTATGCAAAAAAAAAACGAAATTTAATTTGCTGGAAAAAGTCATAAATTATTACGGCTTTTCTAATAAAATAAACAAGCCGTAACACCCTTTCTCGTCTATGTTGGCTCAAAGATAATTAGAATAACAATCTAAAGGAATTATATCCTTTTTCCCAGCAGTTTTACTCAGCCGAATATTATTCTTATTACAAGTGAAAACAGTGGAAATTTGACAGTTATCTTCTTTATTTGTTGGATATTTCTGTTGTGCTCGAAAATATTTCCATTCGATGTGCATCAGGCACGAACAAATACCACAATATATTATTGTTCCTAAAATATACTAAATACCACAATATATTATTGTTCCTTAAATATACTAAATACCACAATATATTATTGTTCCTTAAATATACTAAATACCACAATATATTATTGTTCCTTAAATATACTAAATACCACAATATATTATTGTTCCTTAAATATACTAAATACCACAATATATCATTGTTCCTTAAATATACTAAATACCACAATATATTATTGTTCCTTAAATATACTAAATACCACAATATATTATTGTTCCTTAAATATACTAAATACCACAATATATTATTGTTCCTTAAATATACTAAATACCACAATATATTATTGTTCCTTAAATATACTAAATACCACAATATATTATTGTTCCTTAAATATACTAACTACCACAACATATCATTGTTCCTTAAATATAGTAAATACCACAATATATTATTGTTCCTTAAATATACTAAATACCACAATATATTATTGTTCCTTAAATATACTAAATACCACAATATATTATTGTTCCTTAAATATACTAAATACCACAATATATTATTGTTCCTTAAATATACTAAATACCACAATATATTATTGTTCCTTAAATATACTAAATACCACAATATATTATTGTTCCTTAAATATACTAAATACCACAATATATTATTGTTCCTTAAATATACTAACTACCACAATATATCATTGTTCCTTAAATATACTAAATACCACAATATATTATTGTTCCTTAAATATACTAAATACCACAATATATTATTGTTCCTTAAATATACTAAATACCACAATATATTATTGTTCCTTAAATATACTAAATACCACAATATATTATTGTTCCTTAAATATACTAAATACCACAATATATTATTGTTCCTTAAATATACTAACTACCACAATATATCATTGTTCCTTAAATATACTAAATACCACAATATATTATTGTTCCTTAAATATACTAAATACCACAATATATTATTGTTCCTTAAATATACTAAATACCACAATATATTATTGTTCCTTAAATATACTAAATACCACAATATATTATTGTTCCTTAAATATACTAAATACCACAATATATTATTGTTCCTTAAATATACTAAATACCACAATATATTATTGTTCCTTAAATATACTAAATACCACAATATATTATTGTTCCTTAAATATACTAAATACCACAATATATTATTGTTCCTTAAATATACTAAATACCACAATATATTATTGTTCCTTAAATATACTAAATACCACAATATATCATTGTTCCTTAAATATACTAAATACCACAATATATTATTGTTCCTTAAATATACTAAATACCACAATATATTATTGTTCCTTAAATATACTAAATACCACAATATATTATTGTTCCTTAAATATACTAAATACCACAATATATTATTGTTCCTTAAATATACTAACTACCACAATATATTATTGTTCCTTAAATATACTAAATACCACAATATATTATTGTTCCTTAAATATACTAACTACCACAATATATCATTGTTCCTTAAATATACTAAATACCACAATATATTATTGTTCCTTAAATATACTAAATACCACAATATATTATTGTTCCTTAAATATACTAAATACCACAATATATTATTGTTCCTTAAATATACTAAATACCACAATATATTATTGTTCCTTAAATATACTAAATACCACAATATATTATTGTTCCTTAAATATACTAAATACCACAATATATTATTGTTCCTTAAATATACTAAATACCACAATATATTATTGTTCCTTAAATATACTAAATACCACAATATATTATTGTTCCTTAAATATACTAAATACCACAATATATTATTGTTCCTTAAATATACTAAATACCACAATATATTATTGTTCCTTAAATATACTAAATACCACAATATATTATTGTTCCTTAAATATACTAAATACCACAATATATTATTGTTCCTTAAATATACTAAATACCACAATATATTATTGTTCCTTAAATATACTAAATACCACAATATATTATTGTTCCTTAAATATACTAAATACCACAATATATTATTGTTCCTTAAATATACTAAATACCACAATATATTATTGTTCCTTAAATATACTAAATACCACAATATATTATTGTTCCTTAAATATACTAAATACCACAATATATTATTGTTCCTTAAATATACTAAATACCACAATATATTATTGTTCCTTAAATATACTAAATACCACAATATATTATTGTTCCTTAAATATACTAAATACCACAATATATTATTGTTCCTTAAATATACTAACTACCACAATATATCATTGTTCCTTAAATATACTAAATACCACAATATATCATTGTTCCTTAAATATACTAAATACCACAATATATTATTGTTCCTTAAATATACTAAATACCACAATATATTATTGTTCCTTAAATATACTAAATACCACAATATATTATTGTTCCTTAAATATACTAAATACCACAATATATTATTGTTCCTTAAATATACTAAATACCACAATATATTATTGTTCCTTAAATATACTAAATACCACAATATATTATTGTTCCTTAAATATACTAACTACCACAATATATCATTGTTCCTTAAATATACTAAATACCACAATATATTATTGTTCCTTAAATATACTAAATACCACAATATATTATTGTTCCTTAAATATACTAAATACCACAATATATTATTGTTCCTTAAATATACTAAATACCACAATATATTATTGTTCCTTAAATATACTAAATACCACAATATATTATTGTTCCTTAAATATACTAACTACCACAATATATCATTGTTCCTTAAATATACTAAATACCACAATATATCATTGTTCCTTAAATATACTAAATACCACAATATATTATTGTTCCTTAAATATACTAAATACCACAATATATTATTGTTCCTTAAATATACTAAATACCACAATATATTATTGTTCCTTAAATATACTAAATACCACAATATATTATTGTTCCTTAAATATACTAAATACCACAATATATTATTGTTCCTTAAATATACTAAATACCACAATATATTATTGTTCCTTAAATATACTAACTACCACAATATATCATTGTTCCTTAAATATACTAAATACCACAATATATTATTGTTCCTTAAATATACTAAATACCACAATATATTATTGTTCCTTAAATATACTAAATACCACAATATATTATTGTTCCTTAAATATACTAAATACCACAATATATTATTGTTCCTTAAATATACTAAATACCACAATATATTATTGTTCCTTAAATATACTAAATACCACAATATATTATTGTTCCTTAAATATACTAAATACCACAATATATTATTGTTCCTTAAATATACTAACTACCACAATATATCATTGTTCCTTAAATATACTAAATACCACAATATATTAGTGTTCCTTAAATATACTAAATACCACAATATATTATTGTTCCTTAAATATACTAAATACCACAATATATTATTGTTCCTTAAATATACTAAATACCACAATATATTATTGTTCCTTAAATATACTAAATACCACAATATATTATTGTTCCTTAAATATACTAAATACCACAATATATTATTGTTCCTTAAATATACTAAATACCACAATATATTATTGTTCCTTAAATATACTAACTACCACAATATATCATTGTTCCTTAAATATACTAAATACCACAATATATTATTGTTCCTTAAATATACTAAATACCACAATATATTATTGTTCCTTAAATATACTAAATACCACAATATATTATTGTTCCTTAAATATACTAAATACCACAATATATTATTGTTCCTTAAATATACTAAATACCACAATATATTATTGTTCCTTAAATATACTAAATACCACAATATATTATTGTTCCTTAAATATACTAACTACCACAATATATCATTGTTCCTTAAATATACTAACTACCACAATATATCATTGTTCCTTAAATATACTAAATACCACAATATATTATTGTTCCTTAAATATACTAACTACCACAATATATCATTGTTCCTTAAATATACTAAATACCACAATATATTATTGTTCCTTAAATATACTAACTACCACAATATATCATTGTTCCTTAAATATACTAAATACCACAATATATCATTGTTCCTTAAATATACTAAATACCACAATATATTATTGTTCCTTAAATATACTAAATACCACAATATATTATTGTTCCTTAAATATACTAAATACCACAATATATTATTGTTCCTTAAATATACTAAATACCACAATATATTATTGTTCCTTAAATATACTAACTACCACAATATATCATTGTTCCTTAAATATACTAACTACCACAATATATCATTGTTCCTTAAATATACTAAATACCACAATATATTATTGTTCCTTAAATATACTAACTACCACAATATATCATTGTTCCTTAAATATACTAAATACCACAATATATTATTGTTCCTTAAATATACTAACTACCACAATATATCATTGTTCCTTAAATATACTAAATACCACAATATATCATTGTTCCTTAAATATACTAAATACCACAATATATTATTGTTCCTAAAATATACTAAATACCACAATATATTATTGTTCCTTAAATATACTAAATACCACAATATATTATTGTTCCTTAAATATACTAAATACCACAATATATTATTGTTCCTTAAATATACTAACTACCACAATATATCATTGTTCCTTAAATATACTAACTACCACAATATATCATTGTTCCTTAAATATACTAAATACCACAATATATTATTGTTCCTTAAATATACTAACTACCACAATATATCATTGTTCCTTAAATATACTAAATACCACAATATATTATTGTTCCTTTAATATACTAACTACCAAAATATATCATTGTTCCTTAAATATACTAAATACCACAATATATCATTGTTCCTTAAATATACTAAATACCACAATATATTATTGTTCCTTAAATATACTAAATACCACAATATATTATTGTTCCTTAAATATACTAAATACCACAATATATTATTGTTCCTTAAATATACTAAATACCACAATATATTATTGTTCCTTAAATATACTAAATACCACAATATATCATTGTTCCTTAAATATACTAACTACCACAATATATCATTGTTCCTTAAATATACTAAATACCACAATATATTATTGTTCCTTAAATATACTAACTACCACAATATATCATTGTTCCTTAAATATACCAAATACCACAATATATTATTGTTCCTTTAATATACTAACTACCACAATATATCATTGTTCCTTAAATATACTAAATACCACAATATATCATTGTTCCTTAAATATACTAAATACCACAATATATTATTGTTCCTTAAATATACTAAATACCACAATATATTATTGTTCCTTAAATATACTAAATACCACAATATATTATTGTTCCTTAAATATACTAAATACCACAATATATTATTGTTCCTTAAATATACTAACTACCACAATATATCATTGTTCCTTAAATATACTAACTACCACAATATATCATTGTTCCTTAAATATACTAAATACCACAATATATTATTGTTCCTTAAATATACTAACTACCACAATATATCATTGTTCCTTAAATATACTAAATACCACAATATATTATTGTTCCTTAAATATACTAACTACCACAATATATCATTGTTCCTTAAATATACTAAATACCACAATATATCATTGTTCCTTAAATATACTAAATACCACAATATATTATTGTTCCTTAAATATACTAAATACCACAATATATTATTGTTCCTTAAATATACTAAATACCACAATATATTATTGTTCCTTAAATATACTAAATACCACAATATATCATTGTTCCTTAAATATACTAACTACCACAATATATCATTGTTCCTTAAATATACTAACTACCACAATATATCATTGTTCCTTAAATATACTAAATACCACAATATATTATTGTTCCTTAAATATACTAAATACCACAATATATTATTGTTCCTTAAATATACTAAATACCACAATATATTATTGTTCCTTAAATATACTAAATACCACAATATATTATTGTTCCTTAAATATACTAAATACCACAATATATTATTGTTCCTTAAATATACTAAATACCACAATATATCATTGTTCCTTAAATATACTAAATACCACAATATATTATTGTTCCTTAAATATACTAACTACCACAATATATCATTGTTCCTTAAATATACTAAATACCACAATATATTATTGTTCCTTAAATATACTAAATACCACAATATATTATTGTTCCTTAAATATACTAAATACCACAATATATTATTGTTCCTTAAATATACTAAATACCACAATATATTATTGTTCCTTAAATATACTAAATACCACAATATATTATTGTTCCTTAAATATACTAACTACCACAATATATCATTGTTCCTTAAATATACTAAATACCACAATATATTATTGTTCCTTAAATATACTAAATACCACAATATATCATTGTTCCTTAAATATACTAAATACCACAATATATTATTGTTCCTTAAATATACTAAATACCACAATATATTATTGTTCCTTAAATATACTAACTACCACAATATATCATTGTTCCTTAAATATACTAAATACCACAATATATTATTGTTCCTTAAATATACTAAATACCACAATATATTATTGTTCCTTAAATATACTAAATACCACAATATATTATTGTTCCTTAAATATACTAAATACCACAATATATTATTGTTCCTTAAATATACTAAATACCACAATATATTATTGTTCCTTAAATATACTAAATACCACAATATATCATTGTTCCTTAAATATACTAAATACCACAATATATTATTGTTCCTTAAATATACTAAATACCACAATATATTATTGTTCCTTAAATATACTAAATACCACAATATATTATTGTTCCTTAAATATACTAAATACCACAATATATTATTGTTCCTTAAATATACTAAATACCACAATATATTATTGTTCCTTAAATATACTAAATACCACAATATATTATTGTTCCTTAAATATACTAACTACCACAATATATCATTGTTCCTTAAATATACTAAATACCACAATATATTATTGTTCCTTAAATATACTAAATACCACAATATATTATTGTTCCTTAAATATACTAAATACCACAATATATTATTGTTCCTTAAATATACTAAATACCACAATATATTATTGTTCCTTAAATATACTAAATACCACAATATATTATTGTTCCTTAAATATACTAAATACCACAATATATTATTGTTCCTTAAATATACTAAATACCACAATATATTATTGTTCCTTAAATATACTAACTACCACAATATATCATTGTTCCTTAAATATACTAAATACCACAATATATTATTGTTCCTTAAATATACTAAATACCACAATATATTATTGTTCCTTAAATATACTAAATACCACAATATATTATTGTTCCTTAAATATACTAAATACCACAATATATTATTGTTCCTTAAATATACTAAATACCACAATATATTATTGTTCCTTAAATATACTAAATACCACAATATATTATTGTTCCTTAAATATACTAAATACCACAATATATTATTGTTCCTTAAATATACTAAATACCACAATATATTATTGTTCCTTAAATATACTAAATACCACAATATATTATTGTTCCTTAAATATACTAAATACCACAATATATTATTGTTCCTTAAATATACTAACTACCACAATATATCATTGTTCCTTAAATATACTAAATACCACAATATATTATTGTTCCTTAAATATACTAAATACCACAATATATTATTTTTCCTTAAATATACTAAATACCACAATATATTATTGTTCCTTAAATATACTTAATACCACAATATATTATTGTTCCTTAAATATACTAAATACCACAATATATTATTGTTCCTTAAATATACTAACTACCACAATATATCATTGTTCCTTTAATATACTAAATACCACAATATATTATTGTTCCTTAAATATACTAAATACCACAATATATTATTGTTCCTTAAATATACTAAATACCACAATATATTATTGTTCCTTAAATATACTAAATACCACAATATATTATTGTTCCTTAAATATACTAAATACCACAATATATTATTGTTCCTTAAATATACTAAATACCACAATATATCATTGTTCCTTAAATATACTAAATACCACAATATATTATTGTTCCTTAAATATACTAAATACCACAATATATTATTGTTCCTTAAATATACTAAATACCACAATATATTATTGTTCCTTAAATATACTAACTACCACAATATATCATTGTTCCTTAAATATACTAAATACCACAATATATTATTGTTCCTTAAATATACTAAATACCACAATATATTATTGTTCCTTAAATATACTAAATACCACAATATATCATTGTTCCTTAAATATACTAAATACCACAATATATTATTGTTCCTTAAATATACTAAATACCACAATATATTATTGTTCCTTAAATATACTAAATACCACAATATATTATTGTTCCTTAAATATACTAAATACCACAATATATTATTGTTCCTTAAATATACTAAATACCACAATATATTATTGTTCCTTAAATATACTAACTACCACAATATATCATTGTTCCTTAAATATACTAAATACCACAATATATTATTGTTCCTTAAATATACTAAATACCACAATATATTATTGTTCCTTAAATATACTAAATACCACAATATATTATTGTTCTTTAAATATACTAAATACTACAATATATTATTGTTCCTTAAATATACTAAATACCACAATATATTATTGTTCCTTAAATATACTAAATACCACAATATATTATTGTTCCTTGAATATACTAACTACCACAATATATCATTGTTCCTTAAATATACTAAATACCACAATATATTATTGTTCCTTAAATATACTAAATACCACAATATATTATTGTTCCTTAAATATACTAACTACCACAATATATCATTGTTCCTTAAATATATTAAATACCACAATATATTATTGTTCCTTAAATATATTAAATACCACAATATATTATTGTTCCTTAAATATACTAAATACCACAATATATTATTGTTCCTTAAATATACTAAATACCACAATATATTATTGTTCCTTAAATATATTAAATACAACAATATATTATTGTTCCTTAAATATACTAAGCACTCCGGTATATCTAGTTCCACAATATATCTGCTTATGCGGCTGGATCTCTAAAATCCTTATAGGAATTTCTAACATACGTATTTCTATTCTAATTCAGACACCATATGTGTACACAACAGATATGAACTTAAAATATTTGCAAAGAATTTCAAAATACAATTTAAGAGCCAAGACAATGAAAGTAAATGTAAGTTCGAGTTTCACTTTCGGAACAATCGAAACATCAGATGAATTTCTTAAAAGTACTTTCTGTTGCATCCGCGGCGAGAGGGCGATTAAATTATTTAAAAATGGATGGAAAGTTCCCAACTATTATTATTATTTTTTTTTAATAATAATAATAATAATAATAATAATAATAATAATAATAATAATAATAATGATCTCGAACGCACAGACAAATGGTACAAGTATAAGCCGGCAACAGTACCTGAAAACGCGAATCACATACTCCAATGAGATATGGACAAACAAACGGAAAAACTGATCCAAGCAAAAAGATCAGATTTCGTAATAATTTACAAGAAGGAAAATTCTTGTCAAATTGTAGACTTCGCTGTTCCAGCTGACCACAGGGTAAATATCAAAGAAAGGGAGAATCGGAGCAAATACACAGAGCTAGCCAGACAGCCGAAAGGGATTTGGATGATGAAGAAAATCAAAATAATACATATAATAGTAAAAGCACTAGGAATACTTCCGAAAAAAATTGAAAAAAGAATGGGAAGAAATTCGAATCAGAGGAATGGCTGCAATGATACAACGAATAACAATAATAAAAACAGCTGATATAATAAGGAAACCCTTGAATGCGGAGATTAATATTCATGAGCTGCAGAGGCAAAATATGAAGAAGCGTTATATGGAACCAAGAACATTGAAGCTGCATATCTACAAGTTCTCTATCCTCTCAACCATCCCCTCTCATTGTCCTATTACCGCCTCCCTCAAATATTGATGCTAAATAGTCAACAAGGTTCACGGAGGATGGAAAAACCGTGGAGAGAGCACTGAGCAGACCCTCGCTGGACAAGTGCGAAGAGAACTGGAACCTTGAGGAGGCTTATTGCCACTCAAATTCGAGTGCCGACCAATATCCGCTGCCAGCGAAAAGTCAATCTTCAGAAAAATGTCTGCGAACAATATTTCTTTCATAATTATAAAAATGTCTGTTTCTGTTATCTAATATTAAAATTGAAAAAAAAAAATACATTGTTTCAATTTATAAAATGGTCTATTTATATTGTCCATAATATAAACAAAATTCTGTATATATTGTTTAAAATAAATAATAAATGTTTATTATTTAAAGAAAACGTTCTGTTTACATTGTTTCTTTTTTCTGCATATTTAAAGCTGTCACTTTCTACAATACCGTTTAAATGGTAACGTACATGTGACTGCGGGGATAGAGTTCCTTGTAAGTGTAAGAGGGTTCGAGAGTATTTTGCCACCTAAATTCCAGTTTGGCCAACAAGAATATTATAACCTGAACCATACCCTGAACCATATCCTACCCACCATATTAGTACACAGGGGCCAAACGACACTGCAACTACCAAATTTGGTTGTTCGTTCATATTATTTGTACGTGGAAATCCTGCCAGCGATTATCAAAGTAACATTTCGGACGAATTTTGTGAAAACCCTACCCCAACTCACAAAATGGGGTGTCTATTCCGAAAGTCGTTCTAAAAATATAAAGGTTAAGAGTGTCCATTCCGAAAGCCGTTCTTAACATAAGAAGGTAGGAGTTAGCAACAACATCAACAACGACAACAACAGCCGTACTTTTTTTCACACGGTAGGGCATGCTAACACCGGCAAAGCCGGTTAACGGGTCCTGCTATATATATATATATATATATATATATATATATATATATATATATATATATATATATATATATATATATATATATATACTATACACATATATTATGTATATATATTATTATATATATATATTATTATTATATATATATATATATATATATATTATTATATATATATATATATTATATATATTTATATATATATATATATATATATCGTCATAAGTTTTGGTTTTGGTTTCGATTCAAGCTGATGCGCCCAATCATAGGATATATATATTATTTTTTTTTTTAAACAGAACTATATAAGAATCGATCGAAAATTAACTATATAATAATATATACAAGATCTGTATAAACTAAAGCATCATATTTAAGCGTATTTTACGACCAGGATACGCCGGCCGTCCTTGCTTGCTTAGATGAATACTATTGCAGTTTTAACAAAATGCTACAATAATATCAGGGCGTCTCCATTTACGCTGAACATCCACAGAGCGCCAGCATCAATACACTTAATAACCCTTATCCTCGAGTTGCCTTCGGGCCTTGAGAAATGGTACCCCCTATGTAAAAATATACATATGAAAGAGTATGCTGTGGAATTTCCACAGGTAACACTAGTATTAATCATTATTCCTTTGCATTGCTTTTTTTGCTAAAAAGGTTAAATCTGGTCTCCTTGTTTCAATCATATTATCACAGTGGATATGCGTATTTCACAAAATTTCACATTATAACTCACTTGTCTTTCGCTTTTTATTTATTTATTGTCTGATATTCTTTGCTTCTTACTAGTTCACTTTCTTGCATTTTTCAAATTTTAACACTTACAGTTGGGGATGTAAACTTTCAGACTATTTTCTTCTTTTACTATTTCGATGAAAAACTTCATTCATTATCATTGTTTTCTTTGTCGTCCTGTCCGTATCTTTCATTTCACTTTTTCATTGACAAGGGTACCATATTCAAAACAAACAACAATGGTGACAAGCTGCCCTTCTTAAACATCCTTTTCTTCACATGAATTTTCTCAAAATATGTCCGATTAATGTCTGTGAAACATTCGCCGCTATTCCAAATATTTCCATGTATTTTTTAGTCCAGCTATGCAGCACTGGATCATATGCTTTAATGTAATTCATCCATGATATGCATAGATTTTTGTTTTTCTCTTACAATCTCGATTTGGTGCTCTATCAATAAGCATTTGGTCTTTGATTTCTCTCTCTCTCTCTCTCTCTCTCTCTCTCTCTCTCTCTCTCTCTCTCTCTCTCTCTATCTCTCTCTCTCTCTCTCTTTCTACCTACCTACCTACCTACCTACCTATCTATCTATCTATATCTTTGTCTGTCTGTCTGTCTCTCTCTATATATCTCTCTACTACTACTACTACTACTACTACTACTTCCTCGTCTATATCTCTCTTGTTCTTCCGTTAAGATTACTTGTTTCAGATATTGGTAAGTCTGCCAAAATGTCTGTCAGCATTTTCCACATTAATAGAACGCGGGTGATGGGTCGATAGTTATCAACAGTAGTGCCTTTTGATGTAGCTTCTGGCAGAACACTATTCGTCCACTCATGCTCCATTCAGGGATTACCTGTAAACCATCTGGTTCGGGATCCTTCCAATTAAAAAATGCCTTATTTGTTTGTTCATCTTGTCCTTGCTGACTTTCACTACACCTTGAGGTTGCTTTAACTTACTATTTATTTTTAAAATAATTGTACATTTACCTGAAATTCGAACTTGTATATGAGACGTGTAAAAATCAAAGTCTACAATCTTATAGAAAGGCCACCGCAAAAGATGTTCGAACTAAACAAAATATCCCCCATCTCTTTTGAGCTCTCTTCATCTCTTTCTATCTTTCTTCATCTCTCTTATTTTTTGCTCTCTCTTCTTCGTCGCTAATGTGTGCACTGCTCATTTTTGTCAAATAATCGCATGTTCTTGTTTGCGAAACCCGAAAAAATCATTACGTTTCAATATTATTTAAGAAGGTAATTTGATAATTTCAATGATTTTTATTATATATATATATATTTGCGAAAGAAAACCCGAATAACAAGAAATATTACGTAGGCATGACTTCCTTAGATTTCAAAACCCGATACTATGACCACAAAAGTACATTCAACAAAGAAACACCGTATAAAAACAACACTAGCGAATAAATACTGAGAACTCAAAGAGAGCAGACATTCGCCGGTAGTCGAATGGAAAATAATAAGACAAGCTACAACGTGTAGGCATCTAGACGACCCATGTAGATTATGCCTTCATGAAAAATTTGCTATCCTGTACTTTAAAGAACCCCAACATTTATTAAATTGTAGAAGAGAAATAACAAATAACTGTTCACAAAATAAAATTTACTCTAGGATAACGATACAAAATAGTTTTAAAACTAACAAAAACAATAGAAAATAAACAAATAAATAAATTAAGTAAACATGAATATACATAAACGATCACACATATATGTATATATGTGCATATATGTATGTACACATATATATATTTATATATAAACTAACAAAAAAAAACACTAACCTAGTTTTAAAACAAATCCTTTGTTCGATAAAATGCATGCCCATTGGCTGATAGGAAGGGGCGCGGTGGATACTAGAAAGCTGATTGGCTAACTAAATCCTCAATAGAAAAGGACCATATAAAAACGATAAACAACCACAGAATTCGCGCATAAGCCTGAGGAATCCTAGAGTTGATGAAACGATGAATATTCAGTGTAGCTTAATCGCCATATATATATATTATATATATATATATATATATATATATATATATATATATATATATATATATATTGCGCTAAATGAAATATTAAGCACGTATATGTCCAACAGTCGCTTAAAGCATGTACAGGTCGATATCATGTATATTAAGTTGTACATTTAAAAGAATTCACGTTCTGGTTACTCCCAATAAGAAGGATTAACGATTCTTCCAAGTTGTTGAGGGAATTATTTGTAGATATTGAGAAAGGATTACACATATGCAAACGCAACAGTATCATCACTCACGTTGCGTTAGGTTTATATGAGTAAACGTCCAACATTTTTTAGCGAAATTTAAAAAAAAACATCTAAGTTTGTCTAAATTAAAAATAGGTTACCGCTCTTTGTTTTTGATTAAAGAATCTCAGAATACTCGGATGATGTTGCTAAATTTATTACGAATAGAGAATCAACAGACGCAGGCTTCATGATTTGTCGTACATTTGTCGTGTCTTTATTTGTCATGTCTAATTAGTAAAACGACCCAAAACATTACGCATTTAATACTCTAGAAAAGGCTTAATTTATTTCATGTGATTCGAGCAATTACATAGACTATACACTACTGAAAAAGAATGTCACTTAAACAAGATTAGTTACGCTATGTAATGCGTAGCAAAAGAGTATTAGAATAGCTATAGTGTTCCCTAACTGAACCTGAGTATAATTGTTCTGTCTAGAATTAGAACGAGGTCACCGGCATCTGTGCCTAACGTCACTTTTGCTAAAACCACTACGGATCTCTAATCTTGCCCAGGAATGGTTATCAACTTGTTCACATGACATTCATACAACTGAATAGCCTACATTAATGGGTCGATTTTAGATTATATTTGCTCAGTCAATTTTCGTATCTTAAATCGTTCTAATACTTCCTTGATATAGAAAGAAAGTCGATAACCTTAAACTCTTCGCCCTGACCAACATAAAAAGAAAAAAATATTAAATAAATAAAACAGTGAATTAGTCAATTTTATTGGTTAAATTATAGACCTGAAGAGAAGATAAAAAAATGGCGACCAAATTAAAGTGATTTCTGCCTCGTTTTCATCTCCCCACTTTCACGTTGCTTATTGAACGACAACTGAGTCTACAAGACGTTAATGGCGGACGAATGAATGTTTTATTGTTGTTCATAAGAAATGGAACGAATACAAGAAATGCACGATTTGGCATTGATCCATTAAAAAACACCGACTTTCTGATAAGAAGATGGGAAGAAAAGCGGAGGCAATCGGTTGTACGTAGAAAATTATTATATGGACACACATAAAAGCAATTTTCTATAAAGATGGAGAATGATAAATAAAATTGATGCAAATCTCATTATATATATATATATATATATATATATATATATATATATATATATATATATATATAAAACCTTCACGTACACGACGTTACTTATGTGCAATGAAGCCATTTTAGTTTGAAAATTTCGGTTGATTTAAACTCATACAGAAACTGAAATAGAATTTCAATTGTAATGGAGACAAATAAAATTAGAGTTATTTCCCTTGCTTATATAGATTATTTCGGTGATTTATGAACAATGTTTAACAATATATAATAGAGGCCGAATATAATATTTTAAATAAATTGTAGTGAAATACGTTCTATAATCATATATATATATATATATATATATATATATATATATATATATATATATATATATTAGTAATATAAAATAGATATAAAATGTATAGGTGCATAAGAAAAATATATAGTTTCGCCGGTTATCCTACTATAAAGCTTCTTTAAAAATGCTATGTTTCTCTTTTGTTGACTTTTTGGCTATGATCACAACGTAGTAAACGTGTTATGTTGTGGCGGGCAGTGCAATAGGTCAAAATTATTATTATTATTATTATTATTATTATTAAATTATTTAAGTTAAAAAAATTCAGAAAATGCTTTAAAACAAAAGAATGTTAGTTAAAATATTTATGTTAAATATTTAAACGAGAAATTTTGGCTCAAGGAAAAATGTTATGACTACACAAAAGCATAAACAAAAGATGGATGTTGGTTTTATAAACAACGATGTGACTCGCGTGACAAACAATATTGTCCACTAGCTGATGTCAGAGATACGTAGGCCAGGAGAAATCACAATTTGGAGTTAGTCTTTAACCGGTTAGCGCACTAGAGTTGTTTCTGTGGTCCGATGAAAACATCTACGGACCAACTATGGAAAATGTAAAGGAGAAGGTAAAGATGTGCAAACTCCGAGATGGGGAACATTTTGAAATAAAGATTTGGAAATTATAACTCGGCGTTTTGGGTGTTTCATTCGGAAGAGGATGCCTTCATTTCAGTTGTCAAAGAAGAGGGAGACAGTGTATAAGTTACGTGTCAAGCAGCCAAGGGTGTTATTCATCATTGCTAATAACTGTCCGTTTTATTGTATCGTTCGTTGTTGTCGTGAATATGGGAAAACATCCACATACCTAGAATTACTATTAAATATACACGTAAGACATCGACACGTACACCCTATATGCAAAGAAAGGTCTTATAATTCTGACCACTAGACCATACATGAGCATCGATTACAGAAACACGCATACCTTCTATACACTAGACAGACATAAACACAGCTCTATAAACAGAATACAACACATTGACACTAGTTTAACTTTTCAATAACTACTAAACATGACATCTTTCTGCATATAGACATATTTTATTCAACCACACAAAATATTACGCTATGATACCAGCATAAACCGATAAAAATTCTTGGTACCATTCTGAGAACTGTGAGTTACTTTCACATACAGGACGCGCATTAGCAATTTATATATTAATACGATAGCGTCTGTGTTATTTTCTGTGTCACGCTTACATCCGGGTCATTTAATGGTTATGTAATTCCAGTTCTTTTAATAAATAATTTTACCAAGGATTATTCCTAAGTTTTAGTTTCGGTTTCGATTATAGTTAATGACATACCAATAATCTATTTTTTTTTTTTTAATTTTATCAAGAATTCATCATAGGTTTTGGTTTCGGTTTCGATTTTAGCTGATGACACTTTTGTCATATAGTTATATTTTTTTATTTTTGAAATCACAACTTTATAATATATGAAAATCGATAGAACATTAACTCTATAATAATATATATGAAATCTGCAAGAATTAAAATATATTTAAGTGTATTTAACGACCTGGCTACGCCGGGCGTCCCTGTTAGCTTGAATAAATACTTTTGCAGTTTAAACAAAAACGCTACTATAATATAAAAGCGTCTCCATTTATGCTGAATTTCTACAGAATGCCAACATTAATATATTACATATGAATGAGTCCCCCTGTGGAATTTCCACAGGTCCCGTTAGAAAATATAGAATTAGTTTTATGACATTTTTGTTCTTTACTTTTAAGGAGGATGTATGCTACGATTTCCATAACACCCGTTTAAATGGTAAGGTTTGCAAAAATAAAATAATGTGTTCACATTAATTAATCTGTTGCCTGAAATAGATATTCCATAATTCATAATGGTAATTTACATAGTTAGAATTGTGCAAAGCAGATTCACTTCATAAAAACTGACTCCTGCATCTATTAAAATGTTATCACTTAATAAAATGTGATGAAGATTATTTCTGTTCTCTTTTTTCTTTTTATCCAAGCAACCGTAAACGCGTTTTTGTGATGTAGCGGGTTGGATAGTTGCACCTCGAAAAATGGTAGTGTTTGAAACAAATCAGCTCATGTTATGGACCGAGTTACATATACATTGTAATGTTCATAAGGATCGGTTCATTAGTTTATGAGATTATTCAGAAAAGAAAAATACATTACCTTACATTATATATATATAATATAATATAATATAATATAAAGCTGAACGTCTGTGTGTGTATGTGTGTGTGTGTGTGGTCACGAATAGGCTCCTAAGTGGTTGACTATTATAGAAAACTGATCACATATAATGATAGAAGATTATCGAGACACAGGAATGGGTATGTTTAATCTGGCAAAACGGTGGTTCATAAAATGTGTGGGGTCTACGTTCGCGCCTGGTCAACAAAGTATGGAAATAAAAAATTTAAAAAATTAAAAAAAAAACGTTTGCAAGGGTTTTTGATATAGATGTACATAAGAACACTTTGATAAGTATGTTTTAATTTAAATAGGGATCGTATAATAAAACTGTGGGGTCTGCGTTCGCGCCTGGCCTCCATGGAATGGAAATAGGCACAAACTTTAATAAAGACTTTACGTATCTATCTGCGTAAGTGTACTTTGATAATTATGTTTCAGTTTGAAGAAATATGGTATAATAAAATTATGGGTTATTCGTTCGCGCCTAACCTCCATAGAATGGAAATATGTCACAAAGTTTAACAAGGTTTTTTAATATAGATCCACAGAATATTGTGATAAGTGTTTCAGTGTGGGCAGGTATAGTACAATAAATTATGGGGTTTATCTAGTTTATTGTTACTTTCATCATATTTTGCTTTGGTTTTGATACCCCCAAAACCGAAGCTATCTCTTTACAACACTTCCTTTTCATAACCTATCGTAATTTCATAAATCAGAGTCCATTTTGTGTAGGCTGTTTTTGAACCCAGTCAACGACGTGTACTTTTGCTAGTATATATATATATATATATATATATATATATATATATATAGGGAATTAGACCAGCAGTCTAAAGAGCGGAGTTTATTTTAATGCAATAGTAAATGCATTAAAAGAAAACAGTGCTCGTTGTAATGTAGATATATAATAAGCTCGATGGGCATAGATATCCAAGAGCTATTTTAATATTGAGTAAAATGATTCATAATTTATAATTAAAAATGGGTTTCAAAAAGAAAAACAAGAAAAATCACTAAATTGTACGATCGTTTCGGAAACGATATTTTTATTGAAATAGACACTACGTCTTGAACAAAAATTTTATCATTTGATTTTATAAAACAAAGTTTCCTCATCAGCAAAAAGAGTGGGGGGTTAAAGATAAAAAATAAACAAAAATTTTTAACTAAGAAAATATTTAAAATATAAAGAAAAAATTACTTATTTTCATGTTGATAAACATAATAAAATAAAATAAAAAAAAATAAAAATAAAATCGGGTGGAAAAGTAAGGCTAAGATAGGATATCTTTAATATTTCTAATAAAAAATATATGTACCTTTTATTCGCCCGCTTTTAAAGCCTGTACGTATCTTACTCCATCTATTCATTGACATGTTGTTAAATGCAGTTCATGAATGGTTGAAATGGTGATGTATACAAACTTCAAAGAAACGCTGATAAACGTAATATTACCAGTTCAATATCGTTGGAAACGCTATATTTGAATTTAAATTAATTATAATCCATTTATAAAGGGAGATAACTGCCATTCTTGAAAAATGATACTCAAATAAAAAATAAAAAACCTTTCATTGTTCAAAGGGAGGTAACTACTAATTATTTATAAAATTAGTTAGTTTTTATATAATGTTTTAAACATAGTAACATCAATAAAATCCATAATAGTAATACAATTAAGCTTTTTGGCAGTAATTAAATAATATTATTAATTATAATATTAAGTGTAATAGTTATAGAACAAATATTAATAAGAATAACATATAAATTCAAAATGAAATAGATAATAAAATAAAAATAGAAAATAATGGTAAAATATCAAGTATAATAATAATAATAATAATAATAATAATAATAATAATAATAATAATAATAATAATAATAATAATAGTGATAAGACCATAATAATAATAATAGTTATTAAGTTATAAATTATAAATGTTTAAAATAGATTAGTAATAAGAAAATTGTATGATTTATGGTGGCTCAAATTTGTCGAATTTAAACCAACGTTTATGAATGCATTGTGTAAGAATTCCGTCTTTTAAGTTTAAGAGAATGGATTTAGTGTCATTATATTATAAAATATTAAGGGTTTTATATCTACATTATGCAGGAAGTTCTCCTTATTTACCTACGTCTTTTCCCTCTTCCATTCAACGAGCTTTCACCATCATTGTGTGACGTCACACAATGATGTGTGTTTACTTCTTGCGTAGGATTATTATTAGGAGTTTCACACAGATCATGATCAGAGATTGCTTACTATCGTTTTGCATGGAGTCTGAATATCAACGAGTCCCTACATATTTTGAACACATTTTGACTTTTTCGGAAACATGTGGAAATCATTTCGCATTAACATTACTGTTCAGTGGAGGTCTGGTTGGTGTTCTCTTTCTTCGATCTTTCCATTCTATTTGACTCCTTACGACCACTTTGTGCTTTACAATCGCAAAATAAATTCATTTGTATGTGTATTCAGTGTGATTTTTATTCTTAATTTATTATTATTATTATTATTATTATTATTATTATTATTATTAATATTATTATTATCATTATTATTATTATTATTATTTATATTATTGCTATAATTATCACTATTATTTTTATTATTATTGTTGTTGTTGTTATTGTTGTTGTTATTATTATTATTATTATTATTATTATTATTATTATTATTATTATGCATATTTTATGTCTGGAAGTTGGTATTACCGATTCTATACTGATAGGTGGATGATAAAAAAATAAACATTGGCCATCTGCATCTTCTTTTCTCAGTCTTCCAGCATCTTTCGCAAGATTTTGTATGGTTCCCAACAAAGCAGTCTTTTTAAGTACTCCAACATTGCAACGGACTCAAATTATCTCAATCCACTTGTCAAAACATTTTTTTACACTCTCCGGGATCCCATTTCAATAGGTACAACTTCTGCCTTCTTTAACTTCCACAATTTTGTTACCTTCGTTTTTTAAGTCTTGGAACTTTTCAACCTCCTCCTTTTCTTTTACCTCATTATTCACATGAGCTGGCACTGCTATATTAATGATTATTTCCTTGTGTTTCAACAAAACTAAACATATTTTCTTGCTACACTCACATATTATTATTATTTTTATCATTATTCTTATTATTATTCTTATTAGTAGTAGTAGTAGTAGTAGTAGTATTGTTGTTGTTGTTAATGCTGTTATTATGTTTGTTTTGCTGCGAGTAAATAATATATTTAATATTCATAATCTATAATAAATATAAAAATAGTGGAAAGCGAGCTAGATGAGTAATGTTTCAATACATTATCTTAGCTTAAGTAAATCTACATAGACCCATTAAGAACAGGCCTTAATACATTCGCATAGACACGCACAAACATACGCACACACACGTATATATATATATATATATATATATATATATATATATATATATATTTCTTTTTATAGTTTTTTAGACGTGATGTGATTGGCTAAGGGTCGGACTAAATCCAGACATATAATGTCGCCATTATCATACCACAGACAATTCCTTGTCAACAATAATTCACATCTGTATTGCGATCACCAATGTCTCCGCTTTGACTGCCGGAACGTATTTACATAACAATTCTCGTTCCTTGCGACTGAATCGCACAATTAGTTTCCCTTCATCCAAATCTTTGTTTTACTTCCTTTCAGACTGGCGCGGTTCATGTCGCTGTTCCATTTTGATTCCCCCCGCGAGGAAAAAGCGCATTCTCAATGAAGAAGAAACAAAGGTTTGCAAATGATAAGTCCCACACGACCAGAATTGACACACGGTCGGGATGAACACTGACCCATCAAACATCGGAATGGGTGGAGAGGGAAACACCGGCGCCATCGGCAGACTTAATCTGTAAAATTAGTCTCGGGCTTAGATGGAACTTTTTACCAAAGTCTCGGCGAATTGTTATGCTAGTCTGTGGAAACTAAAATTTCATAATGTGTCAAAAATAGAAATCGTAATAGATCATAAGTTTTTCAATTGTAAACCTTCAGCTAAGTGAAAGTAAAACAAAGTTGTCTCCACAGTGCAAAGTATTTATAAACAAATACTTATCTAGCTATAACCACTGCCAGTAATTTACGTTACTCTCTATCTTAAACTAAACGGAAATTATATCAGTAGATTTTATTCCTGATAAATGCCCGCTTATGGAACAAAATAGCTTGGGTCTGCTTCCCATCTGACTATAAATGATTACATTAGATTATAAGACGGCAAACTAGCAATCTGAGAAGACGCAGTGTAGTAGCAATGACCGCTATAAACGAGAAAATTTTGTGAAAAAGTTCTCTTAGTAGAGATTTCTGCTCATTCTTTAAACTAATTTTTCAACTATTTTATTAAGGATCAATGACTGAATACAGCGAATAGAGGTCTTAGGGACATTTCGCTTTTGGCGATTTTCCAAGTTTCCTTTTCAGTTATTACAGCATTTCTGGCGATGTGCCTCACGCAATACTTCATAAACAGACAGGTCTTAAACATTCGTTTCTTACTCTCGTCGTTACATGTCGACTAACGTCTCTTTCGTTTAGTCTATTTTACCAATAAACTTCGCGCGCAACCGACACGATGTAAACCTTCTATTTTCGGTCTGGTATGAAAGTTAGTCTAAGAAGCATGTGGAAGTAAGCAAATTCAAAGAGAAAGACATTCATTTCAGATGTGGAAAAAACAAGGGCCTAAGCGTTTGAGATGGATAGAGATGAGCTTCGTTATAGAAGTAACAGACAAGTTTTCCCGGATCGCATCACATGCTATCAAGAACTACAATCATAATGAAAGATATTGGCATAAAGAATAACAATCCAAAAGTCTTATATGCGACAAAATAAAATATCGAAGCAATTATATATTTATAAAACAGTCAGATACGCTATTAGTTATTTGGTCCATCGGCACCTACACAAGTTTTATGTTCATAAATATATCCCTCCAATAAAAGCCCGCGCATAAAACAGTAAATAAAATTCAGATCTCTTTTGCAATGTCACCATATTATTTGAGATCAACTTCAGTCGATTTCTGGCATATCCATTAAGTTTCTCTTATGCAAATCCAAGTCTTTCGTTTATGGCTATTCACTAATACAACACGGGAACATTTTTGTGAACGTCCCGTCGGAAGGAAATATGATCCCGAATGAGTTTCACGCTATCAAGGTATTAACTTCTTGCTGGGATTACTTCAAAGATCATGTCAATCGACATCATTCCAAGATTATTCGTAATCTGAATGGTTATTCGTATTATTTGGATTAATCGGAATACTGTTCCTATCTTCAGTATTATTTTCACAGCGTTCCAGATTAAATACGGTATGGAAATCGTTAACTATAAATAATAAATATTATATACAGTAATAATTAAAAACATAACACACATATACAAACACATACACACACACATACACACACACACATATATATATTTATAATGTATAGTAATAATAATTAATAATAAATAGTGATATTTACAACTAAAAGTAAACATCTGTTTAAGTCTTCTAAATTTCATACTAGAATTGTCCGAATTGTAAAGACACGTGGCGTAGAGGTTAGGGTTACGGTTAGGGTTAGAGTACTTGGAAATAATTGTTCAAGTGATATTCCCTTTAAGGTGTAAGGTTCAATTCTCAATGTAGACGACCGAAAAATACAATTTCGAATTACTTTGGACCTCTATTCAGTCATGGCTGATGGAACAAGAGCATGCTACCCCGGTGAAGTAAATAAATGGTTCCGCTCCAAATTCAGTCTAAATTCCTGAGTTCGGCAGAAACATTCGACAAGATTCAGCTGAAGAAGGTCGGAGGTTACAACAGCCGAAACATAGTGAAAATCATACTTAAGCTGAGAACAAATGTTCGATGAATCCAAATAATGCGAGTAACACATCTTCATCTCGAAAATTCAGCAAACACAAAAGCACATTTCGAGCAAAACTTGAACAAGAATAAAAAAAAAACATGAATAGACCTTCATTGCTAATATTTATTTGTAGCAAATATGGTGGGATTTTATTAATATGCTTCCATGAAAATGGCATATTTTACTTACCCTGTATGTTTGTAGGTGACAATCTACTACTCGCTAATATGTAACACACAACTAAAAGAAGCACTTAGTTTGACATCTAGCAGTCGGAAGAAATAAAAACAAAACAATGTCTAATATTTGTGTACTACTTTCAAGGATCTATATATTAATTTACTTGTACGTACGGTGTCACGTCATCATCATCGCAAACATTAATTAATGAAACGCGTCATCATCATCGCAAACATTAATTAATGTGAATTATCTCCCTTTATTGTTCACTCTTTATAAGTTAAAAAATCATTAAACTCTTTTATTTTCCAAAACTTTCCGAACAACAACAACAAAATATATATATATATATATATATATATATATATATATATATATATATATATATATATAAAAACTCTCTCTCTATAGATATTAACTGTAGCGTCTCTAAATCAAAATACGCTAACGGAAACAATTTACTGCACGAGCGTCGCCCTTTTAAAATTCATCATTCAATAAAATAAAAAGCTATAGCAAACATCTAAATAACTACTTTAAATACAGTTCCTGATTTCAAAAAAAGAAAAACCAAAAGGTAATTATATATCTATATATTTTTAAATCAAATTTATTATGTAAATTCAAAAATATATTTTTTTTCTACTCATTTCTATCTCTAACCTATACCAATTTTCTTATTAATTTTCTTATAAATTTTATATCCAAACCTTTTACTTCAATTTTTCAGATTCATCTGCCTTACTTTTAATGCTAGGTTTATTTTTGGTGTCTTTTCAATTCAATAGAAATCCTCCTAAATTTGCTGATGAGGAGACCGTGCTTACCAAAAAAACTATGTATAATTATTCTACGTGACTTCATGTATACCACAAATAAAAAGCACGGATTTCCGAAACGATCGTACAGATAATTGACTTTGTTGTTGTTCCTTCTTATGAAACTGATTTTTAATTTAATTAAATTTTGATTTTTAAATTTTAAAAATTTTAAAACTTTTAAATTATAAATCACATTACTTAATATTGAATTAGCTCTAGGACATTTAACTATCGAGCTTATTATATATCTAAATTACAACGAGCATTTCCTGTATTTTAATTAAACTAGTAATTTCACTATTACATTAAAATACACTTAGCTCTTTAGACTATTATTCTAATCTCCTTTAAATTATATATATATATATATATATATATATATATATATATATATATATATATATATATATATATATATATATATATATATATGAACTGTCTATTTATGGTTCTGGATTATTTTATAGACGATTATGCATAGAAGGTATCGTTCCACAGTTTAAATAGTATTTTACTTACATTTTTAACGATGTCTTCTGTTTATTATTGTAGTGAATGCGGAGCGGAGCGCTGTTTCTATTTTATTCAGTAATAAATATATTTTTTACATTTAACGCTATGAGTTCGTTTTTTTTTTTTACTGTGCTACTTTATCTGTTTTTTTATTTACTTTTGAGTGAGCCTTAGCCTTACATAACAAAAAATATGTTTCGAAATAAATGTTACAAAAGTCAAGAATGACTTTATTAAATAAATCACCAAAGTCACCATTCGCAAATACAGAGTCAAAACGTGTTTTACGTCTTGTTCTGTTTTGTTTTTGTTTTACGGCATATCAATCCTTTTTCGTGTTATTTAATGCCGAATCGAGTAATTTTGTAACATTTATACAGCTTCACGTTGTTTACATAGTTATTACTTATGTTTTGTCAGTTTTATTTTGCTTCTTTTACAAGCAGTCATCATCTTCTAATGCCCACCGACAGGGCATACATATTTAAATACTATAAAAAAATGGACACAACAATTTTTTTTTAATATGAAATAATTTTTAATGAAATAAAACACTTTGTTTCATTACTTACGATTTAATTTATTTAAAGAAATATTTATTTCCTATTTAAAGATTTTTAGTATAATTTATTTAACTGAAGAAATATTTATTGTTCATACATTCATTTTTTCCATTATTTTTATTACATTGTTAGGTAAAGTTTCAGAATAGTTAACCCCCCTCCCCATATTAAGAATGACTTTCGGCATGATTCTTACAATAGCGGTATCAAAGTTTTTTTTTTTTAATTTTAAAACAAATTATAAAAAAAAAGATACAAGACCATTAAATTTTTTTTTCATTAAATCGCTATTTAGGTGAAGGTTCAAAGTAGTTAACCCTTCTCCCCATAACTGTTTTTTATGCAGTAAAATACTGTTTCAATAATTATGGTTTAAATATTTATTCCTTATTTAAAGATTTACAGTATAATTTATTTAACTGAAGAAATATTTATTGTTCATACATATATTTTCCCTTATTTTTTTACATTGTTAGGTAAAGTTTCAGAATAGTTAACCCCCCTCCCCATATTAAGAATGGCTTTCAGCATGATTCTTACAATAGTGTTATCAAAGTTTATTGATTTTTCTTATTTAACAAAAATTATAAAAAAAGATACAAGAACATTTTAAACATTTTTTTCATTAAATGGTTATTTAGGTGAAGGTTTAGAATAGTCAAACCCTCTCCCCTTATTAAGAATGGCATTTTTATTATTTCAGCGTGATGCTTACATTTTTCTTAATATAAAAAAAAGATACAAGAAAATGTTAAGCTTTTTTTTTTATCAAAATGTTAGATCAAAGTTCGGAATAACTTACTTTATAGCCAATTAGCCAGCTGTATTAAAATGTTTTAGCATTTAATACCTAATAAGGTTTTCGCTTCAATTATCACAAGCAGACAATATCGATTCAAAGGAGGTAATTCGTCCACAATTGTTTTAGCCGAATTTTACGGTAAAGTGTAGTGGACTGGTGGATATATTATACATATCCCCCAGTTTGTATTTATTTGCTTCCCCACAGAGCAAATTAGGCACAAGGCCGTTTTCTAACGTGGAGAGAGAGAGGGGGGGATGGGGACCAGCTCCCGATGAGTGGGAAATGGGAGTTTGATAGGAACTGTTGGTATGAAGGGTTGCCCCTACATTGACCAAGGTAAATATGTGGGGTTACCCCCACATATGGTCTTTGCTTGCAGTATCTGTTGGAACAGATACTACACTTTGATCTTGTCGCCCGGGCCGCAAAGGGCGGGGGCCAGTGTATATACATATCCCCCAGTTATTCATTTGATAAAAGCAATATTTAATGAGCATGGTTCTTCTTGCCAGGCAATGGGTTTACCTGAACCAACAGGTGATCCTCCAATAGATAATATGACTCGAAATACAAACGGGCCTAATGTTGAATTGTTAAACAATGAACAATTAGAGGTCTTTAATACTATAATCAAGGCTGTCATGGCAACTGAAAAAGTATCCCCACACAACAGTTGCTTCTATTTAGATGCCCTAGCCGGATCAGGAAAAACCTTTTTATTCAACATGTTATATGATTACTTCACCTCAAGCAGTACTGTAACCGCCACTGCGGCATTGCTGCAATGCTACTAACTTCAGGGAAAACACTCCACAGTATATTCAAACTACCTGTACATCTGACAGAAACCGGTGTCTGTAACGTTTCTCCTGTATCAGAGCATGCATCTTTTTTGAGAAAGATAATGGTATTCATCATAGACGAAGCCTCTATGATACCTAATCATGCACTGCTTGCTATAGATAGATGTTTACAAGATATAATGGGTAACGATAAAATATTTGGTGGTGACTTCAGGCAAATTTTGCCAGTAGTGCCACATGGATCACCTACATCTATTAAAGACACCTGTCTTAAAAGATGCCCATTGTGGCATCATTTCAGTCAATTACAACTAACACAAAACGTCAGAACTAACATAAATGAACAGGAGTTTTGTAAATGGCTCCTTCATCTTGGTAATGGTACACTAACGAGCAGTCTTAATGACGTTCCTGTAGATGCCATAGATGTTCCTGATGATTCGGTATGTAATGGTTCTCTAATCTCAGAAATATTTGATTGCAGCCCTCAAGAAATGGAAAATAGAATCATCATGACTCCAAAAAATACAGAATGTTTAACAGTAAATGTAGAAATTCTTAATAATCTTCCCGGAGGCATAAATACATATTTAAGTACAGATTACATCTCCTATGATGATGCTGAACTTCAAAATTATCCTATCGAGTTCATAAATTCATTAACTCCATCTGGAATGTCATCTCATCGACTTAATGTGAAAATAGGAGCAATAGTAATGCGGCTGCAAAATTTATCCATAAATAAAGGACTTTGTAATGAAACTAGGATGAAAATAAAAGAATGTCATCAAAACAGCATCATTGCTATTTTAATTAATGGATCTAATAGAGGTTCCACAGTTATCATTTAAAGAATTAAGTTAAAGCCAAGTGATACAAATGTTCCGTTTGCATTTCATCAGATACAGTTTGCAATACGATTAGCATATTCACTGACCATCAATAAAGCACAAGGCCAAACTGTGGATAAGGTTGGTATATATCTTCAACAACCTGTATTTTCTCATGGTCAACTGTATGTGGCATGTTCAAGAGCTCGATCTAAGCACAGTGTGAAATTTAAGGTAATGCAACTGCACAGAAAGCGTGGTGTAACATATACTAAGAATATTGTTTACCGTGAAGTGTTATGAAAACAAGCAGGAACAGCTATGGAATCTAAAAATTAACTTGGATGTAAATATGATTTTGGAAAAAAAATTTTTTAATTGCTTTCCTTATATTTAAAATTCATAATTTGATTAAAAAATAGTGTACAATTTGTTTGACTTTACTTAATTATATAACATTGACATAAATTTGATAGGTACAACCTACCTCACATCATTTTGATTATCGAAAAATCAAAATTTAACTGTACTTCATAAGATTTACAGAAACACTTCATTTTATATGCATGTAATACACAAGAATCTGAATATTATAACAGATTACAATGTTTTTATGGAAAAAACGTGTGTACAGAAAATTTAAAGTGTTCTATTTATATTATCAGGAAGTTGTGATGCATTAATTGAAATCTATATCAATAATTCGACTTAAAAAATATTTGTGAATTTCCAAATCTTCATTGAATAAAATTCAAAATAAATAGAAAAGTCTATCGCATATGTAAAAGTTGACGGTTGCTTATTTAACTTCATTAAAAGCTATCAAAGTCAACCAAGAGCTGCTCAATATTCTGGCTTAATGGATCATTTAGCAAGGAATGAAGATGGCGATTTTGGTGTACCAGTTATTCTATCATCTTCATTTACAGGAAGTCCTAGGAATCTTCAACAACTGTATCAAGATGCAATCGCAGTTTTCTGTAAATATGGAAAGCCAGACCTATTCCTTACCTATACATGTAATCCAAGATGTCCTGAAATATTAAACAACTTGGGGTCATCAGAACTTGCACAAAATCGATGTCAACAATGTCACACAGTTTTTTTAAATTCACAGTCTGACTCCCAAGAACCTGCTGACTGACCACTAATCTCACTCCAAACAGCTGATCGACGTCCCTGTCACCGCCTCAATCATCACCAGCACTTCCTGACAATATCAACAGCATCAGTTACGATCGCATTGACATTCAATAAAAGTTTAAATTAAAGTTCTTTGTTCTACTTGCTTCCATACGTGCATTTTTGTAATATAACAATAAGGCATTTCTTACTGATGTGTTTTAAAAGATTTTAACTACCGTGGAATTTCCACGGGTCCTGCTAGTCTTTTTTAATTGCTTAAGATTTTTTGTCATCCAGGCACTGGATCTTTGTCGAAGAGCGACACTTCTATTAGAAAAATGGGTTTTGCAAAACATATGACCACCGACCATGCGCAATTCTCACACGCTCTTGAACTATTTTGTGAATTATATATATATATATATATATATATATATATATATATATATATGCATATATATATATATATATATATATATATATATATATATATATATATATATAAGCTTAAACCAGGCTTAGGGTCAAACAAACCAAACTTGCCTCCTCCCTTGAGGCTTGCATTCACAAATATCCGTAGGCTTAGAACTAATTCAGCTGCTGTTGAAGCATTTCTCCGAACAAATATATCGGATACCTTAGTACTAATTGAGACTAACCTACACTCTTCCACCCCCTATAATTACTTTAACATGCCTGGCTATCTCCCACTCTGCCGTAAGGACTCTGACAAACACATGCACGGACTTGGAGATTACATGCGTAATACCCTTCCCTTGACTAGAGGAACACACCTGGAATCGGATGATCAAGCCTTTATGTGCTTTAGACTAAACATGGAACAGAACATTAGCTACTTTTACTTTCTCTACCGCTCTCCCTCGAGCCAGGACTGCACCATAATAAGAAAAAGTCTCTGACAGCATAGACACAGCACTCTCCCTCGACACTAGCGCACAAGTACATGTATTTTGTGATTTTAATGTCCACCACAAAAACTGGCTTGGATTCTCTACTTACACAGATGCAGTGGGCAGCACAACTTATAGCTTTTCTATATCTCACTCCCTATCACAAATTGTTATGTTTCCAACCCGTTTCCCTGATCAGCAAGAACAACACGCATCACTTCTAGATCTGTTTTTGACCACAGCTCCGCATGATTGTATAACGAATGCCGACAGCCCACTTGGGAACGCTGATCATGCAGTGATAATGGTTGAAATCGCCCTAAACTCTAGAGTCAAAAATGAAAAGCCAGTGCTCAAAACAACGAGATATTATAAAAAGCCATCAGAGATCTTATCAGAGATGCCCTATGGAACAGTGCGCAAATGAGATCACTGAATGGTTCAAAACTGCAATCGAAGCACATGTTCCCATGCGGAAATTTTATAGCAAGCCCCACTCTCCCCAATGGTTTACTTCAACTTGCGCAACTGCCATTGCTCAAAGGCAGCATGCATACCGCAGATTTAAACAACATAAGTCCATTTCAAACAGACAGAAGTACATAGAAGCTAGAAGTAACGTTAAGAAAGAGATAGCGACAGCTAAGAGAGAATTTACGGAAAACACTAAAAACGCATCGAAGCACAAAAACTAGGAACTCGTGACTTCTGGAAAATCTACAACAGTTTAGTAAATAATGGGCAATCAACAATTCCTCCACTAACCAAAAATGACGAGGTTGTTTGCTCAGCAACCGAGAAAGCTAACATGCCTGCCAGTCGGTTTGCCTCAAACTCCACACTGGACCCCCCCCCAACCACCCTACCTGCATTTCCTATGAAGACAGACGCCACGCTAGACGATCTGAAAATCACCCCTGCTCAGGTGCATGCTATCATAAAAACCTTGACACTTCAAAAGCATGTGGACCCGATCTCATCTCAGCTGTGCTATTAAAATAGTGCTCAGCCGAAGTAGCTCCAGTCCTCTCCAAACTCTACAACAAATGCCTTAATGAATCTTACTTTCTGTTACTGTTGAAAACTGCTTCTGTGGTACCAGTATTCAAGAATTCTGGCGAAAGAACTGACCCATCAAATTATCGCCCCATTAGCCTCCTCCCACTTTTGTCCAAAATATTTGAGACCTTAACCATGCTCTAGTCCATCACCTTACAGATGCTAAACTTCTGACTGACCAACAATATGAATTTAGACAAGCCCGTTCCACAGCAGACATCCTCACTGTAATCTCTGAACGTATATACCATTCACTGGACAAAGCGGGGGAGGGCAGAGCGGTAGCTCTAGATATATATCAGGCTTTTGACAGGGTATGGCATGAGAGTCTAACATAATTAAATTCTTTTTAGATAAGAGAAAAATCCAGGTTGTCCTCGACTGTCGTACATCTAAACAATATGATATAAATGCGGGTGTGCACCAAAGGTCTATCCTTGGAATTCTATTGTTCCTGATATTCATAAATTACCTCCCCGACGAAATTGCCTCTGAGATGGGTATATATGCTGATGACACCACACTCTATAACAGGCACAACAGGAAAACAAATGAACACATATCTAAAGAAATGGCAGAAACACTAGAGGATGACCTCCAATCTGTAGTGGAATGGGGACAAAATGGATGGTCACGTTCAATGCCGCCAATACTAAACTAGTTTCATTCGATAATTACAAGAAACCTTCTCTACCACCTATAGCAATGGCCAACGACTCTTTATCTGTGAGTACATCTTTCAAACTCCTTTGCCTAACGTTCACAGTAAACATGAGTTGAAACAATTACATTGAAGGTATTGCCAGGGCCGCTGCAAGGAAGGTGGGCTCTCTCTACGGTGCTCGAAAACTACTAATGCCCGAAAGTATCCTGTATCTCTATAAGGCCACGATTCGCCCATGTATGGAGTATTGCTGTCATATTTTGGCTAGTGCATCTGCTTCTAGTCTCTCGCTCCTTTGCAAGGTTCAAAAGAGAGTCGCAAATCTGATAGGCCCTGAACTGGCATCTAAGCTTCAGTCTCTGTCCCATCGACGAAACGTTGCATCCCTCTGCCTGTTCTACAAGTATTTTAATGGTGAATGCTCTGACGAACTGCAAGCACTTTTGCCCCCACGACTTGAACACCCTCGACAAACCCGACAGGCTGCTAAATCCAACCCACACACTGTAGAGATCCCTAGATGTAAAAGATCTTTCTACTCCAATAGTTTCTTCCCCAGAACCGCTAGACTTTGGAAAACCATTCCAGGTCTCTGCTTCTCAAACTGTACTGACGTGCAGAAGTTCAAGAACAACGTGAACCGACATATTGCTGCCCAAATCCCTACATAGTAACCCAGTAGTTGTTGCCCCTGATAGTAGCCCCCTACAATAAAGTGGCAATGTGCCTTGTTTGGGGTGAAAATGTAATTAAAAAAAAAAATATATATATATATATATATATATATATATATATATATATATACGTTATATATACTTCAGATTGGTGTTTCAGTTAGTGCTATGAATAGTTTTATGTTGCAATTAACTACTATTGTGTAGTAATAGTCGTCTTAATGGAAACATTTTAGGGGATCAGGGGAAGGGGGTGCTGAACGGTATTTATGCAAACTATATGATTTTCGGGCGAGAACTTTTTATATACTCTAAGACGGCGATAATATAACGATAGAAGACTTGTTCGCGTTGTCCCCAAAATGATGGCAGCATACGTCGGTTGATGTAGTTAAATTAATAATTCTTATCTCTTCATCTCACTCTTAATCGTTTTCTATGACACATTATTCGAAGCTTTTGTTCTCTCATGTTGAATAAAACTTATTATAAACTAATAAGCGTTTACGTGTTGTCATGTCCAACATTTATTCCAATGAAAATTCCCCCTAAGTCAGTAACTTTAGTTAAACGTTTGTAATACGAATTATGTTTTTTTTTTTTAATTCAAGTCTTTACTGCTATAATTTGTGAGAAATTTGACCTTCCTTAGGAGAGAGAATATATAACACTACTGTTCGAATGCCAAAATCGTGATTCCTCGCCGTTTAACATGTAGAATAAACACGACTTTGTAATGATAGAGAACTATCTGGTACATAATTGTTGCATTTAAATATTTAATGACAAAGCAAGGTGCATGATTATTGCATGTAAATATCTAATTAAAAAGCAAGGTGCATAATTATTGTATTTATATATTTAATGACAAAGCAAGGTAAATAATTATTGATATTTATATATTTTATGACAAAGCAAGGTACATAATTATTGATATTTATATATTTAATGACAAAGCAAGGTACATAATTATTGATATTTATATATTTAATGACAAAGCAAGGTACATAATTATTATATTTAAATATTTAATGAACAAGCAATGTACATAATTATTGTATTTAAATATTTAATGAAAAAGCAAGGAACATAATTATTGTATTTACAAATTTAATGACAAAGCAAGGTACATAATTATTGTATTTAAATATTTAATGACAAAGAAAGGTACGTAATTATTGTATTCAAATGTATAATGACAAAGCAAGGTACATAATTATTGTATTTAAATATTTGATTACAATGCAAGGTACATAATTATTTTATTTAAATATTTAATGACAAAGCAAGGTGCACGACTATTGTATTAAAATATTTAATCAAAAAGCAAGGTACATTATTATTGTATTTAAATATTTAATGACAAATCAAGATACATAATTATTGTTATTTAAATATTTGATGACAAAGCAAGGTACATAATTATTGTATTTAAATATTTAATGACAAAGCAAGATACATAATTATTGCATTTATATATTTAATGAAAAAGCAAGGTACATGATTTTTGTATTTAACTATTTAATGAAAAAGCAAGATACATTATTATTTTATTTAAATATTTAGTGACAAAGCAAGGTACATAATTATTGTATTTAAATGTTTAACGACAAAGCTAGGTACATGATTATTGTATTTAAATATTTAATGACAAAGCAAGGTACATGATTATTGTATTTAAATGTTTAATGACAAAGAAAGGTACATAATTATTGTATTTATATATTTAATGACAAAGAAAGGTACATAATTATTGTATTTATATATTTAATGACAAAGCAAGGTACATAATTATTGCATTTTTTTTTTATTACATTTTCACCCCAAACAAGGCAAATTGCCACTTTGGTGTAGGGGGCTGCTATCAGGGGCACCAACTACTGGGGTACTATGTAGGGATTTGGGCAGCAAGGTGTCGGTTCCCGTTACACTTGAACTTCTGCACGTCAGTACTGTTGGGGAAGCAGGGACCTGGAATGGAATTCCAGAGTCTTGCGGTTCTGGGGAAGAAACTATTGGAGTAAAAAGGTCTTTTACATCTAGGGACCTCTACAGTGTGGGGGTGGGATCTAGTAGCCTGTCGGGTTTGTCGAGGGTGCTCGCGTCGTAGGGGCACAAGTGATTGCAGTTCGTCAGAGCATTCACCACTAAAATACTTGTAGAAAAGGCAGAGGGATGCAACATTTCGTCGATGGGACAGAGGCTGAAGCTTAGATGCCAGTTCAGGGCCTATCAGGTTTGCGACTCTCTTTTGAACCTTGTCAAGGAGCGAGAGACTAGTAGCAGATGCATCAGCCCAGATGTGGCAGCAATACTCCATACATGGGCGAATGGTGGCCTTATAGAGGTACAGGATACTTTCGGGTGTTAGTAGTTTTCTAGCACGGAAGAGAGAGCCTACCTTTCTTGCAGCGGCCCTGGCAATACCTTCAATGTAATTGTTCCAACTCATGTTTCCTGTGAACGTTAGGCAAAGGAGTTTGAAAGATGGACTCTCAGATAAAGAGTCGTTGGCCATTGCTATGGGTGGTAGAGAAGGTTTCTTGTAATTATTGAATGAAACTAGTTTAGTCTTGGCAGCATTGAACGCGACCAACCACTTTTGTCCCCATTCCACTACAGATTGGAGGTCTTCCTCTAGTGTTTCTGCCATTTCTTTAGAAATGTGTTCATTCGTCTTCCTGTCGTGTCTGCCATAGAGTGTAGTGTCATCAGCATATATACCCATCTCAGAGGCAATGTTGTCGGGGAGGTCATTTATGAATATCAGGAACAATAGAGGTCCAAGGATAGATCCCTGGGGCACTCCTGCATTTATATCATATTGTTTAGATGTGCGACCGTCAAGGACTACCTGGATTTTTCTCTTATCTAAGAAGGATTTAATTATGTTAAGTATTCTACCAGTGATACCGTATGATCTGATTTTACTGAGGAGACCCTCATGCCATACCCTTTCAAAAGCCTTAGATATATCTAGAGCTACCGCTCTGCCTTCCCCCGCTTTTTCCAGTGAATGGTATATACGTTCAGAGATCACAGTGAGGATGTCTGCTGTGGAACGGGCTTGTCTAAATCCATATTGTTTGTCAGTCAGTAGTTTAACATCTGTAAGATGATGGACTAGAGCATGGTTAATTATGGTCTCAAATATTTTGGCAAAAAGTGGGAGGAGGCTAATGGGGCTATAATTTGATGGGTCTGTCCTTTCGCCAGAATTCTTGAATACTGGTACAACAGAAGCAGTTTTCCAACAGCCCGGAAAGCAAGCTTCATTAAGACATTTGTTGTAGAGTTTGGAGAGAACTGGAGCTGCTTCGGCTGAGCACTTTTTTAATAGCACAACTGGGATAAGATCGGGTCCACATGCTTTTGAGGTGTCAAGGTTTTTTATGATAGCATGCACCTGAGCAGGGGTGGTTTTCAGATCGTCTAGTGTGGCGTCTGTCCGCATAGGAAAGTCAGGTAGGGGGTGGTTGGAAGGGTCCAGTGTGGAGTTTGAGGCAAACCGACTGGCAAGCATGTTAGCCTTGTCGTTTGCTGAGGAGACAACCTCGTGATTGTTGGTTAGTGGGGGAATTGTTGATTGCCCATTATTTACTACACTGTTGTAGATTTTCCAGAAGTCTCGAGTTCCTAGTTTTTGTGCTTCGATGCGCTTTTTAGTGGTTTCCGTAAATTCTCTCTTAGCTGTCGCTATTTCTTTCTTAACGTTATTTCTAGCTTCTATATACTTCAGTCTGTTTGAACTGGACTTATGTCGGTTAAACCTACGGTATGCATGCTGCTTTTGAGTAATGCCAGTTGCACAAATCGACGTAAACCATTGGGGAGAGTGGGGCTTACCATAAAATTTCCGCATGGGAACATGCGCTTCGATTGCAGTTTTGAACCAGTCAGTGGTCTCGTTTGCACATTGTTAAGCAGGGAGAGAGAAAATATTTTTCCATGGAGCATCTCTAATTAGTTCCCTGATGGCTTCCCAGTCAGCCTTATTATAATATCTCGTTGTTTTGAGCACTGGCTCTTCAGTTTTGGGTCTAGAGTTTAGGGCGATTTCAACCATAATCACTGCATGATCAGAGTTCCCGAGTGGGCTGTGGGCCTTCGCTATGCACTCATCGGGAACTGTGGTCAAAAACAGATCTAGAAGTGATGCGTGTTGTTCTTCCTGGTCAGGGAAACGGGTTGGAAACGTAACAATTTGTGATAGGGAGTGAGATATAGCGAAGCTATGGGTTGTGCTGCCCGCTGCATCTGTGTGAGTAGAGAATCCAAGCCAGTTTTTGTGGTGGACATTAAAGTCACCAAACACATGTATTTGTGCGCTAGTGTCGAGGGACAGTGCCGTGTCTATGCTGTCAGATACTTTGTTTATTATGGAGCAGTCCTTAGTCGAGGGAGAGCGGTAGAGAAAATAATAGTAGCTAATACTGTGTTGCACGTTTAGTCTAAAGCACATAAAGGCTTGATCATCTGTTTGTAGGTTTGTTTCTCTAGTCAAGAGAAGGGTATTACGAATGTAAACTCCAAGTCCGTGCATATGTCTGTCAGAGTCCTTACGGCAGAGTGGGAGATATCCAGGCATGTTAAAGTGGTTAGAGGGAATGGAGGAGTGTAGGTTACTCTCACTTAGTGCTAAGATATCCGGGGTATTTGTTAAGAGAAATGCTTCAACATCAGCTAAGTTAGTTCTAAGCCCACGGATATTTGTGAATGAGAGCCTCAAGGGAGGAGGCAAGTTGAATTTGTTTGTCCCTAATCCTGGTTTAAGCTTATTTTTAGATTGTACTGTCGTCATATTTTTTAAGAGTTTCGGTAAGGGGGAGCTAAACAAGAGGTTATGCGGAGCTTTAGACATGCATCACAAGTAGACCATCAGCTGACCTTTCTCCAATTAGGATTGTGGCCTCAGGAAAGCCCACCGGGGATGAGTGCAGGGTCCCTTTCCATGCGCGTCATGGCACTGCAAACAACCCGATATTATTCAACTGTTGATGGAGCAGCCGCTCTAAGCGCTACCAAAGAGTTAGGGCTCCTGTACTACCAGTCGGGAACAGCAGCCAGGAACTGTCAATCCGGTACCCTCAACCCTTTAGAAGAAGGTCAACCCAATCTAATTGCTCAGGCATATCTTATACTCAAGCACTCCCAAATGTTCAGTTTTAGGGGTGGGGCATGCTGGGAATGGGGAAGAACGGCGTTCATTGCCCTAGCCAGGAAACAAGATCTACCGCTGGGTGTTTCTGTCGAATCACTGAGATAGTGTCTCTGCGCTTGACTAATAGGCAAAGAAGGAGTATGGAAGCCGGGCGATAGACAGAGCCTATCTACTCCTTAAGGAATTTAGGTTTGCAAACCGGTGAATTTGTTTGAGTCACCAGCTCTAGGAAGGTTGTCATCCAAGACTGAAGAGGCCTCTCTCCCCTTTGGTTTAGTTTCAGAGTTTTCCTTGTCCTAGACGGATGATCTGGGAAGACCTACTGGGTCCGTCAGCCCTGAGAGGGTTTTCTCCGCGCCTAGGTTCTAATCCAGGTATTCCTGCGACCCCGCGTTGTTAGTGTTACTGGGTTAGTTTGTGGGGGATTATATCTCTACTGATTAGTTACACTCCTCAAAGTGATTTAGGGACATGCTATTTACTTGTTAATGGATAAAGGGGGTGGGTGAAGTTCATGCAGTGTAAGCGTCTATGTTTGTAAGAGGGCTTGTTAGGGAGGAGATAATGTGATTTTAGTCTTACCCTTTTTTTATTTTATTAATGTTAGCTTAGGTCTAGTATAGTGTTACAGTATGAGTAGGTATTAAGAATTGAGCTAGGAGTTGTGCCCGAGCTATTTTAGATGATAGGAGGGTTAAGATGTAAGTGCAATATAGCATGGATAAGACAGCAAGTTTTGAGTCATGCGTAATTAGGTGAATAGATATATGGGCAGGTTTTCAGTAGGTGCGAATAGAGTTGAAGTTGTAGGTATTTTTTAGTAAGAGTCATGGGGCGTTTTGCATAACAAGGAGTGTCGTTTCAATAACGTAATTAATCGTTGCAAAACTCGAGGAGACAGTTGTGTAGTGCATATCGCTTTGTTTCTGGGTACTTTGGCTGTTAAGTACCTGCCTTTGTGTGCATAGGCTGTTAAATCCCTTACTGGATAGGAATGAGCTGTAATGCATGCCTTAGAGGTAGAAATGTATAGATGTTTAATGATGGCTATTAAAACAGTTTACATGTGAGGGATTAGGGGCTGGAAGTTAGCGATTCCACTACAGATGCGGAGCAATGTGGGAGTTTAGTGGCGGATAGGTTGGAAGGAGTAGATTGTTAGCGTTCAAGAGAAGAGGGGTTATTTATTTACAGATGGATTTCAATTAGGATTTTTGAGTTACAGGTAAGGTTTAGTCTGAAGAAGGGAGGAATTTTTTTTTTTTATGCATGCAGGTAAGACAAACGCAATCGTCTTGGAGGTAAAATGTATAAGATTTCGTAGCTAGCTATTAGGTTTTTCCCTCCCAGTTATAGGGACAGCTAATTCGTTGGGATTTGGAATTGTAGTCATTAAGGTCAGGCGCAGAGTGTTGCATCTATTCAGAAAATTAGCCCTAGTATCACAGCTGGGATTATGTATATTGCAGTTAAAAATATAGTGCCAGTCAAATTATGAGCCACGTGCAGTGGTTTGGTATGGTATGGGTATCATGGAGGACACTTAAATACAAGCAAGCGTACGGTGATTGCATATATTAAGTATACTACTTAAATAAAGTTCTTCTGTCTTCTATAGTAGAAAGAAAGGTGGTCCTAGCTCTTCTATATTCTTGCATAGGCTATTCGTTATCGAGTAGAGTTCTTCTGACCATAAAAACGGCTCGCGTGGGACTAAGTATTAGATACCATTTTTACGCATATGTAATTAAAATGCATTAAATAAATACATTTAAAGAGAAGGTATACACAGTTGGTAAAAGCAAAAAGAGAAATAAATAAACAAAGTGAATAAATAAATAAAAAATAAAGTAATAGAAGAAACGACTCGCATGGAAGCAAAGAGTTAAAGACAATATATGCGCATATAGTTAAAATACATTAGTCAAAATTAAGAAAAAAAAAGCAGTTGCCATTTTGGTAATATTAGGATTTGTTAAATTAACTTAGCTTATATTGTTTGCCCATCTTCAAAATTGTCGCGTCTGTCAGCGAGCGTAAGCAAGGTACATGATTATTGTATTAAAATATTTAATGAAAAACCAACGTACATAATTATTGTATTTAAATATTTAATGACAAAGCAAGGTACATGATTATTGTATTTAAATATTTAATAACAATGCAAAGTACATAATTATTGTATTTAAATATTTAATGACAAAGCAAGGTACATGATTATTGTATTTAAATATTTAATGATACAGTAAGGTAAAAAATTATAATATTTAAATATTAAATGACAAAGCAAGGTACATAATTATTGTATTTGAATATTTAATGACAAGGCAAGGTACCTAATTATTGTATTTAAATATTTAATGAAAAAGCAATGCACTTTATTATTTTGTTTAAATATTTAATGGCAAAGCAATGTACATGAGCATTGTATGTAAAAATCTAATTAAACTGAAAGGTACATGATTATTATATTTAAATATTTTCTGACTAAGCAAGGTACATAATTAGAGTATTTAAATATTTAATGACAAATAAATGTATATGATTATTGTATTTAAATATTTAATGACAAAGCAAGGTATATGGTTATTTTATTTTAATATTTAATGAAAAAGCAAGGTACATGATTATTGTATTTATATATTAATGAAAAGCAAGGTACATTTTTATTGTACTTAAATATTTAATGACAAAGAAAGGTACATAATTATTGTATTTACATATTTAATAATAAAGCAAGGTACATAATTATTGCATTTAAATCCTAATGAAAAAGCAAGGTACATGATTTTTGTATTTAAATATTTCATGACAAAGCAAGGTAAATGGTTATTGTATTTAAAAATTTAATGACAAATCAAGATACATAATTATTGTAATTACAAATTTAATGACAAAGCAAGGTACATAATTATTGTATTTACAAATTTAATGACAAAGAAAAATACATAATTATTGTATTTAAAAATTTAATGACAAATCAAGATACATAATTATTATATTTAAAAATTTAATGACAAATCAAGATTCATAATTATTATATTTAAAACTTTAATGACAAATCAAGATACATAATTATTGTATTTAAAAATTTAATGACAAATCAAGATACATAATTATTGTATTTAAAAATTTAATGACAAATCAAGATACATAATTATTGTATTTAAAAATTTAATGACAAATCAAGATACATAATTATTGTATTTAAAAATTTAATGACAAATCAAGATACATAATTATTGTATTTAAAAATTTAATGACAAATAAAGATACATAATTATTGTATTTACACATTTAATGACAAATCAAGATACATAATTATTGTATTTAAAAATTTGATGACAAATCAAGATACATAATTATTATATTTAAAAATTTTATGACAAATCAAGATTCATAATTATTATATTTAAAACTTTAATGACAAATCAAGATTCATAATTATTATATTTAAAAATTTAATACAAATCAAGATACATAATTATTGTATTTAAAAATTTAATGACAAAGCAACATACATGATTATTGTATCTAAATAACTAATTGAAAAGCAAGGTACATAATTATTGTATTTAATTATCTAATGAAAAAAGCAAGGACATGATTATTGTATTTAAATATTTAATAGCATACTGGGACTTTATGATCTCGTGTAAATATAAAAACTTTTTAACACGACTCGCATTTTGTCTTTTTCTCTTCGTATTGGTTTTTTAGTGATCTTCCACACAACATAACAAGCAATTTGTAAAATATAAAGGGTAGAGCGTATGAAGTCTTATTCGTCTTTAGGAAGCTTTAAAGTCATCTAAAAGTAGAACTTTTCGTTTGTTTTTAGTAAATAAACAATAATATTATAATTCGTTAAGTAAATAAATAATAATATTATAATTCGTTAAGTAAATAAACAATAATATTATAATTCGTTAAGTAAATAAATAATAATATTATAATTCGTTAAGTAAATAAATAATAATATTATAATTCGTTAAGTAAATAAATAATAATATTATAATTCGTTAAGTAAATAAATAATAATATTATAATTCGTTAAGTAAATAAATAATAATATTATAATTCGTTAAGTAAATAAATAATAATATTATAATTCGTTAAGTAAATAAATAATAATATTATAATTCGTTAAGTAAATAAATAATAATATAATAATTCGTTAAGTAAATAAATAATAATATAATAATTCGTTAAGTAAATAAATAATAATATTATAATTCGTTAAGTAAATAAATAATAATATTATAATTCGTTAAGTAAATAAATAATGATATTATAATTCGTAAAGTAAATGAATAATAATATTATAATTCGTTAAGTAAATATATAATAATATTATAATTCGTTAAGTAAATAAATAATAATATTATAATTCGTTAAGTAAATAAATAATAATATTATAATTCGTTAAGTAAACAAATAATAATATTATAATTCGTTAAGAAAATAAATTATAATATTATAATTCGTTAAGTAAGTAAATAATAATATTATAATTCGTTAAGTAAATAAATAATAATATTATAATTCGTTAAGTAAATAAATAATAATATTATAATTCGTTAAGTAAATAAATTATAATATTATAATTCGTTAAGTAAATAAATAATAATATTATAATTCGTTAAGTAAATAAATTATATTATAATTCGTTAAGTAAATAAATTATAATATCATAATTCGTTCAGTAAATATATTATAATATTATAATTCGTAAAGTAAATAAATAATAATATTATAATTCGTTAAGTAAATAAATAATAATATTATAATTCGTTAAGTAAATAAATAATAATATTATAATTCGTTAAGTAAATAAATTATAATATTATAATTCGTTAAGTAAATAAATTATAATATTATAATTCGTTAAGTAAATATATTATAATATTATAATTCGTTCAGAAAATAAACAATATTATAATTCGTTAAGTAAATAAATTATAATATTATAATTCGTTAAGTAAATAAATAATAATATTATAATTCGTTAAGTAAATAAATAATAATATTATAATTCGTTAAGTAAATAAATAATATTATAATTCGTTAAGTAAATAAATTATAATATTATAATTCGTTAAGTAAATAAAGTATAATATTATAATTCGTTAAGTAAATAAATTATAATATTATAATTCGTTAAGTAAATAAATAATAATATTATAATTCGTTACGTAAATAAATACTAATATTATAATTCGTTAAGTAAATAAATAATAATATTATAATTCGTTTAGTAAATAAATAATAATATTATAATTCGTTAAGTAAATAAATTATAATATTATAATTCGTTAAGTAAATAAATAATAATATTATAATTCGTTAAGTAAATAAATTACATTATAATTCGTTTAGTAAATAAATTATAATATCATAATTCGTTCAGTAAATATATTATAATATTATAATTCGTAAAGTAAATGAATAATAATATTATAATTCGTTAAGTAAATAAATAATCATATTATAATTCGTTAAGTAAATAAATTATATTATAATTCGTTAAGTAAATAAATAATAATATTATAATTCGTTAAGTAAATAGATAATAATATTATAATTCGTTAGGTAAATAAATTATAATATAATAATTCGTTAAGTAAATAAATTATGATATTATAATTCGTGAAGTAAATAAATTATAATATTATAATTCGTTAAGTAAATAAATTATAATATTATAATTCGTTAAGTAAATATATTATAATATTATAATTCGTTAAGAAAATAAACAATATTATAATTCGTTAAGTAAATAAATTATAATATTATAATTCGTTAAGTAAATAAATAATAATATTATAATTCGTTAAGTAAGTAAATAATAATATTATAATTCGTTAAGTAAATAAATAATATTATAATTCGTTAAGTAAATAAATTATAATATAATACTTCGTTAAGTAAATAAATAATAATATTACAATTCGTTAAGTAAATAAATTATAATATTATAATTCGTTAAGTAAATAAATTATAATATTATAATTCGTTACGTAAATAAATACTAATATTATAATTCGTTAAGTAAATAAATAATAATATTATAATTCGTTAAATAAATCAATAATAATATTATAATTCGCTAAGTAAAACAATAATAATATTATAATTCGTTAAGTAAATAAATAATAATATTATACTCCGTTAAGTAAATAAATAATAATATTATAATTCGTTAAGTAAATAAATAATAATATTATAATTCGTAAAGTAAATAAATTATAATATTATAATTAGTTAAGTAAATAAATAATAATATTATTATTCGTTAAGTAAATAAATTATATTATAATTCGTTAAGTAAATAAATTATAATATCATAATTCGTTCAGTAAATATATTATAATATTATAAGTCGTTAAGTAAATAAATAATAATATTATAATTCGTTAAGTAAATAAATAATAATATTATAATTCGTTAAGTAAATAAATAATAATATTATAATTCGTTAGGTAAATAAATTATAATATTATAATTCGTTAAGTAAATAAATAATGATATTATAATTCGTTACGTAAATAAATTATAATATTATAATTCGTTAAGTAAATAAATTATAATATTATAATTCGTTTAGTAAATATATTATAATATTATAATTCGTTAAGAAAATAAACAATATTATAATTCGTTAATTAAATAAATAATAATATTATAATTCGTTAAGTAAATAAATAAAAATATTATAATTCGTTAAGTAAATAAATAATAATATTATAAGTCGTTAAGTAAATAAATAATAATATTATAATTCGTTAAGTAAATAAATAATGATATTATAATTCGTTAAGTTAATAAATAATGATATTATAATTCGTTAAGTAAATGAATAATAATATTATAATTCGTTAAGTAAATAAGTTAAAATATTATAATTCGTTAAGTAACTAAATTATAATATTATAATTCGTTAAGTAAATAAATAATAATATTATAATTCGTTAAGTAAATAAATAATAATATTATTATTCGTTAAGTAAATAAATAATAATATTATAATTCGTTAGGTAAATAAATTATAATATAATAATTCGTTAAGTAAATAAATAATGATATTATAATTCGTTAAGTAAATAAATTATAATATTTGTATTCGTTAAGTAAATAAATTATAATATTATAATTCGTAAAGTAAATATATTATAATATTATAATTCGTTAAGAAAATAAACAATATTATAATTCGTTAAGTAAATAAATTATAATATTATCATTCGTTAAGTAAATAAATAATAATATTATAATTCGTTAAGTAAATAAATTATAATATTATAATTCGTTAAGTAAATAAATAATAATATTTTAATTCGTTACGTAAATAAATACTAATATTATAATTCGTTAAGTAAATAAATAATGATAATATAATTCGTTTAGTAAATAAATAATAATATTATAATTCGTTAAGTAAATAAATAATTATATTATAATTCGTTAAGTAAATAAATTATAATATTATAATTCGTTAAGTAAATAAATAATAATATTATAATTCGTTAAGTAAATAAATAATAATAATGTAATTCGTTAAGTAAATAAATAATAATATTATAACTCGTTAAGTAAATAAATAATAATATTATACTTCGTTAAGTAAATAAATAATAATATTATAATTCGTTAAGTAAATAAATAATAATATTATAATTCGTTAAGTAAATAAATAATAATAATAATATAATTCGTTAAATAAATAAATAATAATATTATAATTCGTTTAGTAAATAAATTATAATATTATAATTCGTTTAGTAAATAAATTATAATATTATAATTCGTTAAGTAAATAAATAATAGTATTATAATTCGTTAAGTAAATAAATTATAATATTATAATTCGTTAAGTAAATAAATAATAATATTATAATTCGTTAAGTAAATAAATAATAATATTATAATTCGTTAAGTAAATAAATAATAATATTATAATTCGTTAAGTAAATAAATTATAATATTATAAGTCGTTAAGTAAATAAATAATCATATTATAATTCGTTAAGTAAATAAATTATAATATTATAATTCGTTAAGTAAATAAATTATAATATTATAATTCGTTAAGTAAATAAATAATAATATTATAATTCGTTAAGTAAATAAATAATAATATAATAATTCGTTTAGTAAATAAATAATAATATTATAATTCGTTAAGTAAATAAATAATAATATTATAATTCGTGAATTAAATAAATAATAATATTATAATTCGTTAAGTAAATAAATAATAATATTATAATTCGTTAAGTAAATAAATAATAATATTATAATTCGTTAAGTAAATAAATAATAATATTATAATTCGTTAAGTAAATAAATTATAATATTATAATTCGTTAAGTAAATAAATAATAATATTATAATTCGTTAAGTAAATAAGTTATAATATTATAATTCGTTAAGTTAATAAATTATAATATTATCATTCGTTAAGTAAATAAATAATAATATAATAATTCGTTAAGTAAATAAATAATAATATTATAATTCGTTAAGTAAATAAATTATAATATTATAATTCGTTAAGTAAATAAATAATAATATTATTATTCGTTAAGTAAATAAATAATAATATTATAATTCGTTAAGTAAATAAATTATAATATGTTAATTCGTTAAGTTAATAAATAATAATATTATAATTCGTTTAAGTAAATAAATAATAATATTATAATTCGTTAAGTAAATAAATTATAATATTATAATTCGTTAAGTAAATAAATAATAATATTAAAATTCGTGAAGTAAATAAATAATAATATTATAATTCGTTAAGTAAATAAATTATAATATTATAATTCGTTAAGTAAATAAATAATAATATTATAATTCGTTAAGTAAATAAATAATAATATTATAATTCTTAAAGTAAATAAATTATAATATTATAATTCGTTAAGTAAATAAATTATAATATTATAATTCGTTAAGTAAATAAATAATATTATAATTCGTTTAGTAAATAAATAATAATATTATAATTCGTTAAGTAAATAAATAATAATATTGTAATTCGTTAAGTAAATAAATAATAATATTATAATTCGTGAAGTAAATTAATAATAATATTATAATTCGTTAAGTAAATAAATAATAATATTATAATTCGTTAAGTAAATACATAATAATATTTGTTGTTTTACTTTTTACTTATTGATTCTTTTTTTAATTGTTGAAAGGACTGTTCGTTTTTTCTATGTAAATTACTTTCTTCTGAATCTATGCTCTTCACTTTGAAGACACTAGACTAGAAGGTGCTAACATATAGACGCCATGCAAAGTTCATTTTTCTTTTTGCTTTCATGCGTTAAATATGATGAACGTTAAATATGATAAACGTTAAATATGATAAACGTTAAATATGATAAACGTTAACCAAATTGTATTTTATGTATTTCTAAATCGCATGTTGCATTTTCTTTTTTTTCAAAATCTAAACTTCGACGTGCTATGCATTTAACTACTAAAAAGCATAGAAACCCATATAGGTCACACATTATTACCGATGACTGACTAATGTGTTATTCAAGTTCATTAAAGTTTACCTCTCCCAGGGTTTATCTCATCTTTTAAGAGAGGATTATTTATGGTAGATTAATGCACTCCTGCTTGTAAATAGTGAAGGATCTGTTCTGGTTCATATTCGTGCTCACCTAAAGTGTCGTCTCGGGGGAGCTGTTTTCCTGTCTTACGAACGGCGTCACAGAAGAAGTGCCTCTATTTCTCGCGCGAATTGACTAAAACGATTTCAAATTGAATTTGTATAGTGACTGAACTTATGCATTTATAATCTGCAAGTTTAATTTTTCTGTTGCAGATATTAGCAGTATGAGACTCAAAAAATCAGCCGTAGACATGGAAATGCATGGGTAATTGAACTCTTTACAAAAGTGCATTCCCAATGGTGGTGACTATGTAGAAAATTAAATCTGGAGCACAAAATGTCACTCATTTATTTGAATCACTTCCGTTTTCGTAGCTCTTCACTTTTATGGTTAACAGTATATGACAAGGTTAGCTCTAAACGCTTATACATAATAATCGTTCATCACTGGCAAAATTGCATTGAAAATGTTGACGACTATGGGGAAAAATGAATTCTGGATGACAAAATGTCGTTTCGTTTTAATGGTATCACACTGGTCTTCGTAGCCTTTTAACTTTTTAAGTCAAAAAAGGAGATTTTACTTTCAACGACCCTTTTGAACGTGTTTCACTTGTTGTCTGTTTAACCTTGCTATAAGTATAGCACAGGTAACATATTCAACATTTACATACAAAACTCTTTAGAAACTAAACTTTTGAAGTGAAATTTACCAGATTACATCCAATGAATTATTATAACAAAAACAAATATTTTAAAGGTGGATTAAGTGTTCATATATGCATAATGTTGGAGTGAAGAGAGATTATATAAAAATAGATATAAAGGAATTCCGATTGAAATAAACGTATAAAATGAAAATATAACAACAACATAAACATCGATCACCCCAGAAAACACCCTGCGCTTGACCCATTCGCGCTGATTGGCAGATAACGATGAATGAAATGCGTATCGAATTGAATGTGGGTGTCAGTGCATTGGAACAATTTTGTCATCCTTAGGACAAAACAAATTGTGTGCTAGTTCGGCTCCACGAAGGCTCATGCAGGATCTAAAATATCACCTAAAGGGATGTGTGTCAGGACTCTCTGAATCAGTTCGATGCCCAACGACAGATTTACTGACCGCACATCATTGGTGATGAGGTGTTGTGTCACCACTACAAACAAGATTCCAAACGGCAGTCGGTGGAATAGCACAACCTTGCCCGTCAGAAAAAAGAAGTTCGGGACGTAGACATCTGCAGGCAAAGTAAAGTGCACCGGACAGGAATTTTTCTACATTTTTGATTGTCAACTTTGACTATTACGTCGAAACTTTGACAAAGTGAAAAAAGAAAAGGGAAACATTCCTTTGCAACACTACACTGCCAGACTAAACACAAGTTTGAAGATACAAAATGCATAAGAAAGCTCTGCTGGACAATTCCTATAGTCTCGACCTGGCAGCGTCAGGCTTCTAAATCTTCGGACCTCTGAAAAACGCATTACATGGACAACATTTCCCCGACAACACAGACATCAGATAGAGGAGGCCCATAAGAAAAAAAAACAAAAACATATTGTAATTTTACTAGCAATCTCATTTTTCATACCAATAACATTCCATAAAATAATTTTATTACAAATGACATTCTATTAAATAATGTTAATATCAATCAAATTCTATAAAACAATTTTAATACTTATCACATTATATAAAATAATTTTAATATCAATCGCATTCTATAAAATAATTTTAATACTAATCACATTCTATAAAATTATTTTAATACCAATCACATTCTAAATAAGGATTTTTATATCAATCATATTCTATAAAATAATTTGAATACTAATCACATTCTATAAAATAATTTTAATACCAATCACATTATATAAAATAATTTCAATACAAATCACATTCTATTAAATAATTTTAATATCTATCACATCCTATAAAATAATTTTAATACCTATTACATTCTATAAAATAATGTTAATACCAATCACCTTCTATTAAATGATTTTAATATCAATCACATTCTATAAAATAATTTTGATACAAATCACATTCTGTTAAATGATTTTAATATCAATCACATTCTATAAAATAATTTTTATACCAATCACATTCTATAAAATAATTTTATTACAAATGATATTCTATAAAATAATTTTTATACCAATAACATTCTATAAAATAATTTTAATACCAATCACATTCGATAAAATAATTTTATACCAATCACATTCGATAAAATAATTTTAATATCAATCATATTCGATAAAATAATTTTAATATCAATCACATTCGATAAAATAATTTTAATATCAATCATATTCGATAAAATAATTTTAATATCAATCATATTCGATAAAATAATTTTAATATCAATCACATTCGATAAAATAATTTTAATATCAATCACATTCGATAAAATAATTTTAATATCAATCATATTCGATAAAATAATTTTAATATCAATCACATTCGATAAAATAATTTTAATATCAATCACATTCGATAAAATAATTTTAATATCAATCATATTCGATAAAATAATTTTAATATCAATCACATTCTATAAAATAATTTTAATATCAATTATATTCTATAAAATAATTTTAATATTAATCACATTCGATAAAATAATTTTAATACCAATCACATTCGATAAAATAATTTTAATATCAATCATATGCGATAAAATAATTTTAATATCAATCACATTCGATAAAATAATTTTAATATCAATCATATTCGATAAAATAATTTTAATATCAATCATATTCGATAAAATAATTTTAATATCAATCACATTCGATAAAATAATTTTAATATCAATCACATTCGATAAAATAATTTTAATATCAATCACATTCGATAAAATAATTTTAATATCAATCACATTCTATAAAATAATTTTAATATCAATCACATTCGATAAAATAATTTTAATATCAATCACATTCTATAAAATAATTTTAATATCAATTATATTCTATAACATAATTTTAATATTAATCACATTCTATAAAATAATTTTAATACCAATCACATTCTATAAAATAATTTTAATATCAATTATATTCTATGAAATAATTTAGATATATCACATTCTATAAAATAATTTTAATGCCAATCACATTCTATAAAATAATTTTAATACCAATTACATTCTATAAAATAATTTTAATACAAATCACATTCTATAAAATAACTTTAATACCAATTACATTCTATGAAAAAATTTTAATACCAATCACATTCTATAAAATAATTTTAATATCAATCATATTCGATAAAATAATTTCAATATCAATCATGTTCTATTTTATTATTTATTTATTATATTTTACCTGTTAAAATAGAGAGCGAGAGAAGAAGAGGAAGAATAGATGGCGAGAGAAGGAAAAAAAAGAGAGAGTTTTAGTTATAAACTGAAAAATCGCTACCATGTCAAAACAACCATCTTAAAATCTGTCCACATCTGTGGCAAGTTAACGAGAAACGTGATTTGCGGTTTACGAGGACAAACCTTAAGGGATTCATTATTTTGGTCGTCGCCGTTTCCCTGTTTACTCTATTAGAAGGTCATGTTTACTGTAAGAAAGACAAGTAGAAACCATGGCAGTTTATAACCAGGGGATGGAGAAAATTAGAGAAGTTTAGTGTTAATTCATTACACGAATACCAAAATATATAGTTCAAGCCATAATTTCTCAATTAGCTTTGAATTAAAGGAAAGAAAACGTAAATAGAATCAAATGTTAAATTGTCTTAATACATGTAAGTGTTAAATATACAAGGCGACACTTAAATAATGGTGATTTAAACAGAGATAAGAAGGAACAGGTAACGAAATGTCAAAGTCTTTTATACAAAATCAAATTATCAAGGGTAACTGGAATCTTAAACAACGGAATTAATAAAAGAATTTCAAATTCTACCTGGCAAATATACCAGGTGAACCAAGTTCAAGAAAAATTCAAACAATTGCACTTTAAGGAATTGTTCGAATCTTTAAAGTATCTTTCAATCAGAATATACATATTCGATAGCGGGAGAATGTCTCACATTCGGTAGGATGCCCCATTCTCAACTTGAACAAAATGATAAGAAATATGTAAAAAAAAAAGTAAGAAATATACGTTTTCGACTTCCATTTTCCATCGAGGTTATTATTATTTTTGTTAGTCTGTTAGTCGCTTAGGAGTGGCACACGTCTCTCTGCAGGGTATTAAATTCCTTTTTCACAACGCAATAGGCAATATTTTTTTTTTAATTGAAATAAAATAAATTAAACGTTATCTTTTCAATAATAAAACGCATTAGTAAAAGACAATATAATAGAATTTTAGTAAAATAAAATATATTTTTAACTAGCATTTCAGCCCGGGTGTTTGGATGTGTATGTTGAGCAAAAAAAAAAAGTGGTAGTAGGAAGGCAGGCTCGAACCCGTACCGCAAAGGAGGAAAAGAACGGGGTAAAACCTAACGTTTATGCTGTTACGACCACCGCAAGAGTAATTTGGAAGAGACCTTAGAGGTCAATTTTTTTAAACTTTGACCCCAATTATGACCCCTAAAATCTATTGTTTTGGGCTCAAATCAAGTTATTAAGTTACATCCATGACCAAGGGACCTATATCTAAAATTTCAAGTGCGTAGACCCAAAATTGTCGGAAGAGTTTGGTAGAGTTCTTAAAGGTCAAATCGTTGAACTTTAACACCTTAATCGCCAAATATCTGGCCAAAAACTGATCACATCGATTTTACCACATCTCAGTACCCTGTTTATCAAATTTTGAGTCTCTAGACTAAAAATTGACAGAGTTATTGCGTAGGGAAATGTACACAGACACACACACACACACACACAAACACGTTCACTTATATATATATATATATATATATAGAGAGAGAGAGAGAGAGAGAGAGAGAGATAGAGAGAGAGAGAGAGATTACGTTTTATGAATAATCTAGCAGAGACCCGGTGTTGCCCGTGATTGAATCAGGATCATCAAATGATCCGCACTTCCAATACTTTTATTGTCAGAAATCAGTTAAATTGGTCATTTTTTAATTCAATCGGTTGATTGCCTGCTCTAATCGGAGACCCACTACGATACACCAGAGGGTAGCTTCACATGCCTCCTCGCAATGACTTACTCCAAAATATATTGTCAACTACATTGCATTGTAAAGAATCTACGATTAATTTTATAAAATTATTTCTATATATTTCTTGAACTAAAGACAGTTTTTTATCATGATTCAATTGTGCTCTCATCAGAAACATTCATTTCGAGGTTGCTACTATTTATCAAAGAACCTAGTGTTGATCTTACACGCCCGAACCTTCAGGTTGTACAGTGATAAAACTTCTAAAATGCACTTGTGGTATTAGGTTGTATTAGAGTGTAAACTTTTGCAAAATCGCACTGTTTCTTTTTTTAATAGGATTTTTTTTTTAATTATTGATTTTTGATACTTATCGGGGACATTCCTACATGAAAATGTACCTAACAATGCTGCCTAGCACATAAACTGCATTTGTGTGAAATTTCAACAAATTCAGTTTAGACGTTTCCGAATTGATAAGAAACGAATTCACACACACACACACACATACACACATACACACACACATTCCGTTTTATATATAACTAGCGGGGGGTACCCAGCGTTTCCCGGGTGTTTGTAGGTGTGTGTGTTTTTGGGTAAATGAAAAGAAAAATCGTCGGGTGCTTTAAAAAAAAAAACGAAGTCTTGACGCGCAGTTGGAAAATAGTAAAGTGGAAAAAAACAGGTGCCCGTTTTTGACGAGTTATTGACGTGAACTTTGAGTGCGGGACAGTGTTTTATTTACCGCGAGTCTGTCGGCTTCTTTTTTTATACGAAAAAGATTAATGCACATGCGGCGATCATAAGCAATAGCTATTCAGCAGTTTACATTTTCTGCGGAACAGCTTTTAATGAGGTCAATAAACCGGTTTGTTTGTTTTTACCTAACTCTAGGGAAAACCAGCTCCCTGTTTATTAGGGGGGACTGTATCGTCTCGAAATGACGAAGCAGACACTGACCAAACGTTACATAGCTTTCTACAGACCGCTAGCCGTGGGCCAGTAATTCGAATCGAGTTTCGCTTTTTTTATATACCGAAAAACGAATGCAACACGTGCCTATCCGAAAAAAATCGAATAATTAACGTTTCAAAGTCGGGCAAATTAAATAGAGAGGCGACCTCCCTTGTTAAGTCGTAGATATTATCATTTAGACGTGATATAAAAAGGTTTAAAAATGAGCGACGACCTCGGGAATCCGCCCGAAAAAATCCTTTTGAATACATATACAAAAAGCGAACATACATACATACATTTTCGCTTTTATACATATAGATTAGAGATACAAGAGTCGTTTCAAAAGTAATGCTTCATAAACATAAACGTATTCTATTCCTTTATAGATTGTGATAAGAATACATTTTGTTTTTAATTTTATACGCCTTATCTATCTGCCGGTTATGTTTTCGGGGCAATGCTGTCAATGTGATATGTTCTTCAGAGGTCTAAACAAGTAGGAATCTGATCAAAACAAAACGGTGGGTGTGAAAGCACTGTCCAGACGGAATTTGCAACATATTTTTTTTACTTCAAACTTTTGTGTAGTCTGGTTGGTGTGTTGTAAAGGGAATCTTTCCCTTTTCTCCTTTAGCTTTTGCAATGTTTAAACGTATTGAGAATTCTTGTATTAACCTCGTTAAAACTTCATTGCTTGTTTCATCTCTGAAAAAATATTAACCTGGTATAATATATATATATATATATATATATATATATATATATATATATATATATATATATATATATATATACATACAAGCAGACCGCCCGGCATTGCCCGGTCGTAAAATACACTTAAATATGATATTTTGATTAATGCAGATTTCGTATATATTTATATATTATATTGGACCCAATATATAGTAATGATTTTAAAAGTTATTTTGTTCATTACTCGGTCGCTACCAACGAGAATCGAAACCAAAACGTTTAGCTTACGATTTACTTTTTCCTTTGACGTTAATGTCTGAGCTATGGAGATATTTTTGCTGCTACGCTAAAATTTAAAACAGGAACCATAGCCATTATGTTATGCACGCATATTCGTAATGCCGTCGTTCGACCATCACCTGGCAAATTCATTTTATTTTTAATTTTCACACTTTGCGCCGATTTTTCCAGGCTAAAACCCAAATATAAAGTTTCACATGGGTTCAAATACTATATACCACATAACATAGTATAATGTCTTTAAACACTTGACTGACAGAGGAGTTTGGGAGGCAATTTATTTTCAGCAAATATGTATACGCATACATAAATATATATAAAATGAACTTTTTTTATGTGCAAATTTGCTAGACCTTTTGCAGAAGAACGCAATATATAACAAAGTTGTATTTTCTTATTTAATAAATAGAAAAAAGGTGATTTTAATATGAATATCAATACCCAAAAAAGAATCCCATATATATATATATATATATATATATATATATATATATATATATATATATACATATAAGAGCAAATAGTTAATAAAACATGGTAAAAAAACACTTTTATTTAATATATACATATATATATATATATATATATATATATATATATATATATATATATATATATATATATGTAATGGTTTTATCTTTTAAATATTTTATATTTCACTAATGTTGTGCACTATTGTTTGTAGGTCGAAATAATTTAAATATATATATATATGTGTGTGTGTGTGTGTGTGTGTATGTGTGTGCATGTGTATGTGCATGCGTATGTGTAGATAGAGAGACGCATGTGTAAATAGAGTGATAGAATAGAAATACTAAGCACGATAGATTGCAATATTTATTGGCAAATGAAAATATTTGCATTTGAAATGTTTGCTAGAGTACAACTCATGGTGAGAATGAATGACCCCACGGGATTTGCGATTTGATGGAGCGATTTTTGAAGCCATTAATATTTAATGTAAGACACTTGGTAAATGGATGATATCTGATATAATCTTGGTTGGATTCCGTTTATCAGGAAACGGCAGATAACTATTCAACCTCGTTTTCAGATCTGCTTTTTTCGATACGGAGCTACACTAAAAAAATTCCACCAAATTTATTTTAGAATTTCTACCTGATTTCATATTTTTATAGCTTTTTGTATTTCTGTTTTGAAATGGTGGTTTTGTTGTTTTGCCTAATTGTGTGTGTTTCCAAACATTTTAACCAATTTTAACTCTTATATACATAAATATATATATATATATATATATATATATGAACGTGTCTGTGTGTACATTTCCCTACGCAATAACTCTGTCAATTTTTAGTCTACAGACTCGAAATTTGATATACAGGGTACTGGCATTTGGGAAAATCGATGTGTTCGATGTTTGGCCAGAAATTTGGCGATTAAGGGTCAAAATGATTTTTACAACAGCATAAAAACATAAATAAAAATGATTTTTACAACAACAAAAAACAATAAAAATGACTTTCACAACAACAACAAAAAATAGATATAAATGATTTTACAACAACATAAGAAATAAAGAAAAATTACTTTTACAACAACATAAAAAAATAAATAAAAATGACTTTTACAACAACATAAAAAAATAAATAAAAATGACTTTTACAACATCATAAAAAATAAATAAAAATTACTTTTACAACAACATAAAAATAAATAAAAATGACTTTTACAACAAAAAAATAAATAAAAATGATTTTTACAACAACATAAAAATAAATAAAAATGATTTTTACAACAACATAAAAAATAAATAAAAATGATTTTTACAACAACATAAAAAATAAATAAAAATGACTTTTACAACAACATAAAAAATAAATAAAAATGACTTTTACAACATCATAAAAATAAATAAAAATGACTTTTACAATAACATAAAAAAATAAATAAAAATGAATTTTACAACAACATAAAAAATAAATAAAAATGACTTTTACAACAACACAAAAATAAATAAAAATGATTTTTACAACTACATAAAAAATAAATAAAAATGACTTTTACAACAACATAAAAAAATAAATAAAAATGACTTTTACAACAACATAAAATATACATAAAAATGACTTTTACAGCAACATAAAAAATAAACAAGAATGACTTTTACAACAACATAAAAAATAAATAAAAATGACTTTTACAGCAACATAAAAAAATAAATAAAAATGACTTTTACAACAACATAAAAAATAAATAAAAATGACTTTTACAACAACATAAAAAAATAAATAAAAATGACTTTTACAACAACATAAAAATAAATAAAAATGATTTTTACAACTACATAAAAAATAAATAAAAATGATTTTTACAACAACATAAAAAATAAATAAAAATGATTTTTGCAACAACATAAAAAATAAATAAAAATGATTTTTACAACAACATAAAAAATAAATAAAAATGATTTTTACAACAACATAAAAAATAAATAAAAATGACTTTTACAATAACATAAAAAAATAAATAAAAATGACTTTTACAAAAAACATAAAAAATAAAGTAAAATGACTTTTACAACAACATAAAAAATAAAGTAAAATGACTTTTACAACAACATAAAAAATAAATAAAAATGACTTTTACAACAACATGAAAAAATAAATAAAAATGATTTTTACAACAACATAAAAAATAAATAAAAATGACTTTTACAACAAAATAAAATATAAATAAAAATGACTTTTACAACAAAATAAAATATAAATAAAAATGACTTTTACAACAAAATAAAATATAAATAAAAATGACTTTTACAACAACATAAAAAATAAATAAAAATGACTTTTACAAGAAACATAAAAAATAAAGTAAAATGACTTTTACAAAAAACATAAAATATAAAGTAAAATGACTTTTACAACAACATAAAAAATAAATAAAAATGACTTTTACAACAACATAAAAAATAAATAAAAATGACTTTTACAACAAAATAAAATATAAATAAAAATGACTTTTACAACAACATAAAAAATAAATAAAAATGACTTTTACAACAACATAAAAAATAAATAAAAATGACTTTTACAACAACATAAAAAATAAATAAAAATGACTTTTACAACAACATAAAAAATAAATAAAAATGACTTTTACAACAACATAAAATATAAATAAAAATGACTTTTACAACAACATAAAAAAATAAATAAAAATGACTTTTACAACAAAATAAAATATAAATAAAAATGACTTTTACAACAACATAAAAAATAAATAAAAATGACTTTAACTACATAAAAAATAAATAAAAATGACTTTTACAACAACATGAAAAAATATATAAAAATGATTTTTACAACAACATAAAAAATAAATAAAAATGACTTTTACAACAACATAAAAAATAAATAAAAATGACTTTTACAACAAAATAAAATATAAATAAAAATGACTTTTACAACAAAATAAAATATAAATAAAAATGACTTTTACAACAAAATAAAATATAAATAAAAATGACTTTTACAAAAAACATAAAAAATAAAGTAAAATGACTTTTACAAAAAACATAAAATATAAAGTAAAATGACTTTTACAACAACATAAAAAATAAATAAAAATGACTTTTACAACAACATAAAATATAAATAAAAATGACTTTTACAACAACATAAAAAATAAATAAAAATGACTTTTACAACAACATAAAAAATAAATAAAAATGACTTTTACAACAAAATAAAATATAAATAAAAATGACTTTTACAACAACATAAAAAATAAATAAAAATGACTTTAACTACATAAAAAATAAATAAAAATGATTTTTACAACAACATGAAAAAATAAATAAAAATGATTTTTACAACAACATGAAAAAAAGTAAAAATGACTTTTACAACAACATAAAAAAAATGAATAAAAATGTCTTTTACAACAACATAAAAAAAATAAATGATAATGACTGGTTGGTGTGTTTTAAAGGGAATCTTTCCCTTTTCTCCTTTAGCTTTTGCAATGTTTAAACGTATTGAGAATTCTTGTATTAACCTCGTTAAAACTTCATTGCTTGTTTCATCTCTGAAAAAATATTAACCTGGTATAATATATATATATATATATATATATATATATATATATATATATATATATATATATATATATATACATACAAGCAGACCGCTCAACAAATTTTAAGGTTTTCAAATGTTCTCATTTAATTTCATATTAACAATGTTTTTTTATAATGTGTGACTTTACTTGGCTTAAAATTCAATGCATTTTATGTGTAAAAATACATACTATGTACAAATAATAAGCTTAATTAATTCTTCTTCTAACAGAGGTTAATACACTATTTTCATTTAAGGGTGAAAAAGTATTCTTACAAAAGAACTAAGGCATATTAATTTAATCCTGTACATCTCAACTAATAATTTGCACACAATGACTAGTATTTTTTTTTATTCTTCTTGGTATATTGTCTTCCAAATCATGATACTTCTTCTTTTCTTTTTGTTTTGGTTTTTTTTTGTTTTGTTTTTTTTTTTTTTCCTCATTTGAATTTTCAAATATCGCCATCAATTCTTGATTGGCTTCAAGACCGGGGACTGCCTTGGACATTGCAAGACACTAACGTTATTTTCAGCGAACCATTTCTTTGTAGATCTAGCGGTATAGCTAGCATCATTCTTTTAAAAAATCCAATCAGAAGATAGCTTTGTCAACTGAAGTTATTAAATTGTCTTGTAGAATGTACTAATATTTGTTTCATAACACTGAACATTTATATGTACATATATGTGTATATACAATTTTTAATTCATATATACATAAAATATTATAATGTTATATAATATTTTACGCATAGATATTTAGTATTTATTTCAACACTGCTCAATATGTGAGTAGAACTAGTTAATAAAGTATGAAAATATATATATGATAATAGAGCTACACAGAGGCATCCGCGCTATCCCCTGTTAGAAATTGTCAGGTCTAATGCATGAAATTTGTATTACTGATTTTTTTTATATCTACGTAGTGTTTAGTCTAGCTTTATGACTAATCAGATTCGTTGTTATTTCCTCCCACGGGTTAATGTTTTCATTAGCAAATTACTGAGCTTTGTTTGAGATTATCTTATCTTCATCATCATAGTTATTATAATCTGTATCAGTAGTAGTGATAGTTTTAGTAGTATACCTATATAGGAAGACCAGTAGGAACATTTTCAAAAACCTAGAAAATATACTCGGCGAAATTGAAATAAAAGGGGGTCACTTTATACAAAACAGGAATAAGAAAATATTTGAATGCGGAAACAAACCTTCCTGATCATTTGACTGTATAAACACAACTGATCTATAATTAAATACTATCCAAACACACAGCTAACTAAAACTGCCAAGATAGATGTGTAAGAATAATTCCGTCATCTGACAACGCTCCCATCCCCAATAAACCGATAGAATAAATATCGGTTAGTACCATAAAAATGGTCATTAAGTATTTAGGAGGATTAAAGCGCGGATGGATAGCATCTTCTAGATTTCTGCTAGAAGAGAAAGAATAAGGACGAGGTTATTGTCAGTTTAGGTTTATAGTAATCCAGCGGTCGTTATCAAATAGAAGTCTGTAATTTGGCCCATTTTCGTTACAGTTCAAACCTCTCCAGATCCTTACACTGTTCGATAACGTCGAAAATTAATACACAAATAAAAATAAATATATCTCACTCGACTTTTCTCTCTGTTTTAGCAAAAGGCATTTATTACCATTATTTTCCAAACAATGCCTGTTTCTTGTTTTTTTTTTCTCTCTCAAACTGTTTATTTAGTCTGCTGTGAGATTAACAAAACCTCACCGTCTCGATACCAGCTGAAAAGCGTTTTTCTTTCTGTTCCACTACAAAGCGACCGTAGAAAGACATTTCTCGTCTTCCATTTTACACGTCAATCTTTTTCAACCGCACTGTTTTCTCCCGACTACGCGGTGTCTTTTTATTCCTTTTCTTGTCGGGCATCTCGCGCATACTCCCTATTTTGCATGTGTGCTTTTTGTCGGCTACTGCTGCTAATATTTTCGCAAGCTAACTATTTTACAGCTCCTAATGATATTTTTCAAGCACTTATACGTGCTCTGTAACAAGTAAACAGTACACGATAATTAGTAATGATTCGTGCAAGATTCCCGACTGTATTAAATAAATAATAGAAACAGGAAGGCCTTCCTCTACATCGCTTAAAATATTTTAAGAACTCACACAATAAGAGGACGTCGAATTCTTTTTTGTAATAACTAACCACTCTTTATCTAGACCCAAAAGCTGCTCAAGGATAATAGTTGGTGAATTCGTCATTTTAACTAGGAACAACACCCTGAATGGATTAGTAAAATGGGATTTGATTATTGAATAAACAACTTGACAGAAATTTGTTAACTTTAGTCTTGAAAACGAATACGTTGTAAGCGAGAAGTTTCTGGAACGAAACTTTTTTTGTGGATGTTTCGCTTAGATTGAAGTCCAGAGAATGGAGAGAGAAATCTTTTTTTTATATAGTGGTCATAACTAAACCAGGTTTTTGCTGTGAATTTTTATTGTCTTTTTGAAGATTTAAGAATGTAAAATTTCGGGCTCTAAGCATGTCTAATATTTTAATTCTGAGAATGAACCCATATTGTTAATTTAGTTATTATAACGTATATATTAAAAACTCCCCTTAACAGCTAATATAATGATGACTGTATGACTGGACGAGATTTGCTATTTACAGTTTAATAATCTTTGGGGATTGTGTGCTACATCTGTTGACGCGATGTCAAATCAATTTAAATTGAAATTTCATTCGTCTCATAAGTGGTCTGGTGATATTTTCCAGGCTTGAAGTTTGTTTGATGACATTTGGAAGCATACGTACAATGGGAAGTCTTGCATCATTACATAATTAAGATGATCGACATTTAATATGATTATTGTTCCCAAACTATTAAGGCACTTCGATAATGCACAATCTAATCCTACTAACTGATAGTATCAACAGAATTATATGGTCTTTCCTATTATGTTAACATATCAAGAGAACTTCCGTTCATTTGTTTATGATACATGTTTCTGGTGCTAAAAGCGTTCATCAATTAACAATGTGCTTGATATGATTGTCCGGAAATACTTTGACAGTAAATTCCTCCTCTGTTTGATTAGTTTAAAAAGGTAAGTTCTTTCCCATTAGTGTATTCCCCGTATTCGTTGGGTAGCAAATTCAGTAATAACATTATTAGCATTTACATGGATATGATGTCAACGATATATTTCGCTCAAACCCAAATTAATCGCATCTGCTCCAATTCCTCGGGGAAAAAAAAGAAAGGATCATCTGACCTCAACAGCAAAAACAAGTTCTTACTCCATTAATTTTGCGTAATCATTTAAGTCCTACCGCCCCCGAACTAATATTTCCATTGATAGTCCATCATTCATATGTTATTCATCTATTATAATAAGTTTATAAATTCTGAAGAGTTCGAATAAATGCTTTTATTAAGCGCGGGTTTTTCGTGTCATGTAAAACAGAGAAAAAGCGTAGAATATACAATTCGTCTGCGATTCAATAGTCTTTCTATACTTCATCTATCAAGGCATGGATTTTTCCTCAAACCTTTATGACTAGGTTAAAGATGGCTGTGTAAAAATAATATAAAGCCAAAATATTCTGCTTGAGTCTAGAGTAAGGAGAAATTAAAAAATATTATTATCCGTCCTAGTGAATTTTACAGACGTCGGGTTATGTATATATGTATATATGGAAAGTGATAATACATAGATAGTTAGATAGATAAATAGATAAATATATTGATTAATAATACATATATACATAGATAGAGAGAAAGACAAACAGGTATATAGATAGATA
>NC_136495.1:8626589-8766589 GCF_053919585.1 Euprymna scolopes | reverse complement strand
TAAATTCATGCCCTCAGAGTTAACACTAAACAGCGCGTCATCTCTTTAAAGACCCCTCTAATACCCTGTATCATTCTACTGATTTCCTTGATAATGTTAACACATATCCGGTCAGTTACCTGTGCAAAGTCAGGGAGACCCATAGTAATATAAAAGTTTAGTTTTCTATTATTTCTGGTCCAAAATTTATTGTTATACTTAATAATATTTTTGGCTAAACAAAGCATGCTTTTCTAGCTATTAAAAAGCAATATATTTATATATATATATATATATATATATATATATATATATATATATATATATATATATATATAATAGACTCTCCCGTGGATTTCGGTGTACGAGGTTTCGCCACAACAACTAAGTTGCCGGAGATCAACACAGATGATTTATATATATTTATAAAGGCTATGTGTAGAACCAGTCACAATTAAAAATCAGATGAAAAATCCTAACAGATATTACTTGAGGTAATACTTTCAGGGTGATCCTAGCCAAAAAAGGGGAGCTCAGTATTTAAGAATAGATCAATATATAAGTTTAGTGGTTAAATTTAAATTCTGAAAATGAAAATATAGACACATATATTCGAGTTAATAATTTATTGTTTAACAAAAGGAATATATAGAAGGGGTCATGATAATTAACATAACCCCCTTCTATATTATATATGTGTCTATATTTTTATTTTCAGAATTTAAAATTTAACCACTAAACTTATTATAAATTGTCTACCTTGGTGTGATGCAATGTTCTTTTCTCTTCGGTTAAATTCTAATTGACTAAATTTGTGTATTTTTTAGCTTAGTTCGACATCATATATAGAAATTAATTAAAATTATTGGTTGCAAAGGAGTTGAATACTGCAGAGTTAAAAATGAGTTTTTAACTGAGTTTCAATCTTTCGATAAACGGTAATTATCACTGCCTACACTGATGATTGCGTAATCATAAAATAATAGTGCCTATAACTAAAAATGATTCATATTTATTTAATGAAATAAACTAAGAAGCAAACAAACTAACTTTATTAGTGGGGTAAATGATCAGAGTAATCGTTCTATTACGCTTTACTGTCGTATTGAGCACTAGTAAAAGGCTTATTTTTTTTAATTGAAATCGCTCCAGACAATATATATATTATACAAAATGTACACCTTTCATATTTAAAATGCGTATATACCATATATTATACAAAATGTACACCTTCCATATTTAAAATGCGTATATACCATATATTATACAAAATGTACACCTTCCATAAAATATTACGGAAAAAATATTTGGTCAGCGTTCGAACTAATAGTCGTATGTTTTTATACTTTCTAGTTTGAAACGTTCCCTTTCTTTAGTATATTTTTCTTACACTTTCACCAATTGAAATTTTAGAATGTTAGTCTTAATGTTGAAGTACTTACAAGTGTGTATTTGAAAATATGGGGAGATAAACATAAAAGTTACATTAAAATTGATTACATTATCATGTCAATACGGTTGAGTCTGATTAAAATATGTTAAATGGAAATGAAGGGACACCTCTTTAGGTCATGACATTTCAAAACTAAATGCTTCTTGTTAGAAGAGAACTAAACAGCAGAATACAAGAACAGTGGCAAAGAAGACACCTACATTAGAATCCCAGGATACTACATTAAAAATTAGTAACCAAATACAATACAGTATATAATACACGTGTACATATAACACCATAAATAGCCCCGTGAATGGGACCAAATACCGTAATGGGCAGAAAAACATCGTACTTCACATAGTAACCTGAAAAAATGTATCCTAAAGTCACTTACCCCTGTGTTCTACTGTATTGTATATACATTTAGGGTTCGAAAATGGAAAAGTAAGAGAGAAGTAATAAAAGGGAGTGGAAGCATTATAAATACATGGAGAGTAGATAATACAGTGGATGTGTTATCGGCAGCTCCAGTAACTCTCGCTTCTCCTATTTTGTCATTCAGTCCTCATTCAATGAGTGATTTTTCTGACAAAGTGTGAAGAAAAAGCTGCTTAAAGGTCGGTAGTACTTGGTGATCAGTAGTCTGAGATGTCGGAAATTTTTCTGTCTCTGTCTGTCCTTGTGGCCATGTCACTAGTAAGGGTGCTGGAGGTAAACGTTTTGTCTGGGCTGACGTTATCCGGCTGATAGTCAGGGACCCGAACCTTGGATTAACCACTAAGGAGGCTGTCCTATCAGCAGGCGCAAAGTACTGGGACTGCTGTATTGCCATTTGGTGAGTGAATCTGGACCATGCAGTGTCTCTGGTGGGGCCTCTCGATGCCATACTAGTGTGTAATTGTTACGGCTTTACCTTTTCGTGTGCTACAAAGAAATTCCTGTCTTTTTCTCTCTTACTTTCCCTCTCTGTACTGCTCTAACCAAGTATGCCGATCTATTCCACAAATCCCAAAACCTAAACATGAAATATCTCCAGAATAAAAACTCGATTAAACCTAGAATCCCATCTTCCAACGCAGACCCCTACTACCAGGTCTCCTTCTCCAACATAAGGGGTCTACGTTCAAACCTTCCAGAGGTTGAAACCCAATTACAGGAGACGAAACCGGGCATATTATTTCTAAGTGAAACTGGAATAGGGCCGACCACTTCCCTAGATGAGTTCATAATTAACGGATACTCTAATTTAACAGCTAAATCTGACACCCAAGATCGCCATGGGCATGGAATTCTCTAGAGATATCCCTGCCGTGTGGCAGGGATATCTCTAGAGAAGATCCTAATTTACCCTATATGTGCTTCAGGGTTGCACTTGCTAACACCACTGCATTTATATTTGCCCTCTATAGGCCCCACAACAGCGGAGTTACTATCTTTAAGAGCATATCTGAGAAAATAGACCACATACCGTCTTCCCATCCCTCGGCTAACATCCACATCTGTGGTGACTTCAACTTCCATAACGTGAAATGGCTGACCCATTCAAATAAGACAGATGATAAGGGGAGGTTTTGTTATGATTTTGCCATTGCTTATGACCTCACTCAGATTGTTCGCGAACCCACCCGTGTGCCCGATACACCCGGTTAATATGCAAGCCTCGTAGACCTTTTTCTCTCAGCTTCCCCTGAGCTATGTTCATGTTCCGTTCATTCTCCTCTAGGATCCTCCAACCACTCCGTCGTATCAGTTAAGATAAAAACGAAATGTAAGAAGCCACCAGACGTACCCCTCCACCGTACTGTATACCGATACTGTATGGCTGACTGGGATAGCTTCCGTACATTCATATCTGATTTACCTCTGCACTCCATGTTTAAAAAGGAAGTGTCCTCTATAGTATCAGATCTGACCGAATGGTTAATTGTAGGCATAGACCAATTCATACCATCTAAAAAATTCCAACAAAAACCTAACAGCCAGCCATGGTTCTCCCCAGAATGTGCTGCTGCTATCGCGCACAGAAATCACTTTTTCCATAGCTACCAACGTAATAGATGCACTGAGACTAAAGCTTCTTTCAGGACTGCCAGCAACCACTGTAAAAGAGTAATAAAAATGCAAGAGAGCTATATGCCCAGTCTGTTAAATCCAAGGTAGCTGATCAGCGGCTTGGTTCCTACCAGTTTTGGCAAATAACAAATATTATCCTGAACAAAAGTGTGCGTTCTATCCCAACCATTATCAATGGACCAGAGGTCATCTCGTCAGCGTCAGACAAGGCTAAACTATTTGCAAAGAACTTTGCAGCTAATTCTACCCTATGCGACGAAGGCCATCAACTCCCCATATTTCCTCCTATAACACAGAACAAGCTAGGTAACATACAAATGTCCGTGCAGGAGGTCGCCAAGCTAATCAAGAACCTAGATTCCAGTAAAGCAACTGGCCCTGATGGCATCCCAATTATAGTGTTAAAAAAGCTTCAACCAGAACTTGCGCCCATACTTACGAAACTATTTAAGCGCTGCCTTAAGGAGAAGTGCTTTCCGACTCCCTGGAAGACCTCATCAGTTTGCCCTGTATTTAAGAATTCAGGTGATAAGTCATCTCCCTCTCAGTACAGACCAATAAGTCTCCTGTGTGTTATGAGTATGTTGCTGGTATCTATATTAAATAGAGGAATAGTCAACCACCTCAGCAGGAATAACCTTCTTAGTGACACACAATATGGTTTCCGCTCTGCAAGATCTACAGCAGATGTGCTGACGGTTATATCCCACAGGATTAGTGAATCTCTTGATAAAGGCTTCTTTTCTAGGGCAATTGTTCTTGACATATCAAAGGCCTTCGACATGGTATGGTATACGGGTCTACTTCACAAGATTTCCAGCTACGGTATTACTGGAAATGTTTTCTCAATCATTAAATCATTTCTCTCCGATAGGCTCATAAGAGTAGTGGTAGATGGACAAAAATCGGAGGCCTGCAATATAAATGCTGGAGTCCCCCAGGGGTCAATCCTGGGTCCAACTCCTCTTCCTGATCTACATCAATGACCTCCCTAAACACATACTTAAATCATTCGTTGACATCTATGCTGATGACACAACCATCTACGGCCACACATCAAAGGCTGTAAATGACAAAGTTCTCTCTGGTTCTCTCTCCTCTGATCTTGAGCGCGTGGTTCAGTGGGGGAAAGATGTGGCTGGTTACCTTTAATGCATCCATAATTAAACTCCTATCCTTACATCATCAATGCTCTGATCCCCATCAGGCATCAATTGTGATGGATGGCTCTCGTCTGGGTGAGGCCCCGTGTTTTGACAAGCTTCTGGGTTTGACCTTTACTCCTGATCTGAAATGGAACACGTACATCTGTTGCCATGGTCGCATGATGGTCGCATGAAATGGAACACGTACATAAGTCTGTTGCCATGGTCGCTGGAAAGATGGTGAGATCCTTCTACCGCTCCAGAAGATATCTCACTACTGATGCAATTCTTTATCTATATAAAAGCCGAGTACGTCCAAGGATGGAATACTGTTTCTATATCTGGGTAGGAGCTGCTAAAAACAGCCTATCCTGCCTTGACAGAGTACAAAATAGACGTCGTGGCTTAGTGAGGGATGCCCTTTTTTCTACCCTCCAACCTCTCTCCCACGGAAGAGACGTTGCGAGCCTATCCTTGTTTTATCGTTATTTCCATGGCAGGTGCTCATCTGAACTCCAATCTCTGGTCCCCCCTCGCCAATCTTTCACGAAAAACACCCGTCTAGCTGAATCCACTGTGAAAAATTTTCCCCACTCTATATCTGTGCCTAAATCAAAACGCGGATTCCATGAGCAAAGCTTCTTTCTAAGAAGTGCACGCCTGTGGAACTCTGTTCCGTCTGCCTGCTTCCCACCGGACTACAACTTGGATGTCTTCAAGTCCAATGTTAACAGGTTCCTGATGGACCGCCCCCTTAAGTAGGCACTTCATCAAATCTCCACACTAACTTAATATACTTGAATAACCCTTATCCCTGAGTGGCTTCCGGGCCTTGATAAGTGGTGATCACTGTGTAAATAAAAAAAATTTCAAATATGAAAAAAAGGTATTAAATATTATAAAATATTATTAAATGTTATTAAATATTATTAAATATTAATAAATGTTATTAAATAGTATTAAATATTGTTAAATGTAATTAAATATTATTAAATGTTGTTAAATGTTATAAAATATTATTTAATATTTAAAATTTTATTAAATATTATGCAATGTTATTAAATATTATTTAATCTTATTAAATATTATTAGATATTATCAAATGCTATTAAGTGTTATTAAATGTTATTAAATGTTATTAAATATTATTAAATAATGATAAATATTAATAAATGTAATTAAATATTATTAAATGTCATTATATGTTATTAAATATTATTAAATTGTATTAAATATTATTAAATATTATTAAATGTTATTAATTTTTATTTAATATCATTAAATATTGTCGAATGTTATTAAATATTATTAAATGTGATTAAATGTTATTAAATATTATCAAATGTTATTAAATATTATTAAATATTATTAAATATTATCAAATGTTATTAAATATTATTAAATATTATTAAGTATTATCAAAGTTATTGAATGTCATTAAATATTATTAAATCTTATTAAATCTTATTAAATCTTATTATCGTATCTCAATCCCCGTTCTACTCAATTGTACTGATTGTAATCAGCCTCAAACTCAGTGGCATGATAATGTAATAAAATTCTAACGTAACTTTAATTTTTATCTCCCTGTATTTTATTATAAATTGCTCTTCTTAATCGGGTAGAGTTTCATCTGCATAAATATGTTGTTTTTTCTCTATGGAAAAGTCTATTTTTTCAAGTTAACTTTATCTCTCCCTCTCTCTCTCTCTCTCTCTCTCCCTTTCTCTCTCTCTCTCTCATATATATATATATATATATATATATATATATATATGTGTGTGTGTGTGTGCGATCTCTTAAATTTTGATTTTCTTTTTTGTCATATTTTTATCATATTTTTCAAAGTAAGCTATTTTTTTCTATGCAATCTTTGCTGGCGGCACTCGCGAATTTGGAAAAGAGGTGTCAGTTCGCTGTCGTTGTTACGAGCGACATTCAAAACGAGGCTCTGTTGCCTTGACGACGCCGGCCCTGTCCTACTTAAGCAGCGACATTATCGATCTGCATCTCTAGCACGAGCGTCCACCAATGCAGCCCAGCGATTCTGTGTTCCTTTCTCCGTTCTCTTTTCGCCATTGCAAATAACGCTGGCTTGGCATTCTCGCGAGACTTCCACAAACATGTTATTGGTGTGGCCAGCTAATAAAAAAAATGGCGGAATAAATCGCTACTGTCACTGATGCCTCTTCTGATATCGTTGCTTCGACAGCATTTTTAAAAATATACTTTTGTATTTTTCCCTTCCCCATTTTCGTCAGACTTTATGTCTTTTTTTATAGCAGTTGATTTATTTATAATTTAGACAAGGGATTCCAAAATCGGGATTATATGAACTTCTGAGGACGCACAGAAGCTTTTAGAGGAGTGCCTGAAAAATTTACCGTATTTTTAGAAAATAAGCATCACAGAAAATGTCGAGGTTTACAAGCATGGTAAGGCCAGGAACCTTTTTCTTAGATGTAAAAAAAATATGCCTTGTTTTCTTTTTTGAAATGACTATATCTTTGTATCTTGTATTAATTACCAAATATCGGTCCGATACCAATGAATAGAATCTATTGGACAAACATTTAGAAATATTTTTATATTTTAATTATGTTTATAAAAAAGAACCCTAGCAAGTTTCCTATTGTAAAATGAAAAAGAATTAATATAAGAGCAATATATTTATTTAAGATTTTTAAAACTCGACTGAAAATCCCGTATAATTTGTCGAAGAATATTGGATTCTCTTCAGCCTATCTTTATATTTTTTCCAGATAGATATCAATAAAGTCTGAAAAAATTTAACATTTTTCAACTATGAACTGGTACACTTTATAACGGCTTCCAAACCGACGGCACCGATGTTTTCTGACATTCTGTAACAATATATATATATATATATATATATATGTGTGTGTGTGTGTGTGTGTGTGTGTGTGTGTGTGTGTGTGTATAACTACTTCATTTAATCAAAAAACTTAATATACGAAAGTATGAATTTATACATAAACTGTTTACTTCAGCAGTGCTCAATACGTAGGTAGAGCTAGGTAGTAAGTTATAAAATACATATGGCGATTAAGCTACACAATATATCGCGTTTAATCCACGCTAGGATTCATCAGGCTTGTGCGAGAATTTTATGCTTGTCTCGCGGTTTTATATACTATTGAGTTTTTAGTTAGCCAATAAGCTTTCTAGTTTCCACCGCACCTTTTCTAATCAGCCAATGAGCAGGCACTAACAGGATAAAGGCCCACTTGGCCTCCGATTGACCCGTTCCTTTGTGTATGCTATTTGGCGTAGATATCTAGTGTCCTGACCTATTTTAAATTTAGGTTAAATGTTTTTTATATATGCTAGTTTATATATATATATATATATATATATATATATAACTACTTCATTTACTCACATAAAATTAATATACGAAAGTATAAATTTATGCGTAAACTTTAAGTATTTACTTCAAAAGTGCTCAATGCGTAGGTAGAGCTAGTCAGTAAGTTATAAAATATATATGGCGATTAAGTTACACTGAATATTCCGCGTTTCATCCACTCTAGGACTCTTCAGGCTTATGCTTATGCGCATAAGCCTGAAGAGTCCTAGAGTGGATGAAACGCGATGTTGTCAGTTTGAAAATTATTTTGTATTTTTTATTTTTATTTTGTATAATCCATGTAGATCATGCCTTCATAAAAATGTGGCTATCCTATATTTAAAGAACCCCAACATCTATTATAATGTAGGAGAGAAATAGCGAACAACTGTTTTCACAGGATAAAATTTACTCTAGGATAGATATACAAAATAATTTTAAAACTAACAATAAAAAAGAAAATAAACAAATAAAAAATAACTAAATAAACATACATATACATAAACTATCACACACACACACACATATATATATATATATATATATATATATAAACATTTAATCTAGATTTAAAATAGGTCAGGATACTAGGTATCTGTGCTAAATAGCACATCCAAACGAACGGGTCAACCGGAGGTCAACTGGGATTTGTCCTGTAAGTGCCTGCTCATTGGCTGATTAGGAAGGGTGCGGTGGAAACTAGAAAGTTGATTGGCTAACTAAAAACTCAATAGAAAGTGGGTATATAAAAACGCGAGACAACCACAAAATTATCGCATAAGCCTGATGAATCCTAGCGTGGATGAAACACGGAATATTCTGTGTAGCTTAATCGCCATATATATTATACAATTTACTATGTGTATGTGTGTATGTATATATATATGTGTGTGTGTGTGTGTGTGCGTGCGTGTGTGTGTATAAAACTCAGATCAGCTCACGATCAACACTATTTTTGTTTTAATTTATTTTAACGTGTTTTCTTTACAAATCAATGTAATTTAATCTCGTTGAGTTTAAAAAGAACTAATTAAAATAAAAAAATATACAATCTATCTTTCTATCTATTATATATCTATATAATTCAAATCATAGCCGCCCTGTCTTATCACTATTTAATGTAAGTGGATATGTATATTTATTACCAAGTCGACAACCTTTATATGGTGTTTACACATTCAGTATTGTCAACCAAATATAAAATATTTGAATGTATTCTGCGATTTCTGCATAATTTGGGAAGCATTCCTGTTTTCTTAAGGTTAGCAAACCTTGAATATTATATTCGTTGAAAATTTGCAAAACCAAATTAACATTTTGCCTTTCTTAATTAGTCGGAGAAAGAGCTTTTGAAGTCAACTTATAGCAATATTTCACAAGTGATTGAGATTCTAGGGCATAAAGTTTATGTAAACTAGAAAATGGAGCACTTTGGATTTTATCTAATTCATGATTTCCATTATAACAAAACTTTGGGAACATCATGCATTTACGTTCATCTTTTTGGCCAAGCCAATTGTTTCTAATGAATTTTACTATATGCACTGAGTCGAATAAGAAGAAAAGAATGACAGTTTTTTTTTATTTATTGCATCATTATCTGTTATAACAGATAATACATTAACCCCTATATCTTCTAAGCCAATTATTAAACGTTTAATTGTGTCTAATAAGTTCTCAGCTAGAAGACATTTAGTTGGCATAACATGCACAACATCCTTATATTGTGAGAATACACTGCTAAGCATAAAAGCAAATGCACTTGTGGCAGGTTCATTGCTGTTTTAGCTAAGCCAAAAATATTACCACCTTTATAATCAAGATAAGGTTTGAGATGTATTTCATCAACAAGTAGAGATACTGTGAAGTCATTCTGCATTAGTAACTTGAACTTACTTTTAATATACATGAGAAAATTGTTATCCTGTTGTTCACTGACAGAATTCATAGAAGTTGATAAGGTTAATCTTCGAATGGTTGAATAGCATGGTAAAATTACATTTTTAGTGTCTCTTAACAGTCTGTACCATCTAGGGGAGCAGTTATATAATAAGGAAGTAAATACCATCATTTCACTCGAATAATTAACCTTATCCATTGTCATTATGTTAATTTGTTCATATATGAACTTAATGGCATTAAAATATTTAAATGATTCATCTTGCACTAATAGCAAAAATGATAAGATCGATTTTAATAAGGAACTTATATTAGAAATTTTCATTTCCTGTTCTTCGATGTCCATTTTTTTCATGTTTTCCATCAAAATCTGCAGAGTATTTTCCTCTGTTACATGTTTAGGAATTCTATACTCCCCTATAGCACTCATTTCCACATCACTACAGAATACTCTAACGGCCAAGTCCGGTCATATCACCATAGACATTTTTATTTTTGGCCATGGGCATCTCTTTATATGGCATATAACGATGGTTTTGTCTTGCCTAATAGAAGTCCAATAATTTTAATCTATAAACGTTAATTTTTTTCTAAATCATCAATATTATGGAGAGTTTTGCGTTTCCGTAACTCTAACTTGTCAGCAACACTTTCACATAATGCACGCTTAAGAGCAGACTTTTCTGAACGCATTTTCTTTGCATTAGGAGACTCTCTAAAAATGGTTGATGACGATAAATAGGAGGGACAGTTTGTTAATATTCGAGGAATAACACCATCCTTAAGATAGGGATTTTTTAATTTAACACTAATTGTCTTTCCAGTCATTTCATCAAATGTTGATGCCTCTCGCTGTATGTCTTCAGGTCGAAAATGAAGTTCACATACCTAAAGAAATAATTTAAAAGAAAATCGTACCATGTTTAACTTAATACAGAAAAAAAGAAAATTACATGATAAAAAACGATAAAATAAAAAAATGAGGTAAATATGCAGAATAAGTCCACCCTCGAAAAATCCTTTTAAATTACTACTGTTATAGGTTTTCGGGGGTGCTGAAAACGAAAATAACGTTTAAAATTACAGCAAGCTATTAGTTTCCAATATATAAACAGATGATAGTAAAAAAAGGGGGGGGGGTAATTTAACCTGGAACGACCACTCACTTCATGTCCAATTTTTTTTTACATGGGCAACGAGCATTTTTTTAAATTACATTTTCGTCTCAAACAAGGCGAAGTGCCTCTGTGATGTAGGAATGAACACCTAAACGTAAAATGAGCACCTACAGTTGATCCCCTCTCCTCGACAAAATTTCTGTTTAAACTTTTTGAAAGAGGGGGTGCTCATTTTACGTTAAACTTAGTTCATTGTACGTTGACTCCCAACCCCCAACATAATAGTGGCCATACTCATTTTCTTCGCTTTTATTTGTTAAAAAGAAAGTGCCCTAAAAAACCGATGGCCATAAAGTAGGTGTTCATTTTACGTTAAATTTTTATAGAAAAGTGATCCCCCATTTTTTTAAACTAACATTTATTCATATCTTGGAAACTACTCGTTTGCCGTAATTTTAAACGTTATTTTCGTTTACAGCGCCACTAGCAGTATCAGAATTTGGGGGGAATTTTGACAACCCTAACACAAAACTGCGAATAACATATAAAACTCGTAGTTTCTCCATTTAAAGTGGGTTGTTTATTTTCTTTATGGAATATACTTTCAAAATAAACTATTAAAATTGTTTAAAAAAATAATAGAAATATTATTTTTTTATTGCCGGCATTTTGTAAACACTGTTTTTAAATAAAAAATAATATTTCTATTATTTTTTTTAACAATTTTAATAGTTTATTTTGGAAGTATATTCTCCAAAATTCTGACACCTACAGGGCCACGACATTTACCACAAATAATTATTAATAAGCTTTTGGGATAACTAAAACGGTCATAAACTTTTTTTAAAAGTTTAATCTATTTCACGCTGATATAAATATTGCACAGTAAAATAGTTGAACTAAAAATTTAAATGATTTTTCTTTTTTAGAATTATTTAAACAAGGAATTCCGTTTTTACGATATTGCTTTTATTAAATTTTTAGGTGAAAGTACATAATATTTTCACCATACTCCCCATTTTAAATAAGTTCCTAAATAATAATTTATTATTTCAGCACATAATTTAAATTACATGTAAAATTCATTTTGTATATACATACTTTCATTTTTATTTTAAAATACATTCTAAAAAATAAATAAATAAAAATAAAAAGGCGCGTTTTTTATTTTTATTTTTTTTAAATATCTCAAACATTTTAACACTTACTCTGCTATATTTAGATGGAGTAAAATCCTTTCCTTTTATTGCATTAATCCATTGGTAAATTATTTCCTTTTTTTTGGGGGGGGTGAAAACACGGTAACTTTTGGTCCATTTTCGTAGTTACCTCGGCATTTTGGAACTATACATCTCGACGGCAACCAACGTCATGAGACATGTGACCAAATTTCAACAGACCGATGTTCATGACGTCACCAGACTAAATTATAGTCGTCGCTAGGCCATCATATTCCGGTAGCCACGCTATAAGTCACTCCGTCGGTCGGTCGGTCGGTCGGTCGGTCGGTCGGTCGGTCGGACGGTCGGTCCGTGACACTTGTGCTTGGGTTTTTTTGTTAAGATCAAAGGTTCGTTGTTGATAGATGCTGTTCTTAGCTTCTTAAGCTTTTCTTTTGGCCAAGATCAAAGTGTAGTATCTGTCTTAATACATGCTGTACTCATTGTGATATAAAGTGGAGGATCACTTTTCTGTATCAATTTAATGTAAAATGATCACCCACTTTACAACCAGTCAGTCTCAAAGCCATTCAAGTCATTCTCCAGATCATTCAAGTTGTTTCTGAAGGATTCCAGTTATTTTTTAAGCATTCAAGTCATTCTTAAGGTCATTCAATTCATCCTTAAGTTCATTAAAGCCATTCTAAATCATTTACTTTTTTTATTTAAGTCATTTCAGCCCATTTTTCGGTCATTTTAGTTTATCTTTAAGAATTTAATGTCAATCCTTCATTCACGCATTCATTCATTACATGAGAGCACGCAACTAATGGTTATCTGCTTTGTTTTAAAGACTGTTGACACGCACAAAAAATTAGGGTGGACTTGTATAATGCACACTAACTCTTTGTATTTTTTCCTTTAGTTTTTTGGGTTTTTTTTCAATGAATAACACTCCTGTAATAGACTTGTAAATTCAGCCTTGTCCATTCGTCTGTTCGTCCGTTCGTCTGTCCGCATTTTTCTCAATAACTACTCCTTAGAATTTTCTGAAATTTTGTACAAACATTAAACATGATACGGGTACAAAGGAACAGAACGGATTATCCGGGAAAACTCTGGTTGCCCTCCTTGGGGTGCCTTTGCGGGTTAAAATGGCTAAAATTGACACTTTTATGTTTATTTTAAAAAAACTGATGCCTTTAATTTTTATAAAACTTTCTGAAAAATTGTAACTAACTGATTTCTATATAATTTTGTTTGTCTATACCTCCCGATAACACTTGGGTGTGCCCCCAGGGGCGATTTTAGGGCTAATAAGAACACTCCATTCTTTTGGACTATTTTACCATGTTTGTCCCAAACTTTCTTTGTACGTCTATTTAGCAGTTTTGCATAGTGCTGAACTCAAATTTAAATATGTTAAGACCTTCGGGACTTTTGGGGTTAAATGAGGGGGGGGGGAAATGATGGACTTACTCCTTTTTTTTTGCATGGTGCAGAACTCAAAGTTACATATACCAAGGCCTAAAACTGCACCGTTTGTTCATTTACATCATTTAGACTGTTGGGGCTAAATGGGAGAGGATAAAATGCTGAACTTAGTCAGTTTTATGCCTCATTTACTGAGCACTCACGGGGGGGGCATGCATGCTTCACTTGTTTTTATTTAATGCATGTTTCTTTTCGCCCGCGCATGCAATTTTTGCGCGTTCATACATTAATTCTGTATACTCACTATTTCATAGATAGCTATAACATATACTGACCCAACGGGTCATGGGTATTTTAGTACGTATATATATATATATATATATATATATATATATATATATATATATGATGAAAATAATGGAAATAGTATTCCGACAAAATAGAGAAAGAAAAAGGAACAAACCGTATTATGTGTTCATCAACGTTTTGTCTTTATTTCGAGGAAGTCTCGAAATAAAGACGAAACGTTGATGAACACATAATACGGTTTGTTCCTTTTTATTTCTTTCTCTCTATATATGTGTGTGTGTATGTGTGTGTGCGTGTGTGTGATGGAAGACGAATTTGCTATATTCTCTGATCTTTAACAATTTTTTTTCAGTTAGATTTCCAGTAAATTTTACAATCAATAACCTGAAATTTTCCTAGAAAAAAAGTTCATGACGATGTAATATTAAAAACAGAATCGTGGAAAATTAGTATATATAAATTAGTATATAAATTAGTATATAAATTAATATATATATATATATATACATATATATATATATATATATATATATATATATATATATACTATCAGGCCTATCGGTGTTGCCCGGTTGTAAAATACGCAGAAATATTATATTTTAATTGATGCAAATTTCTCATTTATTATAAACAGAAATACCGCACGTATTAAACGTAACGTTAAATTCCTTAAAAAAACGAAAAAAACTGAGACATGTGTATTCGAGTATTATGGGATTTTTTACTAATATTTCACTTCTCATAAGTAAAAAGAAAATACTCGAACTGAGCTCCAAACTAAAACCTAAAGACAGTGAGTCAAGTACGATAACCATTAGGCTGGCTTGACACCTTCTTTAAAAGTTTTTTTTAAAGCCTACTTATTTTTAACCTATGGAATCTGCCACGCGAACGATTCCCACATGCGTATTCTTGAAACAGCTGACATACAGATAAAAATTCGTTAACCCTTACGTATAAATTGATCAATTTTGCCCCCCCCCTGTTAGCAGCTTCCTTTTCGGATGAGAACCAAATAAAAAGTTTTCCACGTGTTTGTATACCGTATATACCAAATTTCAAGATCGAATATTCGTTGAGTATAAAGGTTAAAAAGTGTCCTTACACACACACGTGGTCACTTTTAGAAATATGTAGATAGATGCTGTGTCTTTCTTTTCTCGTCTCGAGAACAGTTCACTGAAAAGAATAATTTGCTATCTTTAACACCCATTCTTCCAAAATAATTTTCTCACAGTACATCACCAACAATCATATTATTCTTTTGCAACGGTTTAAAGAGATAGTTTGTTCCCTGGGAAAATCCACCTTTTTTATAAACTCCCTTAACTGACGCATTATAAATCTCAAATTGAGCTGTTATATTCAACATTTTACAATAGACGCTGGAAAAAAAGGTTAAAAATATTCGACCACTTCTGAAATACTTTCACTATTTCTGTAATCTTTTTTGTTTTGTTTTTTAATTGCACTTTCACCCCAAACAAATCACAGTGCCACGTTGATGTAGGGGGCTGTTATCTAGGAGATAATTTACAGGGATACTATGAAGGAAGTTGAGCAGCAAGATATCTGTTCATGGTACACTTGAACCTCTTGCATGTCAGGGAAGCAGGAAGCCGGAAGGGAATTCCAAAGTCTAGAAGTTCTGGGAAAACACTGTTAGAGTAGAAGGCACCTGGGGTGCACTCTGTGTGAGGGTGGGATTTTTCTGCTTATCGGATTTATCGAGGGTATTAACGTCGAGGGGGTACAAGGGCGTGTAGTTCGTCGGAGCATATATTATTAAAATACTTTAATTGACACATATAAGACACTGGTACATTTACGGTGATACCATTATTGCTAGAGAAAAAAACATTATTGCCAGAGAAAAAACCATTATTGCCAGAGAAAAAACATTATTGCCAGAGAAAAAAACCATTACTGCCAGAGAAAAAAACATTATTGCCAGAGAAAAACATTATTGCCAGAGAAAAACATTATTGCCAGAGAAAAAGCCATTATTGCCAGAGAAAAAACATTATTGCCAGAGAAAAAACATTATTGCCAGAGAAAAAACATTATTGCCAGAGAAAAAACCATCATTGCCAGAGAAAAAACATTATTGCCAGAGAAAAAAACCATCATTGCCAGAGAAAAAACATTATTGCCAGAGAAAAATCCATTATTGCCAGAGAAAAAACATTATTGCCAGAGAAAAAAACATTATTGCCAGAGAAAGTAACGACTTTTACAAGTGTGTCTTCTACTGCCAAATTCAAAAACGGAAAAACGACTAGTCTTTCTCAATCCCTGTTAAAGTAAAAACTCGCGTTGAAGCAACGCTACACAAAGAACGTTGCTGTCTTCATCCGTGTTTTTAACTTGAAACGGAATTTAATGAAAAAAAAATCTTGTTTTTCGAAGAATCTTCCATCTTCAGAAGACGTTGCAACAATATTGTTTATACGACGTTAACAATCAAATGTCAACAAAAATTTGCCTTAACCCATCTTCAGAATTTATCTCATTGTATTTATTCTATTCGTTGTTAATTCCCTTATAATAGATCTGATTAACTCATTACACTTCTACACCCTCGACGTGCATATGCCTGGCAAACCCGCTTAGCAAATAAAATCACTCCCCCCTTCACTGTTGAGGTTCCTTAATGCTAGAAAGATTTCTACTCTAATAGCTGCTTCCCATGAACAGCTAGACTTTGAAATTCCCTTCCTGCTACCTGGTTCCCTCATTGTTCTGATATGCAGAAGTTTAAATATAGCGTAAAGTAACATGTGTTATGTTTTCTAAGGCATGATCCAAATTAGTAGCGATATGCCTTGTGTTGTGTGAACGTGATTAAAAAGAAAATAGGCCCTCGCCATTCAACCGTAAAGGTACGAACGGTAAAGAAAACATAAGTAGCAAACGCTATGGGGCAGATATATCGCAAAGCATATGAAGGCCTAGTTGTTTAATTCTAATTTAGATTCTCTAGCAAAGGGGAGAGGGTTTCGTACATAGTCTCCAAGTCTGTGCATATGTTTGTCCAAGTCCTTCCGGCAAAGTGAGAGAGAATCAGGCATGTTAAAGTTGTTAGAGGGGGTGGCAATATGTAGGTTAGTTTCACTGAACGCTAAGATATTCGGAGAGTTTGATAGGAGCAAGCATTCTTCATATTCAAAGTTAGTTCTAACTCCGCGGATATTCCTGAATGCAAGCCTCGAGGAAAGAGATGAATTGGTTTTGTTTGAGTTTGCGTCACACTAATAATAAGAGTTGTGTTATTGTGTGTGAAACATTACTAAACAGACAGAAAATGCTTCTGAGTTCGACCTTTACTCCTGATCTGAAATGGAGCAAGTACATCAAGTCTGTTGCCAAGGTCACTGGGAAGATGGTGGGATCTTTCTACCGCTCAAGAAGATATCTCACTACTGATGCAATTCTCTATCTGTATAAAAGCCAAGTACGTCCAAGGATAGAGTACTGCTGCCACATCTGGGCAGGAACTGCTAAATACGGCCTATCTTGTCTTGACAGAGTACAAAATAGAATTCGTGGCTTAGTGGGGGATGCCTTTTTCTCTTCCCTGCAACCTCTCTCCCACAGAATAGACGGACGTTGCGAGCCTGTCTCTGTTTTATCGTTACTTTCATGACAAGTGCTCGTCTGCGCTCCAATTTCTGCCCCCCCTCGCCAGTCTTCCAGTCCAACATAAACGAATTCCTGATGAACTGCCCCCTCAGGACACTTTATCATATCTCCACGAACATAACCCTTATCCCCGAGTGGCTTCCGGGTCTTGATAAGTTGTGACCTCCATGTAAAAAAAAAACAAACTCCAAAGCGAAAAAGATAATACTATAAGTGTTTTCTTTCTGTGTTTTGTGTAGACTGCAACAAAATAAAAACGAATCAACAGCTTCAAAGAAACTTTGGGATTTGGGAATAAAATTTTAAAAAGTCATCAGTTTATGTTACAAAATTTTTTGTACGGTTATGTAAATGGATAATGTACCGATAGATTTTTTTTACATGGTAGTCACCACTTATCAAGGCCCGGAAGCCAATCGGGGATAAGGGTTATTGCGTGTACAGTAATCAATGGGATAGTATCGTAGTAATCGTTTGCATTGGAGATTTGATAAGTGTCTTACTTAAGTGGGCGGTTCATCAGGAATTTGTTTATATTTGACTTGAAGACATCTAATTTGTAGTCAGGTGGGAAACAGGCAAAGGGAACAGAGTTCCACAGGCGTGTACTTCTAAGAAAAAAGCTTTGTTCATCGAATCTACGTTTTGATTTAAGCACAGATAAAGAGTTGGGGAAATTATTGACAGCGGTTTCAGCTAGACGGGTGTTTATCGTGAAATATTGGCGAGGGGGAGGGCCAGAGATTGGAGCTTAGATGAGCACTTGCCATGGAAGTAACGATAAAACAAAGACAGGCACGCAACGTCCCTCCTGTGGGAGAGAGGTTGCACGGAAGAGAAAAGAGCATCCCCACTAAGCCACAAAGTCTTTTTTTTTTTTTTACATTTTCACCCCAAACAAGGCACATTGCCACTTTTGTGTAGGGGGCTACTATCAGGGTCAGCAACTACTGGGGCACTATGTAGGGATTTGGGCAGCAAGATGTCGGTTCACGTTGCACTTGAACTTCTGCATGTCAGTACAGTTAGGGAAGCAGGATCCTGGAATGGAATTCCAGAGTCTAGCGGTTCTTGAGAAGAAACTACTGGAGTAGAAAAATCTTTTACATCTAGGGATCTCTATTGTGTGGGGTGGGATTTAGCTGCCTGTCGGGTTTGTCGAGGGAGTCTGCGTCGTAGGGGCACAAGTGTCTGCAGTTCGTCAGAGCATTTACCATTATAATACTTGTAGAACAAGCAGAGAGATGCAACATTTCGTCGATGGGACAGAGGCTGAAGCTTAGATGCCAGTTCAGGGCCTATCAGATTGGCCTATCAGATTGGCGACTTTTTTTTAACCTTGTCTAGGAGCGAGAGACTAGTAGTAGACGCACCAGCCCAGATGTGACAACAATACTCCATACATGAGCGAATGGTGGCCTTATAGAGATACAGAATAATTTCAGTTGTCAGTAGTTTTCTAGCACGGTTGAGAGAGCCTACCTTTTTCGCAGCGGCCCTGGCAATGTTTTCAATATAATTGTTCCAGCTCATGTTTCATGTGAACGTTAGGCCCAGCAGTTTGAAAGATGTACTCTCAGACAGGGAGTCACTGGCCATTGCTATTGGTGGCAGAGAAGGTTTCTTATAGTTATTGAAGGAAACCAGTTTAGTCTTGGCAGCATTGAATGTGACCATCCATTTATGTCCCCATTCCACTACAGATTTGAAGTCATCCTCTAGTGTTTTTGCCATTTCTTTAGATATGTGTTCATTTGTTTTCCTGTCATGCCTGTTAAAGAGTGTAGTGTTATCAGCATATATACCCATCTCAGAGGCAGTTTTGTCGGGGAGGGCATTAATAAATATCAGGAGCAATATAGGTCCAAGAATAGACCCCTGAGGCACTCCCGCATTTATATCACACTGTTTAGATGTTCGACCGTCGATGACAACCTGGATTTTTCTCTTATCTAAGAAGGATTTAATTATGCTAAGTATTCTACCAGTGATACCGTATGATTTAATTTTCCTGAGGAGACCCTTGTGCCATACCCTGTCAAAATCCTTAGATATATCTAGAGCTACGGCTCTGCCTTCCACCGCTTTGTCCAGTGAATGGTATATACGTTCAGAGATTACAGTGAGGATGTCAGCTGTGGAACGGGCTTGTCTAAATCCATATTGTTTGTCAGTCAGAAGTTTAGCATCTTTAAGGTTCCGAACTAGAGCATGGTTAATTATGGTCTCAAATATTTTGGCGAAAAGTGGGAGGAGGCTAATGGGGCGATAATTTGATGGGTCAGTTCTTTCGCCAGAATTCTTGAATATTGGTACCACATAAGCAGTTTTCCAACAGCCCGGAAAGCATGATTCATTAAGGCATTTGTTGTAGAGTTTGGAGAGAACTTCGGCTGAGCACTTTTTTAATAGCACAGCTGGGATGAGATCAGGTCCACATGCTTTTTGAAGTGCCAAAGTTTTTTAAAATAGCATGTACCTGAGCAGAGGTGATTTTTAGATCGTCTAGCGTGGCGTCTGTCAGCAAAGGAAAGTCAGGCAGGGGGTGGTTGGAAGGGTCCAGTCTGGAGTTCGAGGCAAACCCGCTGGCAAGCATATTAGCTTTGTCGGTTGCTGAGCAAACAACCTCGTGATTGTTGGTTAGCGGGGGAATTGTTGATTGCCCATCATTTACTACACTGCTATAGATTTTCCAGAAACGTTATTTCTAGCTTCTATGTACTTCTGTTTGTTTGAACTGGACTTCTGTCGGTTAAAGCTGCGGTATGCATGCTGCCTTTGAGCAATGGCAGTTGTGCAAGTCGAAGTAAAACATTGGGGAGGGTGAGGCTTGCTATAAAATTTCCGCATGGGAACATGTGCTTCCATTGCTGTTTTGAACCATTCAATGGTCTCGTTTGCGCACTGTTTAGCAGGAAGAGAAAAAATATTTCTCCATAGGGCATCTCTGATAAGATCTCTGATGGCTTCCCAGTCAGCCTTTTTATAATACCTCGTTGTTTTGAATACTGGCTGTTCAGTTTTGGGTCTAGAATTTAGGGCGATTTCTACCATTATAACTGCATGGTCAGCCTTCCCGAGTGGGCTGTCAGTATTTGTTGTACAATCCCCGGGAACTGTAGTCAAAAACAGATCTAGAAGTGATGCTTGTTGTTCTTGCTGGTCAGGGAAACGGGTTGGAAACGTAACCATTTGTGGTAGGGAGTGAAATATAGCAAAACTATGTGTTGTGCTGCCCGCTGCATCTGTGTGAGTAGAGAATCCAAGCCAGTTTTTGTGGTGAACATTAAAGTCACCAAATACACGGACTTGTGCGCTAGTGTCAAGGGAGAGTGCTGTGTCTATACTGTCAGAGACTTTGTTTATTATGGTGTAGTCCTGGGTCGAGGGAGAACGGTAGAGAAAATAAAAGTAGCTAATGTTGTGTTTTATGTTTAGTCTCAAGCGCATAAAGGCTTGATCGTCCGTTTCTAGGTGTGTTCTCTAGTCAGGGGGAGGGTGTTACGAATGTAGACTCCAAGTCCGTGCATATGTCTGTCAGAGTCTTTATGACAGAGTGGGAGATAGCCAGGCATGTTAAAGTAGTTAGAGGGGATTTAGGAGTATAGGTTAGTCTCGCTTAATGCTAAGATATCCGGGGTATTTGTTAGGAGAAATGTTTCAACATCAGCTAAATTAGTTCTAAGCCCACGGATGTTAGTGAATGCAAGCCTCAAGGGAGGAGTCAAGTTGAATTTGTTTGTCCCTAGGCCTGGTTTAAGCTTATTTTTTTTATTGTAGTGTCATTATGTTTTTAAAGAGCTTCAGTTAGGTGAGGGGGAGCTGAACAAGAGGTTATGCAGGATGTCAGACATGCAACACAATCAGACCAGTACTCTGTCAAGGAAGATAGGCTGTTTTTAGCAGCTCCTGTCCAGATGTGGTAGCAGTACTCTATCCTTGGACGTACTTGGCTTGGATACGTGCAAATTAAATTAACGAATCTATTGCTAATGGAGATAGTGTGTCTGTTTTGGGGATCCTATACTATACTACTACACGCTTTCAATGTATATTGACGGGTAAGCTGGTAGTGACGACACCAGCCCTCCATGAATTACTTCTGTTTTGTATGGTATATGTTTAATTTTCATGAATTATCCTCTAATATAAGATCCCTTCTTTTACGGAGGACAAAGTAGTATTTGATCTGCTGCCATGATACCTTCTGTTCCGTTTTATAGCGTCAGTTTTTTTGCTACGAGACTGTGCTTTCAGACGTTACATTTTCCTTTATAGACAGTGTAGTATATGTTCTTTCATCATTTTATCATTCATCAAGGCTTTACCACCCCCTTTGGATGGCAGTATAGTATATGTTGCACTGTGTTATCAAATATATGCGATCAGAGGTAGAATATAATTGTTAATGTTTATAATATACTAGATTCTATTAAACACTTGATGCTTTATAGATATATAGGTTATGGAACTACGTCTTTATTCCCCACGACATACATATATGGTTGCTTTAACTAGTTTATATATTAAGCTAAGCACATGTTTATTCATACACTTGGTGCGTAATGGAGTTCCTTCATACGTACGCACATTTAATAAGTTCGTCTTATTTAAAAATGAATTTCAAGTGCTACTTCTTTTTAAAAATCTTGAAAACCGTGGGCGTTTCACTGCTTTTGTCTTGCTTAAATTTCCCCTCCCTTTCATCTCTTGAATTTCTTCTTAAACTGCAACGAAACTGAAGCTTGTAAGAGTTCTCTCCCTTTGTTACTCGATGACGCGTTCTTGATCCTTTCAGAGCGGAAGCTTTTGTCTCGGGCTGACTTACACCTTGACATCCCTCCGCTTTCTATTCAACGAAACGCAAACTCTGTATCAAGCATTCATGCGCCGATTAACCACTGATGCCATCTGTCGTAGAAATAGACCGATAAATCCCCGCGCAAAAATCCATAAAATCCTACCGAGAAAGAGAGATGGGGAAAGGAAAGCGCTTATATTATCTCATTTATCGATTATTGACTATTACAGATTAATTAGCATTTTGATACGTCATTCAGAAATCATTGAATGCTTCTTTTTTCTGCCTTTAAATAAAGCAAGGAAAAAAAGGGACTATTTTCCTTCGCGGAATTTTATATTTTTCACGGTACTTCAAACAAGGCTGAACTTTTCCCACGAACTCTTAAGGAAATCACGAAATCTACAATGGCAACGGTTTCATTTTTTTCCGATAGCGAATCGAACAAAGAGCTTGCTTTACGTCATCCTCTTGCTGTGACGCGCATTGATTTGTAAAACTGGCAAAAAGAAGAAGAATTAGAAGAAGAAGAAGAATTAGAATTAGAAGAAGAAGAAGAAGAAGAAGAAGAAGAAGAAGAAGAAGAAACTACAGGCATCGAAAATGCAATTAACAACTCTTGGACTAACAGATTTACTGTTAAAAGCATTAATTTATTTAAGCAAGCTCAATTGTATGCACAAAGAAATAAACATTCTAATTTTCAATGTTCGTGTCACAAATTAGTTTTGGTTTAGAGAAACCATATATTTATGCGTATATTAAAATACTTATATCGTCATCCATATGCAGTACTATTTCGTTGTATAACCCCTAATCAGTAGAGGCTAAACTAGCACCTTTCCCTAGCCGGGGATTGATTATCGACAGTTCCAACGACTGGCCCATTGGGTCGGTGCTCGCAAAAGACCTCTTCAGATGTCCATTAAATAAATATTCGCCCACCGCTTTTACAATGCTCGAGCTGTTTGTTTGATTAATTAATAAATTCTGAGACACAAAAGGTCGCTTGTTGTTTTAATAGCACTACGCCTGTCTTAGTAGCTCTTCGACATTTTTAGTTAAAAAATAGAAGATTTTACTTTTGGAAAGACCTCCGCATATATATATATATATATATATATATATATATATATATATATATATATGCGGAGGTCTTTCCAAAAGTAAAATCTTCTATTATATATATATATATATGTGTGTGTGTGTGTGTGTGTGTGTGTGTGTGTGTGTGTCTGTGTATATAATTTAAGGCTGCTATTTTATGTATGTATATATATATATATATATATATATATATATATATATATATATAAAAGTGAACGTGTCTGTGTATCTGTGTATCTGTGCGTCTGTGTGTCTGTGTACATTTCCCTACGCAATAACTCTGTCAATTTTTAGTCTACAGACTCGAAATTTGATATACTGGGTTTGGTGTAGTGTGAGATCATCTCAGTGATATTATCGACGTAGGATCAAACGAAGTAGCCCAGTGGGTTCAGGTTTGAGGAGGAAGGGGACAGGAAAAGAAGGGTAGAAAGTCGTAGCTCTCTTCAATCCAAGGCTGTGTCTCTTTGGACTTGTGGGCAGGCGTCGAGTCCCCTTGCCACACCCAGGGTCTTTCAGCCGACACATAATTTTACCAAGGGATCAACACACTCTTCAGCGCATACAGGTACAGTTTGGTGTTTACTTTCACGCGTACTTCCAGATGTGAGGTGGCATGATGCGGCGCTCATTTGAAACCACACCAAAGAACATAATCGCGCCGGAAACTTCATTGAGCTTGGATCAGTAGAAGGCGTGAGTTGTTCAGCGGTGCATCTCTGATCTCACTCGTTGAACATTGTGCCACTTGTGTAATTTTCAGATATGCTGGAAGGTTTCTATTGCTCTTGGGATTTGTACATGCCAACAAATAGATGGTTTTTCATCAAAAAAAGAAAACTGGTATCTATCAAATGGAAATGAAATCATGTCGTATTTTCTAGGGCGACAATTTTAACGTTCCATCCTGTATATATCATGTAAACAATTATACCCAATATATAGTAGTGATATCGAAAGTTTGATATAAAAACGTGTCTAATGTGCCAACAGTTGGAGTTGAAACCGAAAAGTTTAGCCATCTGAGCTAACGACACATGTGTATCAAACTCGACAATTAAACACAGAAAACCTTATAAAAGTATATTTGCGCATGCGTACAGTATTAAGTACCGCTATCAACAAATTTTCCAGCTAAAAATCAAGTCCACTTTGTTCCGCAGGTTCAAAAACTCATATATCAAGTTTCAAGCCTATATACAAAAAAACTGACAGCAAATATATATATATATATATATATATATATATATATATATATATATATATATAATTTTTAAAATATAATAAATAAACTAATATATATGCCACTCCCGATTTAGGAGGTACCAAATTGGTCAAAGGGAAAATTATTCCCGACTCGCATTTAGGTAAAAATGCACTTTCGTATAAATAATTGAATTCGTTCAAAGACTATCGCTAACAAAAACAAATAAAACATTTCTCTCTCTCTCTCTCTCTCTCTCTCTCTCTCTCTCTCTCTCTCTCTCTCTCTCTCTCTGTATATATATATATATATATATATATATATATATATATATATATATATATACGTGCTCTATTATATATGTATGTCAGGTCATGTCATATGCTACTGGTACCATGTAACCCAGTACTACCTGCCTCATGGTCGGGTTACCGGCGACTAAACTGGTTCCCCCACCAGACTTGTTTGGTGAGGAGGGCGGCTAGTCTCCCTGAAGGATTAAAAACAAGACCTTCCAAAGGGCGAATGAACTCTTTTTCTGGGTCAACGGCCAGCTAGCACCGTGTATATTTGTGTGTGTGTATATGTGTATTGGGGTAGAGAGGGCTCCCGTAAGCCGTAGTGAAGGCAACCTTTCTAGGAGAAGCAACTTTCTGATTTAAAAAACCATAAAGCGGAAGACCAGTACCCGCATTAAGCTGGTCTGCAGTTTAATTTGTTGCTGGCTATCTTGCTCTTGCTTGTTGCTGGATTTCAACATTTTGAACCGAGAGAGAGACTTAGCTGTCGTACAAAACTAAGACTCTGTAACATCATATTTGTATAGATACTCCCTCAAACATTTGGGCTCATGGATTTTAAATGTCTGAGGGAGTGGCACTCGTCTGAGAAGACGTTGTAATCATCATATATATATTAGGGTAGTCGATTAAAATTCAACACACATATGGAGAGTACAAATATTAAAAAAACTAAGTTTCTAACATCAGCCGTTAGATGAGCATTTGATTTGAAAGATTGTCTTCTTTGAGAAACGGAAAATCCTTACCTTTTTGAAGATTTATATCTTATTTAGTATTTTACTGTTTTAATCATAATAAGTAGTGTGTTCATTTGTGTAAATAAACAATATAATGGCTGATAAGTATAAATTCTTAAAATATAATTACCCCCCCCACCGAAATATTTTTCAAATGCCGCATTTTACTTTATTGCATTATATTGTAACAGATAACAAAAATAATCAATTCTTCTTACTGTCAATGAAAAAAAGAAATGTTTTAATTCTCTTTGGAGAAAAAAGTTTTTATATAAACTAAAACAATTTGTTTATATTCTAAGAAGTTGTCTATGCTTGTATAAAACACAAAATTGCCAAGTACAAAAAGAAGCTCTTTTTCTAACATAATGTAAAAATCCTCCCTATAATACCCCTTTCGAAGCAAAAATAGCCTCATTTCATGGCATAAAACTTTAGCAATTATATGTCTATGACTTGCTCAAATCCATAGACTGATTGACAGGCTTTGGGTCTTAATTGTACGGCCCTTTTGACACTATGTGAATGTGCAGGCAAATCAGGTACCTCCGGCTTTCTGCTGCTCACCATTAATCCATGATCTATAGTTCATGATCTGATAATTCTTCAGTTAATGCTGGCTCTGAGAAAAGGTCTATTAAATGTGACCAATGTAAAGCGTCAAAATTTATTGTTGAATTTTTTTGAACGCTTTTTCGCTGGTTCCCCACTCCTGAAAAAGAAAAGAGAAATCAAATTATTTCCTTGACTTGAACAAATGAACACAACTTTTATTTTTTGTAGTTTTATTAAAATACTAATTTAAAATGGACGTATAAATCGACATAAACAATTTGATCAATAAATGTTTACTTACTTATATTGTTATTCTTTTTATAGCCCCTTCCCTCACTTCCATTTCCTCTAAATATTTTCAGGCAAAAGCATTAAATCAAAGCAATTTCCTGAACTTCTGGAGGCTGTTATTACAACTTGTAATTGGCAGGTCACACGAACAAGATGAAATGTCATATAATTTGTCAAGTTTTTTGAGAAGAACAGTTCTGGCAAAAGTGGATAAATAGTTTCTATTTATTTCCTTAACTTTTTTAAAGCAGGTGTCCTGCAATTTGTGTACAATCTCTAGTTCAGATTATAGGGGCAAATTGGGATGTTCTGCCTTCCAAATATCTATAATGTCATTTGCCATTAATTTTGAAAGAACCAATGTATTTAAAGTTGGATGGGAATTCTTCATATAATAACTATATTTGATAACTTGGCAGAAAGTAAGGAGTTCTGTTGTATTTAATGGAGAAGGTGGGCCCGCAAATTTTGAAGAATCAGTACTTCGTGTAGAAATAGTTCGTTTAGAAAAATATCTGCAAAAAATATATTTTATGATATTGTTAGAAATTAAATAAAGGAAATTATGAATTAAAAATGAAATTAGAAAAAAAAATTCTTGTTTTGCATACCGAAAAGTATAAAGCACAATTCAAATAATTCTCAGAGAAATAGCCTTGAAAAGAAAACAGTTGACAACAACAACAACAACAACAACAACAACAATAATAATGATAATAATAATAATAATAATAATAATAATAATAATAATAATAATAATAATAATAATAATAAACCAACTCCGGACAACGACAACCATACTAGAAATAAAAATACTAATTATGAACAAGAAAAATGCAACTACAGATCCCGCACACTTTGCCTACTTCAGAATAAATCTCTAACCAAAAGCATAGGTCCTGGATATGACCTAAAACTATATCCGACGCTGAGGCCCCCACCTTGCGGGCCTTGGGGAGTGTGGAAGCACCTTTTAATTGTCATTTCTCCCAGGTCGACTTTGACCCGGAGTGGTAGTACCTGTTAGGGTCCAAACTATAGGTTAAATAGAATCTGACTTATAAAAAAAAAATATGCTCCATTAAAAATCGTTCCTCAAAATAACTAGATTCGGCATTAAATAACCTGAAAAACGTTGATATGCCGTACAACAAAAACAGCCAACCAAATGCATAGTTTACCATATTTACATATATATTTGCGAATGAAAATCTGAATAGCAAGAAATATGAAGTATGATTTCTTAGATTTCAAAAGTAGATTAAAAAATAAAAAAAATACCGAATGAAAACAACTCTAGCAAACAAATACTGGAAACTCAAAGAAAATGGCGTTCGTCGGTATTCGAATATAAAACAGTAAGACAAGCTAACACATGTAGAGACCTAGACGATCCATGCAGATTATGCCTTCATGAAAAATTTGCTATCATATACTTTAAAGAAGCCCAAAATCTATTAAACTGTAGGAGAGAAATAGCGAACAACTGTGTTCACAGGAAAAACTTTACTCTACGATAGCGATACAAAATAACTTTAAAATTAACAATAACAATAGAAAATAAATAAATAAAATAAACATACACAAATTATCATATATATATATATATATATATATATATAATCATTTTCCACAGCCGAACTAACGTCGCAGTCCGCAAGAGCCAAAACAGCCAACAAACCAGAAGTCTAAGATTCGAGGTTCGCCTTCATTTGGACTCATCAGTTAGACAGATACGCGCTCAGGATTTGAAACTCGAACCTGTTGCATGCTAGGCGAGCACTCTATCAACTAGGCAAACACGCCACACACACAAGAATGTATATTAATTTACCCAGATACAGCAACCCGCGGCACAGATCCGACTGTGAAAAGAACCTACCTCATATCGAACAAGGGACGAAGTATCAAACCAGCTTTAACCCAAGCCGACGTCTCACCAGTAGGAATTTTATATACTCGAAAGGACGATGTCACCCCAACAAGCTAACCTACCGAGTAAGCAATAAAAAGTTCAGTATATATATATATATATATATATATATATATATATATATATATATATATATATATATATATATAAACTAACACAAAAATTTTTTAAAAGAACACAATTAACCTGGGTTTAAAATAGGTCAGAACACTATATATCTACACTCCCCGCTAAAATAGCACATACAAGGGAAGGGATAAACCGGATGTCGACTGAGCCTCTGTCCTGTAAGTGCCTGCTAATTGGCTGATTAGGAAGGATGCGGTGGAAACTAGAAAGCTGATTGGCTAACAAAAACTCAATGGAATGTGCGTATATAAAAACGAAAGACAACCACAACTCGCATCAGCCTGATTAATCCTAGCGTAGATAAAATGCGGAATATTCTGTGTTGCTTGATTGTCATATATATATATATATATATATATATATATATATATATATATATATATATATATATATATATATATATATAAACCTGAACGTGTGTGTGTGTCTGGTCACAAATAGGCTCAGATATGGTTGACTATTTTAAAAGACTGATTGCATAGTATGATAGAAGATGTATCGAGGATCAGGATTGGGTATGTTTGATCTGGCAGAACGGTGGTTCATAAAAATTGTTGGGTCTGCGTTCGCGCCTGGCCCCCAAAGTATGAAAATAAAAAATGAAAAAAAAATGTTTACAAGGGTTTTTTATATAGATGTACATAAGAATGCTTTGATAAGTATGTGTCAACTTAAATGGGGATGGTATAATAAAATTGTGGGGTCTGCGTTCGCGGCTGTACTCCAGGCAAATATTTCACAAACTTTAACCAAGACTTTTCATATCTATTTGCGTAAGTATACTTTGATAATTATGTTTCAGTTTGAAGGAATATGGCATAATAAAATTATGGGATGTTCGTTCGCACCTGACCTCCATAGAATGTAAATATGTCACAAAGGTTTACAAGGTTTTTAAAAGGGGTGATGGTCCACTATGAGACCTTAACTTTAATCTTAATTCACGTTAGCTTTTATTTATTTTTTGAGTTGAACCATATTGTGTCGAATGAATTCCCCTCACAAATCCACGTTCTTATTAAAGTGAAAGCAAAAAAAAAAGCCGGAACTTTAGACAATTCTCGACACAAATTTTGCATAACTTTGTTTTTTTCCTTCTCCACTTGAACGTGGCACTCTTTCGAAATGGATAAATAATGAAAAATAAGAACGCTACTTGTTATCGTGTCAAAAGGAAGAAAAATCCTGCTCAGGTTATTACGTGTCTTTTTAAAAACGTTTACATAACATTTTTAGTTTTATTTAACTATCTGTTTAAGCTTTTTTGTCAGTGTACTAGAAGGAATTCAGTTGATTAAAACCCTTTCTGCGTGTTCTTTACATTACAATAGTACAACCCTGAATCCGACGGCGCAATACTACACCGTTCAATACTGTAAAGCTAAAACGAAGCTGTTCTGCTTGAAAAGAGCGCCATTTTCTTCTTATTCATATTTATATCGATTCTTTGCTTTAAAAAACTAAAGTAATTACGTGGTTACTTTTTTAATATCCCATTTTTGCTGTTTCGGATTATTTTACTAAAGTAAGTAAAGCTTCATTATTTTTCAAATCTGTTTTTGTGTCTTTGTTTTTTGATATTTCGTCGATAATATTTAGTAAGATTGTTTAGTAGAAAAGCCAACAAACGACTACCCGAAAAAAATAAATATACAAGAAATAAATGGTACCATAGTCAATAAAAGTTCAGTTCATGTTTTTTGTTGTTTTGAAATAGTTTTAATGCTCTTTACTTGAAATAATTTCAGCGAACCGAAATTAAAACGAAATTTGAGGCGATAACTACTTAAATGAACTTTTATATAAACTACACATGCCATAATCGAATATTCCTCAAGCACAAAATAACGGAAAACATTAAAATATGTTTATAAATATTCCTTACGTTGACGTAACTCTCTTAAATTGTTAACACAGAATGCTCAGGTGCCCCTCCTTCAAATTGAAAACGGGGCTCATCGTTTCTAAGTCGCTGCTATTTTGATTTTTTTTTTAACCGGTTCGTGAATTAAAAAAGAAAATTTTACAAACTACTTAAAAATACAAACCAATGAATCTACAATAAAAGTAACTTTTATTGACTATCGTAATATATATTTCTTGTATATTTATATTATTATATATATAACATTTTCTCTTTGTAAGGAAACATCATTTTGCTGGTCATTCCTGGTTACGAATGGAAACCAAGCTGATATAAAAAATATATATATTCGTGAAAATTATCTTTACTTCCATCATATTTTGCTTAGGGTAAAATCTTTGAGTCTCAAAACCTATCTCTTTACAACCCCTCCATTTCATAACCTATCATACCTTCATCAATCACAGTCCATTTTCTGTTTTTGAACCCAGTCAACGAAGGGTAATTCTGTTAGTATATATATATATATATATATATATATATATATATATATATATATATATATATATATATATGGTTAAAAAAAACTACATTTCATTATACGTATATATATAATATTTAGAATGTGAGAGATTATATAATAATTTCCACAACGAAACAATGTCTCGGAAGTCCAAGACGAGTTTGGCCCATATTTGGGCTCATCAGTAGACACATCCGAACTCGGAATTCGAAACCCGAGCCTCTTGTATTCGAAGCAAGCACTCCGCCAACTGAGCAAACGTCCCGCACACAAGGCTTGTGTTTGGAATCCCGAGTTCGGATGTGTGTAACTGATGAGCCCAAATGAGAGCGAAACTCGAGTCTTTGACTTCTGGTTTGTTGGCTGTCTGGCTGTCATGGCTATTATTGGCTGCGACGTTGTTTGGCTGTTGAAATTAATATATATATATATATATATATATATATATATATATATATATATATATATATATATATATATATATATATATATATAACCTTGTTTTGTGGGAAACTTCTTTAACAAACCATTATTTTTATTATACTAATATATTTATTTTCGATTATTTTTGTTTCAACTATTATTATTATTATTATTATTATTATTATTATTATTATTATTATTATTATTATTATTATTATTATGAGAACTAATAATAATATTATTTTAATCGTTCAACACATTGGTTTCAGTTTCTAATCACTTATTATATATATTGAAATCAATTTTGGCTTCTTTGCCGGTAGAGATGAACGCTAATATATTGCAAAAAGTTTTTAAAATAAAAAAAATTAAAAATTTCTACAAAAGATAAAAATAATTCGCCTGAACTCTTTCGAACATAATTTCCAGAAAGGAACGCTGTCCAAAATAAAAATTCCATTTTTTTATTCAACATCTTTCATTTTCAATTCGATTATTTTTTTTGTAAACAAGAGCGGAGGACCGCTTGAAATACAAAAACTAAAATATTAAATACAAAAGAACAACATAAAAACCCCTCATAATCTTATAATCACTATTCTAAAAGTATACATGAAGTTTGCAACATTATATATATACATATATATATATATATATATATATATACATATATATATATATATATAAGTAATGAAATCAAAAATATGTAGTGTTTACCTGATATACGCAATGGTAAACTTCAATTTAATATAAATGCCAGTATTTGTATATAGATAATTTAATCCAAACAATAAAAAGCTCAATACACAATAGAATGTAGAGCTAATTATAAGAGAAAGAAAAATTAAAACTGTAAGTTTAAATTTACAATCAAAATTTATTGTTCGACTGAAAACTCAAAAAGACAATTTACAAAGAGCTTATTCTGCGGAGTTGCAAAGAATGCTATTTTTGCTATTCTTCTCATCAGAATACAGAAGGAAATCAGCAAATTATATTTGTAACAATGCTAGAATTTGCTGGTTATGGAATTAAGTGAAACCGCAATTTATTATAGTCATAAATCGCCAAAAAAAAACAAATAAAAAAATGTTGGATATGTAAAAAAAGTAAATAACAAACTGCGCATAATATTGCAGCTTGCATAAAGATTTTCTCAAGGTAATCCGAAAGGCGAAAATAATTCTTTAGAGAGAATAAAGTCCAAAATTAAATCCAGTGTAATGTTAATAGTCTGGTTGGAAATTACAAACAGCTGAAATAATGGGAATTGGGAATTTTTTTCGGATAGTTCAGAAGAAAAGTTGATCTACACTAGAGTATGATCAAGAAAAATAAATAATAAATAATAAACAATACTTTTTAATTGTAAATTTCAACTTGCAGTCTTAATTTCTTTCTCTTATATATATATATATGTTTATATATATATATATGCTTATATATATATATATGTTTATATATATACATATATATATGTGTGTTTATATATATATATATATTCCATGTTAATATTATTGAGAGAGGAAACATTTAATGGATTTAACGTAGTTTATATAAGTGTGTTGAATACCGAAGTAAAGCAAAGTACACTTATTTATTTTTACATAAAGATTAAGGTATCGCAAAACATTCATGACCACGTTTCTGCCAACTACTTAGAAATGACGACAGAAATCATTAGGCGATGTTGCTTTTATAAAAGTCCAGTCTTTAACAGGTTCTGGATTAAGTTCATGGAAGTTCTAGTTTGGAGAGCAATTACATGATATTAAAAAATAAAATAAATCAAAACGGACAATAAATTAAAAATAAGAATAACAGTGATTACTTGAAAGAGAAAAAATAGATAAGATAATAGAATGAGACGACAAACAAAATAGAGACAAAACCAAATCGCAGAAATAAATGAGGGGAGAAAAAAAAAGGATGAAGGAGGATAAGGGTTTATCACGTAGACAGGCAATGCGTCTGATTTTTACTCGAAGAAGTTCAGAAGGTGTATTAGTAAATTTTTATTTTATATCTGGCTTGACTATAGAAATACATTTAAGTTAAATTTTATTTGGTTTTATTATTAGCGAGTAGTTTTAAATAGTGATTTAAAATCAAAATTGCAGTTAATATCAAATGACCCGAAAAATCGAGTGATATGTGAATTGTTTAATCTTTCGGCCTGTAATGGAATTCACCGATCGATAATAAAAGATAAGAATCAAAATATTTGAATTGAAAAATTAGAAATTAAAGATAAATTGAAGAAGTATTGTTTTCATATATGCTACATTATTGGTTCCCCCTCGCCAATCTTTCACGAAAAACACCCGTCTAGCTGAATCCACTGTGAAAAATTTTCCCCACTCTTTATCTGTGCCTAAATCAAAACGTAGATTCCATGAACAAAGCTTCTTTCTTTGAAGTGCACGCCTGTGGAACTCTGTTCCGTCTGCCTGCTTCCCATCTGACTACAACTTGGATGTCTTCAAGTCTAACATAAACAAATCCTGATGAACCGCCCCCTTAAGTGAGCACTTCATTAAATCTCCACACTAACGTACTGTACTTGCAATAACCCTTATCCCTGAGTGGCTTCCGGGCCTTGATAAGTGGTGACCACCGTGTAAAAAAAAAGGAAAATAAAGCAGGTAGATTTATATAGCAATCATGTAGATATAATATTAAAAAAAACGAATAATAAAATAACTGTTGATTATATAGTTTGTCCTTTTAAGTATTATTGAAAGCTTTCTATTTGGTTACAATGTGATTTAGCTAAATATAGGATGATACAACCTTATATGATGTAAGTAATCTGCGACATAATTGTTTAAATGTAACAATCTATAAATCCAACAATAAAATTAAACACACGAAAACAAATAAAGGGTTTTCGTTGGTATTTGATATAAATAAATATATAAAAAGCCCACAAAAGAAGACAAAAAACAAACAAACAAATCTAACGGTTTTAATAAGAAATCGAAAGTTGTATAAACGAAAAAAGAAGCAAAACACGCGAGCGAACATTTTTAAATCATGAACCCCACTTTGCCCTCTCGCTTCCCGTTAAAGAAAGTGGGAGGACTTTTCAGTTAGAGGAGGTATATGAGCTACTTCGTCTTTAGGTCCTGGCAATCGTGATGATGTCGATTTCAGGAAATAATATAAGATTTTATCTATCTATCTATCTATCCATCTATCTTCTATACTCCTATAAATTCGGGATTATTTTGTGTGTAATGATATTCATAGTAAAACCCATCTTTTCTATTTATTTAAAAAGAAAATACAATTTTCTTATATATGGGTTGTGGGATTGCATTCACTAGCAAAAGATCTAGCTTATTTGCATATTCTTTTAAACATTCATTTTAATTAATTCCCTATTAGGTTTTTCGGTTTTCTAATGGGATGATCATCTCTAGTTAACTATTACATGTAATTATATTCATGCAGATATTCTACATGATTTATACTTGTGTAATATTTGCGTAAAAAGCTTACAGCAAAATTTGACTGTTAAGGGGTCAAAGTTCAACGATTTGATCTTTGAGAACTCTACCAAACTCCTCCAACAATTTGGGGGTCTAAACACTTTAAATCTTAGGTATAGGTTTCTTGGACATGGATCTCACTTAATAACTTAATTTGAGACCAAAATAATAAATGTTGAGGGGTCGTAATAGGGGTCAAAGTAAAAATTGACCTTTTTTTTTAAATATTTTTGCTCAGCATATACCTCCAAACACCCGGGCAACGCCGGGCACCCATGCTAGTATATCTATAAAAGTGAACCTGTCTGTGTGTGTATGTGTGTCTGTGTACATTTCCCTATGCAATAACTCTGTCAATTTTAAGTCAACAGACTCGAAATTTGATACACAGGGTACTGAGATTGGGAAAATCTTTTCAATCCGTTTTCCGCCAGACATTTCGCTGTTAAAGGGTCAAATGCTAGTATATCTATAAAAGCAAACGTCTCTGTCTGTCTTTCACTGTGTCTGTGTACATTTCCCTACACAATAACTCTGTCAATTTTAAGTTTACAGACGCTAAATTTGATATAAAGCGTACTGAAATTTGGGAAAATCTTTGTAATCCGTTTTCCGCCAGATATTTCGCTGTTAAAGGGTCAAAGTTCAACGATTTGAACTAAGAGAACTCTACCAAACTCCTCTGACAATTTTGGGTATAAACAATTGAAATTTTAAATATAGGTTCCTTGGATGTGGATCTAACTAAAAAACTTGTTTTGACCCCAATAAACGTTAAAGGGCTATAATAGGGGTCAAAATTTTAAAAAAGTAACCGTTTTTTATTTTTTGTTTTTTGTTTTTTTACCTCAACATACACCTCCAAACATCCGGGTAATGCCGGGCTGAAATGCTTGTATCTGATAAATTTGTCTGTAACGGCGTTCATAATTTACATAAGATGGTGGTTAAACATTTAGACGCAATAAATTCGGATGTTGCATCTGGGATTGAAAACCTATCATAATTTGGATCAGAGGGGAATTTCTGTAATCAAATTATTATACAAAAGATAGAAAAGAAAAGATTATATATATCCATATAAATTGACACATAAATTAATATACACAACAGAATACACCCACCCACACACTCAGACAAACACACACACACACACATATATATATATATATATATATATATATATATATATATGCTGTTTTTTTTGTAAATTTCAAAATTTAAAATTTTATTAAAAATATTAGAAAGGTTCATATTATTGTTATATATATATATATATATATATATATATATATATATATATATATATATATATATAAAGTTATATTTAGAAAATATGCTTATATGGCATTAGGACATACATTGAGGGTAACTATTATTTTTAATTCAAGTATTCTAAAACAAAATGAAGTCTTAGGGAGCAAGTAGCTAAATAATAATGATTTTAAAATGTAGAACAACAATAGACCATGATTGGCGTTATTCGACCCTGGTAACGCCGAGTGTTCTTTACTAGTACTTAAGTAGAAGTTTCAATTTCACTTTTAAATTTGTTCTTTTATCAACGCCATTCGTTGTGTTATTATAACTTTACAGCATTTCTAACGGTTAACTTCAAGAAACGACGTGTTCAGAATTGCCGACTAAAAAATACTCTTATTTCTTTGCAAATGTAAAGAAAACGGAAACAAACAAAAACGAACACGTTAAATTTTACACACCAAAATGGCGCCTTTGTCGCTTGGTGAGAGATTCTTTTTCAATTAAGTTTTGAAATTAGTTCAAGTCTAAACTTCCCAGACGCGTAAAGTTGTTCTTCATCTCCAATTCTTCTTCGATTTACTAAATAAAGAAACGGGAAATTTTTTAACAAATTCTAAATATATTAACATCACAACAGTTTATACTTGTTTCGAACTATTATACAATGTAATAGTTTGAAATATTGTATATCTATCTATCTATCTATCTCTATATATCTATATCTATATATCTATATCTATCTATCTATATATCTATAGATATATATATATATATATATATATGTATATATATATATATATATATATATATATATATATATATAGATAGATAGATATATATATATATATTTTACACAGTGGTCACCACTTATACAGGCCCGGAAACCAGTCAGTGATAAGGGTTATTGCAAGTACATTACGTTAGTGTGGAGATATGATGAAGTGTTTACTTAAGGGGGTGGTTCATTAGGAATTTATTAACGTTGGACTTGAACAAATCCAAGTTATAGTCAGGTGGGAAGCAGGCAGACGGAACAGAGTTCCACAGGCGTGCAGTTCTAAGATAGAAACTTTGTTCATGGAATCCACGTTTTGATTTAGGCACAGATAAATAGTGGGGAAAATTTTTCACAGTGAATTCGGCTAGACGGGTGTTTTTCGTAAAAGATGTGCGAGGGGGACCAGCGATTGGTGTTCAGACGAGCACCTGCCATGGAAATAACGATAAAACAAGGATAGGCTCGCAAAGTCTCTTCTGTGGGAGAGAGGTTGCAGTGTAGAGAAAAGGGCATTCCCCACTAAGCCACGAAGTTTATTTTGTACTCTGTCAAGGCAGGATAGGCTGTTTTTAGCAGCTCCTGCCGAGATATGTCAGCAGTATTCCATCTTTGGAAGTACTTCGCTTTTATATAGATAGAGAATTGCATCAGTAGTGAGATATCTTCTGGAGCTGTATAAGGATCCCACCATCTTTCCAGCGACCTTGGCAACAGACTTTATGTACGTGTTCCATTTCAGATCAGGAGTAAAGCTCAAACCCAGAAGCTTGTAAAGCTCAAACCCAGAAGCTTGGTTTTAGCATTAAAGGTATCCAGCCACGTCTCCCCCAACTGAACCACACGCTCGAGATCAGAAGAGAGAGAACCAGAGAGAACTTTGTCGTTTACAGCCTTTGATGTGTTGCCGTAGATGGTCGTGTCATCAGCATAGATGTCAACGAATGATTTAAGTATGTGTTTAGGGAGATACAGATCAGGAAGAGAGTTGGGCCCAGGATTGACCCCTGAGGGACTCCAGCATTACTACTGCAGGCCTCTGATTTTTGTCCATCGACCACTACTCTTATGAGCCTATTAGAGAGAAATGATTTAATGATTGAGAAAACATTTCCAGTTATACCGAAGCTGGAAATCTTGTGAAGTAGGCCCTTATGCCATACCTTGTCGAAGGCTTTTGATATGTCAAGAGCAATTGCCCTAGAAAGGAAGCCTTTGTCAAGAGATTCACTAATCCTGTGAGATATAACCGTCAGTACATCTGCGGTAGATCTTGCAGAGCGGAAACCATATTGTGTGTCACTAAGAAAGTTGTTTCTGCTGAGGTGATTGACTATTTCTCTATTTAATATGGATTCCAGCAACTTACTCATAACACACAGGAGACTTATTGGTCTGTACTGAGAGGGAGATGATTTATCACCTGAATTCTTAAATACAGGGCAAACTGATGAGGTCTTCAAGGGAGTCGGAAAGTACTTCTCCTTAAGGCAACGCTTAAACAGTTTCGTAAGTATGGGAGCAAGTTCTGGTTGAATCTTTTTTAACACTATAATTGGGATGCCGTCAGGGCCAGTTGCTTTACTGGAATCAAGGTTCTTGATTAGCTTGGCGACCTCATGCACGGATATTTGTATGTCATCTAGCGTGTTCTGTGTTATAGGAGGAAATTCCTTCGTCGCATAGGGTAGAATTAGCTGCAAAGTTCTTTGCAAATAGGTTGGCCTTGTCTGATGCTGACGAGATTGCCTCTGGTCCATTGATAATGGTTGGGATAGAACGCACACTTCTGTTCAGGATCCTATTTGTTATTTGCCAAAACTGGTGGGAACCAAGCCGCTGATCAGCTACTTTGGATTTAACAGATTGGGCATATAGCTCTCTTGCATTTTTTATTACTCTTTTACAGTGGTTGCTGGCAGTCCTGAAAGTAGCTTTAGTCTCAGTGCATCTATTACGTTGGTAGCTATGGAAAAAGTGATTTCTGTGCGTGATAGCAGAAGCACATTCTGGGAAGAACAATGGCTGGCTGCTGGGTTTTAGTTGGAATTTTTTAGATGGTATGAATTGGTCTATGCCTACAATTAACCATTCGGTCAGATCTGATACTGTAGAGGACACTTCCTTTTTAAACATGGAGTGCAGAGGTAAATCAGATATGAATGTACGGAAGCTATCCCAGTCAGCCATACAGTATCGGTATACAGGGGATGTCTGGGGACTTATTACATTTCGTTTTTATCTTAACTGATACGACGGAGTGGTCGGAGGATCCTAGAGGAGAATGAACGGAACATGAACATAGTTCAGGGGAAGTTGAGAGAAAAAGGTCTAGGAGGCTTGCATATTGACCGGGTGTATCGGGCACACGGGTGGGTTCACGAACAATCTGAGTGAGGTAATAAGCAATATATATATATATATATAGAGAGAGAGAGAGAGAGAGAGAGAGGGAGAGAGAGAGAAAGAGAGAGAGAGAGGGGGGAGAGATGTTATTTGTATTTGTTTTTGCGATACGTTTGAATGAATTCAATTATTTACGAAAATGCATCTTTACTTAAATGCTAGTGTGAATAATTTTCTCTTTAACCAATTTGGTACCTCCAGGTTGGGAGCGACATATATATTATTTTTAAAATATAATCATTCATTTACGCGTGTTTTATTTTGAGGTTAAAAATCCGAATTTTGAATATGTTTAATTTTTCAGTTTTTGTGTTCTAGAGTGTGAAATTCGTTGAACATTGTAATAATTATTTTTCCTTCAGATTAACATCTACCGCACTCTCTCGTCCAGAGACACTTGTCCTGATGACAAAACGGGTCAAGGTGACCAAGCGGGATACGAGATGCAGAAGTAGTCTCCAACAATTACGGTGCCTAGGATTCCCAAATTGTCATCGATCTTGTACTGGCCAGCCTCATTGTTGCTTAACTTCGGGTAGTATTTTTGCATCATATATATATACATATATATATATATATATATATATATATATATATATATATATATAATATTTATTATAATAAATAGTATGTATATATAAAAATACACGTGAACTCTTTCGAACATTAGTGCAAGGAATGAACCATGTCCATACTACATATTCCCAGTTTTTTTAACGTATTTCATTTTCATTTCGATACTTTTTTTTTGACAAAGATTGAAGAACCACTTGAAATATAAAAATAAATTATTACATACAATATATATTAATATATATATATATATATATATATTTATATATATATAAACTAAACATAAATAAAGTTGATTCTTCCTTCATCGTCAAAACAAACGGTAAAAATATATGGACATTTACAGGACTGAATGAACTTCATTTAATCGTGTAAAGGTGATCATATTTTCTTGCAAGCTATCATGAGATCTTGAATTTTTAAATTTCGCCTTGCGCAATCTTTTTAAAAATATTTGAATGTGTTATCCATCGAGACAGAAATGGCGGAAAATGGTGATTTTTGTTTTGTAAAATTTTCAATTTTCAATTTTATTAAAAATATTAGAAAAATGTAATATTATTCTGAAAAATAAGTTGCTAAAGAACAATAAATTTGAATAGATTTTTATTCGTTTAAAAAAGCAGTGTTTTCCTTCCATATTTTGGCCGTGCCTACTATATATGTATATCAAATTTCGAGTCTGTAGACTGAAAGTTGAGGGAGTTATTGTGCATGAAATGTACACAGATAGACAGACAGACAGACACTCACAGGGTAGTGAGATTTGGGAAAATCTTTGTAATCAGTTTTCGGCAAGAAATTTGGCTGTTAAGGGGTCAGAGTTCAACGATTTTACCTTTGAAAACTCTGCCAAACTCTTCCGCCAATTTTGTGTCTAAACACTTTAAATTTTAGATATAGGTTCATTGGACGTGGATCTAACTTAATAACTTGATTTGAGCTCCAAACAATAAATATTAAGGGGTCATAATAGGGGTAAAGCTTTAAAAAATTACCTCTGCGATCTATACCAAATTACTAAATCTTACTTAATCTGGTTTAAAATTTGAAAGTTTACATAAAGGGTATTCAGAGATAGAACCACCTTTTTAATCGGTTTGGGTAAAAAATTTGAGCTACAAATATATAAATCCATGCATGTATGTTGGCATGTGTGCCTAAAACTTTAGACAGGGTCGACGGATTTTGAAGCTCGATTCTTCAGACAACAAATACCGAATAATTGGCTAAAAACATTAATTTCTTCACCCTCAACTGGACACTTGTCTACGGGAAGGGGCTGCTTTTTTCGCCGATATTTTCGAAAGTCATCCCCTCTTTTCGATTGCTACTTTGAATTGTTACTTTTGTCTTCATCCAGAGAGCCTTAATTAAAACTACGTCACTTACGGTTTTGAGGTGGCCGTAACAGCATAGACATCACGTTTTTCCCCGTTCTTTTCATCCTTCGCGGTACGGTTTCGAGCCTGCCTTCCTACTACCACTTATTTTTTCAACACATACCTCCAAACACTCGGGCAATTTAAACTGCATTCTTTATTTTTATTTTTATTTTTTTTTTACATTTTCTTAACTCAAATTCTTTTAAACTATATATTCGGTTTTCATATATGTATGGCTAGGTTTCTTTCCTCTTATCTATTTGCCTTTCTGGTACCAAAGGTACTTAATCTTTATATGCTGGTTAACATGTCGCAGAATAGATCTTATTTTTCCAGGGCCATCTTTACGTTCTTGTGTCTTAATCTTTAAATTAACATTAACGGAGCTCTAACTGATATCCACTTAGATATAAGGCTAGTAAAAAAATAGTAAACTACTGTAAAAAGTAAAATGATTCGAAATGAGAATGATTCTAGGTAAAATATATTAATAAGACTGATCCTTCAATATTTATTCTAAAATATTTTTCTTTCCAACAAGTTTTTTATATGTAATAGCCTGTAAGTCGCATCTTATTTCTTTTTGATGCTTGTAGGCGAAAATATCAACAAAAATTATTATTATTATTATTATTATTATTATTATTATTATTATTATCTTTTTGTAATAAAAATGATCATAATAAAATAATAATAATACGCTAATTCGCTTCGACCGTTATCATTCTATACATCATTTAAAATAAAAATGGAATATTTCAAATCGCACCAACAATTATTATACTGAATCTTCTTAGTCTGAAAATGGAATATTCTAAAATGCTCAATAAATAATGGTATCAAACGGACAGGCTATCGTCAGCCTATGTCTAGTTATTGTTATTATTATTATTATTATTATTATTATTATTATTATTATTATTATTATTATTATTATGCATCAGTTCAGTCATTATATTAATACGATTTTCAATTCTCTCTGATCCATTCAGGTGAAACAAATGAAAAGGAGACATTCCTTTTGGAATGCCCTTATGTGTGCGTTTTCATTATTATTATTTTATTTATTTTTTGCTGTAAGATTAATTAGTCGTGTTAACGCTAATAGCGATGTGCTTCCTAACCTATAAAGTTAAATTCTTTATTAAAAAGTCAAATTATTTTATATACTTTATGTTACTCCATATTGTTGAACCTACACACACAGATACACACACATAAACTCTTTCTATTGACTTAGAACGCTGACACGACTTTGATTTTTCTATGCAATCTACAATCGTAGAACATTTCTCTATTTATAGTTTGCTAGTGAGAGATTATCATGGGAAAATCTCATGGCAAATCTTACACTTGGGTATATCTGCTAATATATATATTAGTATATTTAGGCAGCATTTTTTCTTTTATGCAGGTTTAATTAAATAGCACAGATAACTCTTGCTTGTTTTTTCTTGTAATCCTCCTTTTTTCTTTGTCGGACCATTTTCCGAACGTTTTTTCTGAGTGAAAAAAGAAATTTCCCATAATCGCGAACAGTTTCGACCTACATTGGTCATCCTCGGGCGAGTAGTAAAAAATAAAAAATGAAATTGAAAAAAGAAATTTCTCATAACGTTCGGGATTATGGGAAATTTCTTTTTTCACTCGGAAAAAACGTTCGGAAAATGGTCCGATAAAGAGAAAAGGAGGATTACAACAAAAACAAGCAAGAGTTATCCGTACTATTTAATGAAACCTGCATATATATATATATATATATATATATATATATATATATATATATATATATACAAACACACACACATATATATATATATTATATTGCAAAAATATGTAGTTATTTATGTCAGAATATATAGACACAACTATATAAACACATATACTAATATATATATATATATATATATATATATATATATATATATATATATAATTAAAGATATATACAAAATATGTGTTACTACATATGAATGTATACATACACCCACATTTAAAAACATCATTTATATATATATATATATATATATATATATATATATATATATATATATATATATATATATATATAAAGGTAGAGAAAGGTCTTTCTTTATGGAGGACATTTAATGGTTTCACTCGAAACAAAAACGCATGTCATTTCAGCTTATGTTTTTCCTTTTTTCTGATTATTTCCACCGTATTTTTTAATGCATTTTTATGTTGTCATGGATTTATTTATTCTATATTTGTATTTGTAATATATCTCCCATTGTACCGTTCCTATTGCATCTTTTATTCTTTCATTCCCTTTCTCCTTCAGAGATGAATTACGACATCAACCCGCATGCACATACATTGCGCGCATTTCCGCGTGAGCTCATTTCTCTGCTTGTAGTGGCGACCTCGGATTCCGCTCGGTGGTAATGTCTCTCGGACGGTCACGCTTCTTAATGGAATTTGATTTTCATTTTTAATCTTTTAGATTCAATGGACGTATTGATGTTGAGTTGCATCAAAGTTTTTTTAATGAGTCTGTCTTTCTGTCTGTCACTTTCCTGTTTTAAATATAGCATTTCACCTTTTCCGCTTCTCATGTTTGAATACCTATTTTTCGTCCGTATTTACATGTCGATACACGTGGGCACAGGTCGATTCAATGTAACTTTTTTTATGTGGGTAAACAATTTTCATACAATGGGGCTCTCTGCATGAAGACAAAAATAACAATTGCCTTAGTTTAGAAAGATTTCTACTTGACTGACCCTGGAGAATAGATGAAGTGTAGTATCATAGCAGATAATTCACTTTGAATTATTATTTTTTTTTTTTTTTTTGCAAAAATCTTAAACGGTTACATTGTTTTAAAATTCAAGAAAAAGTTATTAAAGGGAATTTTGATGCTAGTTGATTGTCAGTGCAGTGTATACAAGTGCCCTAAGTTCTACGAAGCACAGTTCGTGGTACTTGTGGTGAATTTGAACCAGATGTAACTAAACGTTTGTTCTTCTACATTGGGAACATGGCGTCATGTGCTCGAGTTTGACTGCATCTGACGAAAGACGCCAATCAATGCGCGGCAAAGAAGCAGACGATCTTTGGGGAAAATATTGGAAGAAAAACAACTGGACCAGCCGAGAGCTTCTCGACAATTATCTTTTCGATTTTATATAGAGACAGGAATTTGGTAATGATCCTTTTGTCTGTATCTTAAGCTATATATATAGGAAAGCTACCCGATTTCTTCTACATGAAAAAAAAAACATGCGCTGTCTTTTCTCACTCCACTTTAACATCGTCCAACACGACCGTAATAAAGTCTGCATAATCCTAAGGGAATACCCAAGCTGTCTTAACTTAATTTAATTTTTTTTAATCGGTTACCCAACCCCACTCTACAGGGTAAAAATGTTTCTGGATAGAAAGAAAAAATAAAGAAAACATGCAAAAAAAAAAAAATAATATATGAAAAACCCATAAAATATACTTTTTATACCTTTGTATGAAAAACAAAAAAGAATTCGTTTTCTTATTAGTTTTTTTTTACGTGGGGGGGTCACCACTTATCAAGGCCCGAAGGCCACTCAGGGATAAGGGTTATTGCGTGTACAGTAATTAATGAGATAGTATTGTAGTAATCATTGATATTGGGGATTTGATAGAGTGTCTTACTTAAGGGGGCGGTTTGTCAGGAATTTGTTTATGTTGGACTTGAAGACATCCAAGTTGTAATCAGGTGGGAAACAGGCAAACGGAAGGGAGTTCCACAGTCGTGCACTTTTGAGAAAGAAGCACTGCTCATGGAATCTACGTTTGGATTTAGGCACAGATAAAGAGTGGGGAAAAAAGATTGGCGAGGGTGGGCGAGAGATTGGAGCTCAGACGAGCACTTCCCATGGAAATAACGATAAAACAAAGACAGGTTCGCAATGTCTCTTCTGTGGGAGAGAGGCTGCAGGGAAGAGAAAAGGGCATCCCCCACTAAGCCACGAAGTCTATTTTGTACTCTGTCAAGGCAGGATAGGATGTTTTTAGCAGCTCCTGCCCAGATGTGGCAGCAGTACTCCATCCTTGGACGTACTTGGCTTTTTTTGTTTGACCAAAAATAATTGGTTGAAAAAAAATATATATATATTTTTATTTATTTTTTTTTTTTTCACTTAAAATATTTTTTACAAGAATATAACAGCAATAGTTACGGTAAGTCGTTGTTTCTTTTTTATTTTCGTTACATATTTTACATATTATTTATACGTTTTCTTCGAATTTTTCTTTGAGTAGCGTTATTACGCTTTGATGATTAGCGACACTCGACGGAAGCTGGCGGTTGACGTCATATTCCGAGCAAAGCCGAACGGCCAGTTTATAACGTCTTGTTCAAATTCTACACAAGTACCCATAAAAAGTACTTGAAAAACAAGAATCCCACACTGCGGTGTTTTTTCAGTTTTATTAAATAAAAACAAGGATATGTCAGTTTTACATTTTTTTAGTTTGCAGTTAGAAAAAATGCTTTTAATAGAATTTTCTTTCCCGTATTTCATGCTTACATTTGAAATAATAATTTCGTCAATCTATTACTCTTAGGTTCGAAGTAGCATTTTCCTTGCCAATCAGGCCTTTTATATGGACACATTTTCAGTCGATTCGTTCTTATTATGTTTATTTTACTGAGCCTTCTAAACACCATCCTCGAATGTTTTCAATCTATCTGCACAAAGGTTTGTACATATAGACTACGGCATAATCACGTTGACACACCCGTTCTCATCAGAGCATAGAAGTTAAGCAATGTTGAATCTGGCTAGTTTGGAATTCTAGGCGCTGTATGTACTCTCTGCTCATATCGGAATTGTTTCCAGTCGTCCTAAACATCTTATTGCCACTGGTATTTAACAACGCCGACTCGGGAGATGTGTGGTTTGAGATTGCGAAACTCTTACCAGAAAAATTCAACACACAGGCACCCTTACAGTGGTTATCCATAGTCTGTCAAGACTAGAGAATCTACAATAAAGGTATCGCATTAGAATCTAACATGAGGATTCTTAACCGTGCAAGTAAACCGTGATATTACGTTTCTGAATTTTGGAGATGAGGATTGGTTATTCGTATTATTTGGATAAACCAGACTACTATTCTCATCTTCAGTTATTTTCACAACGTTTCGGTCGATGTAATCTCAAACCTTCTTCGGGTGTATCTTGTCGAACTCAGGAATGTTTCTGCCGAACTCGGGAATTTGGATGGAATTTCTAACGGAACCTATTATTTACTTCACGGGGGTAGAATTTTCTTGTTCCTCAACCCTGACTAGATAAAAGTCCTAAGTAGATTGCAATTGTATTTTCCAGTCGTCTACATTGAGAATTGAAACTTCAACCTTTAGGTGATTATCAATTTTAAAATTGATTTTTCCAATTACTCTAACGAACACGCCAGATGTCCTTGTGCAAGCTATCTCCGTGATGCAAGTAAAGGGTTTCGTTCAAAATTACGTACGAATTCACGAGTTCGACAAAATACACCTGTAGAAGTTTGGAGGTTACATCGACCGCAACGTTTGTGAAAATTACACTCAAGATGAGAACAGTAATCCGATGAATCGACATAATGCGAAGTAAACCCTGACCAAATATTCAAAATAACGAAGTATTCAACGCCCATATAAGATCCCTATACACGTGTACACACTGATCAATACGACGAATACAGCAGGCTCTCCTAATGATGTCATTTTAGATAACAGCACTTAGCTGGATACTCCACCAGAGCAGGTAATCCTTGTTCTGGAAAAACTTCAGAAAAACGACAGGAATAACTGGGTAAAGTTTCCAAACTATACCTGAATAATGTCGGAGGTTGTAAAAATAATACTAAGGATAAGAACAGTGATCCCATGAAACCAAATAGTACATTTTATTGGTATTTGTCTCTAATTAGGAATCGTAATACTTAAATAGGTATTTGATTCTTGCCTTTTAAATGTATTTTAATAGCGAAATTCAGAAGTGGCAGTTACATCGTTAGTCGCGCTCATCACATGGATGCATCTTAAGTCGACCCGGTCTTATCTTGCATATGTCACTGTATTCATATACGTGTGTTCACGCATCTACGTGTCCCCATGCAGATCCCTGTGTCTACGTCTAGATTTGTGGTTACGTATATCTGTCATATATAGATACGTAATTATACGAATTCCACATGAAACGTTAGCTGAGTCTAATATGGCTTCCATTACGATGTATCAGCTGCTTGCGTTCCCAACTGGAAACATAGCAGCTCTTGTAAGAGTTTAACAACTCATCTGATTCTATTGTTAGAAAATGGCGTTTCCTTATTCGGCGGTCGTCGGAATGGCAAAAGCATTTCCCTAATTTCTACGAAAATGTGAATACCGGTAAATAACGGTATCAACCTGAAATATTCGAATAATCGAAATATGTAATCATGATTGCGACGTAATTACGGAAAATGGCAGATAACAAAGCCGCGGCGGTGACCAGTAAATGATAGTCCTGGCTGATCTTAATTGAATGTGTCCTATCCAACTGAGCTTGTTAGCAAGCGTAGCAGGAGGGCCGCTAAAACAAGACGAGATAGAAGTATCGTCAAGCGATCCAGAAGACAATGTCAAGTCGGCCATGTTGATTGCAATCGTCGAAGGGAAGAGAGAGAGAGAGAGAGAGAGAGAGAGAGAGAGAGAGAGAGAGATGAAATGAGAAAATCGGGCAAGGGGAAAGATGAGGAAAGGAATATGGAAAAAGGTAGGAGGATGGAAGCAAGGAGTTACAAGGAGTGGAATAAAGAAAACTCCCTCCTCAGATCTGACTAAAATAGAATCTTAAAAGATGCAGAACGAAGGCGTCGTATTTGTCTTTACATACGTACTCTAAATAAGCATCATTTATCTAGTCTTATGTACCCCTGTACTCTCTATCTATCAATAATTGCTTATTTATATATATATATATATATATATATATATATATATATATATATATATATATATATATATAGAGAGAGAGAGAGAGAGAGAGAGATAGATGATTTTTATATTCATATTTTTTATAATTTTATACTGTTTTATACTTTTTATTCTTTGTATTTTATCCCCTTATTCTACCATTCGTTAATCTTCTATCTTATTCATTCGTATTTTTTTAATATTTTAGCCTTTTATGAGTTTAGCTTTTTTAGCTTTTATTATTTTATTATATTTATTATTTCTAATAATTTATTCTTCATTTGAACATCCAGTTGTAATTCCAATACTCCTACTTATATATACTGAGCTAGCATAATTTTCCTATTTCAAGTAACCCCCTTTCATAGTTATAACCCATAGATATGATTAAATAAACATCCACTTTAAATCACTTCTCCTATATTCTTCCTGATAGTATAGATGCGCACAGGCACACATATATAGGGTGACAAAAAAAGCTAAATGGAGGCCATCTAGAACATATGCTGTAGAACGGAGAATAAAAAGGCCAAAGACTCTAGCGTTTTGATGTGATGTTTGAAATATCTCTATCTATATAAGAGCCAAGTACGTCCAAAGATGGAGTTCTGCAGCCACATCTGGGCGGGAGCTGCTAAAACAGTCTATCCTGCCTTGACAGAGTACAAAATAGACTTCGTGGCTTGGTGGGGGATGCCCTTTTCTCTTCCCTGCAACCTCTTTCCCACAGAAAAGATGTAGCGAGCCTGTCTTTGTTCTATCGTTATTTCCATGGCAAGTGCTCGTCTGAGCTCCATTCTCTGGTCCCCCTCGCCAATCTTTTTCAAAAAACACCCGACTAGCTGAAACCACCGTCAATAATTTTCCCCACTCCTTATCTATGCCTAAATCAAAACGTAGATTCCATGAACAAAGCTTCTTTCTTAGAACTGCACGCCTGTGGAACTCTGTTCCGCTTGCCTGTTTCCCTCCCGACTTCAATCATGGCACTTACCTTCTTTTTCCCGACTTCAATCTGGATGTCTTAAGTCCAACACAAACAAATTCCTGATGAACCGTCCCCCTAAGTAATGGCACCTTATCAATTCTCACATAATATTGCTACACTATCCCATTGGTTACTGTACACACAATAACCCTTATCCCCGAGTGGCCATTGGGCCTTGATAAGTGGTGAACTCCATGTAAAAAAATATATATAATATATAATAAACTAGTTATGACCAAAGTTCTATTTTATTCGTACAAAACACAAAGAAACGGGGCCTAATTAGAGTTGTATTGAACCTATCATGGCACTTACCTTCTTTTTCCCTTAAATGGTATATCCCTCCTCTATCAAAGAGATCAGTTTAGTTCTCCATCTCCTTCCCTAACAGCTTCAATATTTTTGCCATGTTCCTCTCACGCACATTTATCTCGCTCCTACCATAGCTATTGTTATACGTCGCATCCCTAACATGTTACTTTGCATCTTCTCTCCTCTTCTGGTGAGAAGCATTAGACTTCGAAATACCATGGTATAAAGAGTTTTACTTATCCCACAACCCTAATGTATGTATCCTACTGGAGAAACGAAGAAATCGATAATATTAGTATATGTTTTATATTGTCGTTTTCGTATTTTATTGGTATTCTATAAATGCTTCAAAGCAATTTGCTAAACTTTGCATTATCTCGATAAGTCTCGTCTTAAATAATCGATTTTCTCTCATATACTAGCAGGATGACCCCACGTTGTCTGGGGTTTAATAAAGATCAACAAATGTTTAACACTCCCATATTTAATTATCCTTGAAATCAGTGGAATCGCCTATTTTTTAAATCAAATCGATTGTTATCTCTATTTGGAACCCATCGCGGTGCACCCGGAGCAAGCTTCACATTCCTTCCTATAGTGACTTCGCAATAATACATTGCACTGTAGAGAACCTGGGTTGATTTTATAAAATGCTTTTTATATATAATAGCTAGAATGAAATGTTTAAAAAGCAAAAGTCAAGTATCATACTTCAATTAGGCTTTCAGCAGAAACATTCATTTAGAACGCGCCACTGTCGTATTAAAGCACTTACTCTATATTTTACATGTTTGGCCTTTCTACTTGCTTGATGATAATGGCTTGAATTTTTTTTAAAGATAGCATAGACTAAACAATTATATTCTCTTTACAGCCCCACCCTCCCACTTTCCTTTATCTCGCAATTCCTTAAACGTTACTATCTAAAGTGCGGAAGATGATCACGATTTTTTTAACGGTTAATTTATAAAAAGAAGTCTTTTAAACGCTGAAGTTTTTAAAGCTAACATTTCTTAAACAGTTTGAATTTTTAAGATTGCAACTCTTTCGAGATAAATTGTTGCGATATCATTTAATAGTTTTATCATTTTAGATTCAAATGTTAATGATTACACTTTATTCCAGTATTTAACTTGGATTTTTATTTTTTTAATTGTTATATTTAATCATAGATTTTGTCGTCCATAAAAGCTCTTTATTATGTCTTCCAAGTTTATTGCAAAAATAGATTAAGCAATCGTATCGATTTACAGTCAGTGAGAGGAGAATCCCCTTAAACACGCCAACTGAGCTTTTATTAAGTAAATTACTTTTTCTTTCTTAATGGAGAGTAGATAATGCATTGTGGATGCATTATTGGCAGCTTCCGTTACTCTCGCTTCTCTTTATTTGTCCCTCAGTCCTCATTTTTAATGAGTGATTTTTCTGACAAAGGGAGAAGATAAAGCAGTATTTTGCGTGAACAGTCGCCAGATTTTGTAGAAAATTTTCTGTTTCTATGTATATCCTTGTAGCCATGTCACTAGTAAATGTTTTATTTGGGCTGACGTTATCCGCTTACAGTATTAATACTGAAGTCCCTCAGAGATCCATCCTGGGCCCAACTCTCTTCGTGATCTCGATTAATGATTTTCCAAATCACATTCTTACATCATTCGTAGATATTTATTCTGATGACACTATAATCTTTGGTAGCACATCTAGGACTGTAAACTACCTAGTTCTTTCCGATTCTCTCTACTCGGATCTTGAGTATGAGGTACAAGGGGAAAGAGGGGGCTGGTTAATTTTAATTGATCTAAAACCAAGCTTTTATCTTTACATCATCAACCCTCTGATACCTATCTGGCATCAATTGAAATGAATGGTTCTCCTTTGGGGGAGGCTTCGTGTTTTGACAAGCTTCTGGGTTTGACCATTACTCCTGATCTGAAATGGAACACATACATCAAACCCGTTGCCAAGGCCGCTGGAAAAATGGTTGGATCCTTCTATCGATCCGATAGATATCTCATTGATGATGCAATTCTCTATCTATATAAGAGCCAGGTACGTCCAAGGATGGGGTACTGTTGTCACATCTGGGCAGCAGCTACTAGAAAGATTTATCCTGCCTTGATATAGTTCAAAATAGAATTCGTAGCCTCGTAGGGGATGTCCTTTTCTCTTCCCTGCAACATCCTTCTCACAGAAAAGATGTTGCGAGTCTGTTTGCTTTATCGTTATTTTCATAATAAATGCTCGACTGAGCTCCAATTAATGATCCCCCTCGCCAAACTTTCACAAGAAACACTCGTCTAGCTGAAAACACTATCAATAATTCCCCAACTCTTTATATGTGCCTAAACTTAAACGAAGATTCCATGAACAAAGCTTCTTTCTTAGAAATGCACGCCTGTGGAACTGTCTTTCGGTTTTCTGCTTTCCAGCTGACTACAATATGGTTCTCTTTAAGTCCAACGTAAACAAGTTCTTGATGAGCCGTTCCACTTAAGTTGACAAATTTACCGAATTTCCATCATTAATGATTACTATATTGTCTTATTTTACTACTGTACGCCCTTTAGCCCTTATCCTCGAGTGGCCTCTGGGCCTTGATAAATGATGACGTCTATGGAAAAAAATAATGTTTAAAATGCAAAAATGAAGTATAATGGTTCAATTTTGCTTAAAACATAAGCATTTATTTCGAACGGATCCCTGTCATATCAAAAACATACTGTTAATTTTATGTGTCGGGCCTTTCGGCTTGTGTAGTAATAAAACGGCTCAAATGCATTTGTGATGTTCGGCTGTATAAAGTATTAACTTTGGTCGAAATAGCTGATGAATTCAATTATCAATTATCGATACTTATCGAGTAGATTTCGATACAAAACGTATCTTTACCGGACACATAAATATCTTGTGAAATTTCATAAAAAATAGTCAAATCGTTTTGGAGTCCATAGGCGAAACATACATATCTTGTTTATATATAGTACATATACTATATGGTCAATCCGGCGTTATCCGGGATTGAATGATGATCAACGAATGTTTCACAATCCTTTATTTTTATTGTCATCGAAAACTGTGAAATCGCACATTTTTCAATCAAATTTATTATTTACAATCTCTAGTTGAAGACACATCAAGATGCACCGAGAGGAAACTTTAAGCAGTCCATAATACATTGGTGTCTACATTGCACTGTAGAGAGCCTACTGTTTATTTTATTAAATATTTATATATATATATATATATATATATATATATATATATATAATGGCTTGAATTAAAGGTTTAAATGCAAAATAAGGTATCATGCTTCAATTGTGTTCTAAACGGAATTATTAATTTCGAACACACCCCTCTGTCATATCAAAAAACCTACTGTTGATTTTTTTATGCCTGGCCTTATTGCTTCTACGGTGATCATGGCTTGAATTTAACTTTCAAATGAAAGCGTCAATTATCATGATGCAATTGTGCTTTAAAGAAAAAACACATTTTAGAAAGAACGTGTTGATTTTATGTCGGGCCTTTCGGTTTGTGTGGTAATAAAACTTCTCAAATGGATATGTGTGGTTAGGCTGTGGAAGATGATAACTTTCGTCAAAATCGCCTTTTCATTTTGTGATCGGATTATTTCGATTATCAATTATCGATACTTATCGGAGACATTTCGATACAAAACCTATATATAAACATTGCAAGACACAGAAAGTACCTTCGTCAGAAATTTAATAAAAATCGGCCCAGCCGTTTTCGAGTCTGTAGTGAACCAACTCACATACAAAGACACACAGATACACACTGACCGAGTTTCCTTTATATATATATATATATATATATATATATATATATATATATATATATATATAAAGAGAGAGACAGATAGAGAGAAAGATCAAATGTATTTATACACAAAATGAAGTCATCTAACAGCAATCAGTAGACCAAACCTTCGTTAATTATATAGGTTGAAATGTATTCTCACACACATTCTCACTTTTATAGATATTTAAATTAGCAGGCCGCCCGGCGGGGCCCGGTCGTAAAATACGCAAAAATAGTATACTTAAATTTATACAGAAATTCAAACAGGTGCCTGCGAATATATTGTATTTTCTAAACAGTTCACTTCTTGTAAGTAAAAAAAAATACTGAACCTGAGATCGAAACCAAAACCTAAAGACAATGAGAAAAGTATTAAAACCATTAAGCTGGCTTGACACAATCTTTAAGACGTCTTTTAAAACCTAATTATTTTTAACATAATGAATCTGTCATGTGATCGTTTCATGCATGCGCACCCGTGAAAAAATTAAAAATTCGATATACCATTTTTTTTTATTGTGAATCCTTAACAGCCAATTTTTTTTTCGAATCAAAAATAATTAAAAAGTTTTCCTGAATATGCTATATATCAAATTCTGAGTCTTTAAATCAAAAATCTGTTGAGCATATAGGTTGAGCGGTGTCCTAACCCTCACTCTTTCTTCACTTTTTTACATATATAGATAGATTAGTACCACAAAAATAGTCTTCGAATTAGACTCTGATTTAAATAAATTAACTCTGTCAAAGGTGATATAAGCATTGATTGTAAAGATATAGTTAGAAAAATAATTTAACAATTAAAAGAATAATTACCCGTACCTTTACAGCATCACACATTCTGCAGTAGATTTGTTTAATTGAATAAGCATTATCCAATTTTGTAGGGTGCTTTTGTTCTTATATATATTAGACAGGTCATTAGATATCGCCCCGAAATTCATAGATAAGAAAATAGAACTAGAAAATATACAAATTACATGCAGGTAATTCTATTTTATAACGTTAAAAATTGAGTAACGACATAATACCAGCAAACTTATTTGATGTGAAGATAGGCCGTACGACAGTGTACACACACACACACACACACACACACACACACACACACACACACAAATACACACACACAAATATATATATATATATATATATATAACAAGCATATAATGTTGAAGTAAAATTCATGTGGGATTTTCAATTTTGATATTAAAACTGATTATGGAATATTTGTTTATAAAATATTCGGTAAAAGAACGTGTTTCCCCTCCTCAAACAATAATAGGCGTGGCTAATGATACACTACCAAAAACTCTATGTTCATAATAATTTATATACAGACGCCAAAGTGTCTCTGGAAATGTATATGCAATAAAGTCGATTCGCCGTCAATGCGTGTGGATGTGACGTATATCAATCATATGCACAATGGCCGTTCATAATGAACAACAACACATAGTTCTACATTGTTTCCCTTTATTCTGCGGGTTGAAACGCTGAAGCAGAAATACATTTATCCGAAAGGAACACCATGAGACTAGCTATATTTTATAAATTTATTTTCTGCGTTCACGCTTTCTTACGAATTTTTCTATGTTCCTTCTTAAATGCGTCGATTAAATATTCGAAGTGATCGTAAGCGAACCTGTTAGTCTTAATCTCCAATCTGTGACTGACCGATTCTCGTCCTGACGCGTGCTTTACCTATAATTATCAAAACCTGTTTCTTTGTTAAGTAATAAGTTACGCAAATTTTCGCGTTCATTATCGTTAACTTCTGTTCGCATTGTAACATTCAAATCTTGTTATTATAACACTACGCTGGGTGTGCAAATCCTGGTTTCTCATTCCCGTGAGTAACGGGGCTATGATCTCCAAGAGATATCCAGACGTGCCTTCTTACAAGTTTTAAGAGAAGGAAGAAAAGTTACACGGCTTGTTAAAATGCAACAGGTTCACTCAACGACGTCAATCTTGGCGAGAGGCAAAATAGAAAAACAAACCATCACGTTCGCTGAGATGTGTCAGCTGTTAACAACAATTCTAAGCAAAACACGGGTGAAGGTTTGCATTTTAAACGGATATATTTGAAAACAGTGTTAATAAGAGTAAATTTACAATTTTGCTAATAGTAAAAAATGAGAGAGAAAAAGTATGAATAATAATGTGTGTACAGCGTGAAACGATATAATTGTCGCCCTCGAAAAGACGACATAATTCCATTTCCGTTTTATGAAAACCGGTTTTCATTTTTTGTTGCAGGCTATCTACTAGTCGACCAGTTGTGTACCAATCCCAAGAGTGATAGGAGCCTTGTATCATGTCTGAAAGTGATACAATATTGAACGAGCGAGATCGAAGATGAGCTGCTGTACAACTTCCTATCGATCGAATATATGACAACAAGATATTTGCCAGCACCTTCAAAATGAATCGCTGGATTGACACAAATAACGGGGACATACCTAAGGTGATGAAAACAAAGTTTCCGGTTACGGTATGATCTTTGGTGTGGTTTCAAGTGAGTACAACATCATGCCACCTCACATCTTCGAAGTCGGCTTACAAGTCAGCACCAAATTGTACCTGGGTATGCTGAAGAGTGTGGTGATCCCTTTGTGCAATCAGGTGGCCGCTGACAGATCCTGGATGTGGAAGCAGGACTCGGCGCCGACCTACAAGTCCAAAGAGACCCAGGCTTAGCTTCAGAAAGAATGCTATGACTTTGTACCCTTCTCTCATATGCCTCCTTCCTTCACGACCTGAACCCGCTGGACTACCTCGTTTTGTCATACATCAACATCACGAAAATAACCTCCCACAACAGTAAACCTAGCCTGGTCATTGCGATCTGTCAAGTATTCGCTGAGCTCCTGCTGGCGCTTATGGAAAAGGCATGCTCCCAGTTCCGGACCCGTACAGAGGCTGAAGGCGGCTACATTGAATAGATGTCAGCTTGTCATTATACTTGAATCAGCTTAATTGAATTTTTTAATAAGTTTTAAAATAAAGTTGTAGCACTGTTTTTTAGGGCGACAACTTTATCGTTCCACCGTGTACAACAACTTCTCTGTCAGTGGAGGAGACATCCTTCACGACTGAGGCAATTTTTATTTTTTTTTCCTTTTCTCCAAGTTAAAAAACGACCCTGGTGTCTAACTCTGTCCCGTGGGGAGGCATTGTAAATAGGAACAACTTCAACAACTTTTTATTCTTCTTATTTTTTTTTTGTTTTTGTTTTATTTTCCTTAATGTTGGGGGGATTATCTTGCAGTTTCGAGTTTACTCGCCGTTTGTAGTCCTGTTTAATTATGTTGCTAATTTTCTTTTATTTCAGGAGGTTTTACGGACCTTTGCAGTTCTAGGCGATGTTCTCCTTTATACTTCCTGTATGGAACTGGTCTACTTTTCTGTCGAAACTTCGCAACTCACTTTAGCCCTTATCTCAGACTGAACTCACTTCAGAAGTCTCCAAGACATAACATAGGCTGAAGGCTGACAGGATTGCTGCAAACTGGCAATACATCGACGGACCTCTGCAGAACTCTGACGGAAATTTGCGGAACTGCTATTTATACTGAGAATGTGGTCGGGCAGCGCACGACTCTCCTCGATCGACTAATCAACAGGTATTGCATAGATTCACCCAGAAGCGGATTTGTCAATCGTTAATACTAACCCGACTGACTCCAAGGTAAAATATGATCTCATAACGGTGGGTCAAATGTTCAACTCTCTTTCGAGTTGAGATTTTCGTTTTGCTATCAAGCGAAATGACGATCCACTTTTGTGCGTAGATAAATCTTTAATAAATAATTAAAAAGTAATTGTTTCAATCGAAATCTCCAACCTGATTCACAAACAGACTTGCATTTTACCTTTTTGCGCAGAAATAAATCCTCAATAAAACAATTCCTACTTCTTATTTTCGTGCGGTCGCTGCGTTCAATTCTATTATGTAACCCCAAAACAATAACATCAATCGAAATTTCAGAACGAATTAACACCTCTTCTAGATTGAAATATCTTCAACCGAATAATTGTTATTTGTCATTGTCGCATGGTTATTGCGTCATCCATTATCCAGCCAAATACGCATATATGATGATATTTACTAGTGGACATATTGCTTATGTAATGAGGGCCCGTAGGTATTGTGACAATCAGCTTGGTTTGGGCGGTGAATCTCCCGGGACTAGCTACTTCGGGGAGACATTGACGCTCTGTCCGAGCGACAGCGTTACATTCGCCCCTGATTTGTATTCGTCTTTTTATCTCGTAGAAATACAACGTTTGACTTCCCATCAATATTATTAGACACCAAAAAATTAATGTTCACTTCCCTGATATCTTTTCTACTGTAACTACAAGCAAGTTACGGTTCTCTTCAAAATAAGCAATAAGGAATGCGAATTTAAAGATACATAAAGTACAAAACATTAAATCTTGGGTTATCGGTTAGTCTATATAATGCCCTGATACTTCATCCATGTGAAAGTATAAGAAAGTTCGGTGATTGCGGCTACTATATGCAAAGTCTTTTTATTAAAGAAATGTAATTCACAGTTCATCTCTTCTTAACAAGAGGAACAGCTCTTGTTTTTGAGTTTCATAACAGTCTCTCTTGAGCCAGTCCTTTTTTGTTCAAACATTTCTCAAACGAAAAAAAATTCTACTTAATTAAAACAGTCAATTATCTCTGGCCAATTGTTTGATTCTTGTCTTAGCCTGCCAGTCCGAAAGAAAAAAAAGGAAAATAATTATAATGTCTTTTCTGATTTACTGATAAGTTAGTTCCGATCGATTATCACCCAGTGTCATTTGGGATATTTCCTTCACCGCATCTTCTCCGAACGCCAGATATAAACCGCTAGTGACTTTCCTTCGTTCGTCGGTCAGTTAAGGTCATTCCCTTCACTTAAAATATACTTTCCAGATTTTTCCTTCTTCGCGCCACACTCACGTCAGCGTCACAAGCTTCCAATTTGTTAATTTAGTCTTTCTTATGGTTCATTGAATTCGTAACTCCCTGGATGACACTGATACCGGCGATTTTTTATTCCGCCTTTAGCTCTCCTCTAAAGTTCTACAGTATTTAGCGTTTCTAGCACTGCTGCTTTAGAATTACTAAGTTATTTCCTGTCCATCCGTTGGGCTCTATTATGTTGGCCCTTCTAGTCAAGACCACAATTGGCTATACTGGTCACGAGAGCAACATGTGGGGTTATTAAGTCGTTATTGAATATATCACCTTAAATCGGTCTAAGATATGGTCAGACTCTTACGCCAGAGACGTTTCTACATTCATCTCTATTCACCAGGTCAGTCCCTTGACCAAACTTTATCCTTTCCTGGATTGACAGACTATTGTCTGTAGGCGGCCATTCTTTCCCTCGGGCATTAACTAATTTCATCGGTTTGCGGTAAAACTTCTTATCATTCATGATGGAACCAAGTAGAAACCCCTTCTACTTACTCGCTACACGGATACCTGAAACCACACTGATCAATACGAGGTAAATGTGGTATTTTAGTGATTATTATTATTTCCGCTACCGAGGACATCATCAAAGTACAGTCTGTACTTATTTCGCTTCCCATTTCCAGCTGATCCGGTGTCATATACAACCTAGATTCTCGCAACAGCGTTACATGATTGTAACTATTTCATATGGCATTGCAAATTGCCAGTCTATTATTGTTTTACATAATTTGTTTTCTGGCAATCTTTCTGCTTCCAAAATATTAGCTACTAAGTGGTCACCCGGTGTTACACAGTCGTACAATGCGCTTAAACAGGCTATTTTAATCTATGTAAATTGTGTATGTATTATTATAGAATCAATATTCTATTGAATAATATATATTGCGAGGAATAATTCGCAAAAAAAATTAAAAGATAAAATAATAATAATCATAAGGTTGTTCATTTTTAGGCTGTTAAATTTTTGTCTCAATCAAGAGTGCCTGTTTGTTTAGAGATGGATTTAACATATTAATAAACGACATTGTCTAACTCTTTCCTATTGTAGAATAGGGTAAAGTAAATAAGGATGGATAGGGAGCAAGTAAATAAGATCCTTGAAGTAGTTACTGCGACATGATCACTGAACGACAGCTTTCAACTTCGAAATAATCAAGTAAATTGACATACAGAGGCTAAGTGGTTAATGCCACGGACTAAAAACTGAGTTTCCAAGTTCTAGTCCAGCTCGTTCTAAAAGAAAAAACACTTTCATCACACTCACACTTGACCTTGTGTCTAATCTCTCGAAGAAGCAGTAAATAAAATAAATATTGGGAGCTGGATTTCCTTACACTAATAAATAATTTTGGGTCTAACTCCGCTCGCTTGGTGAGACAGAAGATGGCCGTTGTTTTCAATGCAACATGTTTATTTGTATTATTTGGATTATTCAGACTACTGTTATCACGTCTCGGTCGATGTTACCTCCAACCTTCTTCAGGTGTATATTATCAACTCAAGAACTGTTATGTCGAACTCGAAAATCTGCAAATAATTTTGAATGGAATCTTCTATTTAATCTCCGGGAGTAGCATGCAATCGTTCCGTCAGTTATGACTGGTAGAAATTCTAAATAATTCGGGACTGTACTTTGTGATCGCCCGCACTGTAGATTGGACATTTGATCTTCAGTAATGTGACTTTTACGACTCAATTTTACCAAGGACTGTATTCACTGGGCACCGGATCCTTGCGGAAATATGAATAATCAATCCTCATCTCAAACATTCTGAACTGTAACATGTTTTACTGAAGGACTGCTGCCTAAATGCACAATAGAGACAACACACACGCACGCACGTGCATCGTAGTGGAACATTCTCTTTTAGTTTTCGGCAATCGGTGGGATCCAATTATCAGCTAAAATGTTCTCACGCGTCAGCAATTCGGCGCTGATAAACGAGTTCAGTAAGGAAGTAGACCGCCTCTGCGTAGACGCCAAATAACCTGACTTTTTTCTTTTATTTTATACGAACCGTCTCCCCCCTCATGTCCTCTTCTTCTCGCCCTAGCATCGATTCTTGAAACAAACATGTTGATATCGATTCGACGTAGTTCCACTCGAGTCTTAAATTAATGGTTCTGTCAGGAATAAGGGCCAATTCTACACGATCTTCCATCACGAAAAAAATAAAAGCGGGAAAGCGTCTTTTTTTTTTTTTTAGTAATGATATACGGTAAAAGTCGCTTACTATAATCAGTCTGGAGCCGGCGCGTTTTTATATATATCGTTAAAACAGTAGTTTCATATCTCAAGTATCTACCACCTAAGTAAACGTATTGTTATAATGGACACCGCATAGCAATTACGTTAGAGCAGTTCTCTTATTATAATCAACAGTAACTCATGTTTTTGTTTTGTTTCTATTTTATGAGATGTGTATACACATCTCTTTAAGAGTCCTTATTTCCCGCCACTTCAGGACGACCGGATGTAACACAGATCATTTGGATCTAAAAATTACCTTGCTCCCTATGTGGGACAAATAATTGTAAAAAAAAATCTCTAGTTAAAGTATGATGCAAGAGCTTCCCTGCAGGCTATAAAATGGTCGTTTTCAAAACCAATATCAACAATCTTACGTATTCTATCAAGTTATATATATTTATATATAATATATATATTTATATATAACTGGATCGAATCCTTAAGATAATGGAATAAGAGAACATGTCTGATGCATATTATAATATGAGAGACCTTCCAAAATAATGCCTCATATTTTTTATTCCGCCAGAAATGATAAGATGTGATTTCAAATGTTATAATTATGATAACTGAACCAATGCATTCATCTTTCTGTTGCAGATATAGATAATATGAGGCTTTAAGAAAGCAAGCCCTATCGTCGACGTGCGTTATACACAGAATTGCGTCATTGAATTTCTGGCAAAAGTTCATTGACAGTAGTGTTGATTATAAGGAAAAATAAATCCTGGACCACAAAAAGATACTCGTTTTAATATTACGACTGCTGTCTTCGTAGCTCTTAAACTTTTTGTATTAAGAAAATAGAAAGCTTTATTTTTGGAATGGCCATCGTATGACAAAGACCCTAGTAGGCACATATGAACATCATTTGTTCATTGCAGGCTAAACGGCATTCAAAATGATCGTTGTTATGTAAAAAGTATATATTAGAGCACAGTATGTCGCCCGTTTTAATGGTACAATAGTTGTCCTTGTAGCTCTTTAACTTTTAGAGTTAAAAAAGATAAGAGGCTTATAGAACGGCCTTTAGTATAATACGAAATATATCGAATTCATAAGACAATGAAATAGGACATGATATGTAATGTATGACGTAATAAGACAAGATAACTGAGTAAATAAGATATGTAGCATAATTTTTGCGATAATAGAATAACACAACAGAGTTTTTTTAATAAACAGATTAAATCAAAGATTTTAATCTTTTAAAAAATGGCAGAGACGAATGAAACGATATACCCAGATTCTAAAATATTACAAAATATTGAATTTATCTAATAATGTTGTAGCGTCGTTTTATATAACTGTGTCTATGTATGTGTATATAAGATATACGTATTTTGTAATCGATGCTCGTGTATCGTTTAGGTTTTAGACTATGAGGTATCTGTAGGTGTCGATCTGTGACGTGTATATTTTATAGTCTATGTTTATGTGTGTGTTTACACATATTTTACGACAATAACGAACGGAACAATAAACAGACAGTCTTTACCAATGACGGATAACACTCCTGTCTGCTTGACATCAAACAGGTCACGTACTTTATACATTGACCTTTTCCCCTATTGCGACAGAGGCCTGAAATGAAGGAATTTTCTTCCAAATAAAACATCCAAAACGCCGAGTTATCATTTCCAGATCTATATTTCCAAATATTTTACGTCTCGGACTTTGCAGTTTCGGACCACAGAGACAACTCCTAACTAACTCAGTGGCTAGCTATCTCACAACTCGTCTCTTCTACTTCCCCTTACAGACTTACCTCTAATTCTGATTTCTCCTGGCCTAAGTGTCTTTTACATCAGTTATAATAGACAATTTTGTTTGTCACGCAATATGCATGATTGTTTACTAAACCAAATTCCAAATTTGTAACGTACGCAACATCATTGTTTACTAAACCGAATTCCAAATTTGTCACGTACGCAACATAATTGTTTACTAAACCGAATTCCAAATTTGTCACGTACGCAACATCATTGTTTACTAAACCGAATTCCAAATTTGTCACGTACGCAACATCATTGTTTACTAAACCAAATTCCAAACTTGTAACGTACGCAACATCATTGTTTACAAAACCAAATTCCAAATTTGTAACGTACGCAACATCATTGTTTACAAAACCAAATTCCAAATTTGTAACGTACGCAACATCATTGTTTACAAAACCAAATTCCAAATTTTTAACGTACGCAACATCATTGTTTACAAAACCAAATTCCAAATTTGTAACGTACGCAACATCATTGTTTACAAAACCAAATTCCAAATTTGTAACGTACGCAACATCATTGTTTACAAAACCAAATTCCAAATTTGTCACGTACGCAACATCATTGTTTACTAAACCAAATTCCAAATTTTTCACGTACGCAACATCATTGTTTACTAAACCAAATTCCAAATTTGTCACGTACGCAACATCATTGTTTACTAAACCAAATTCCAAATTTGTCACGTACGCAACATCATTGTTTACTAAAACGAATTCCAAATTTGTCACGTACGCAACATCATTGTTTACTAAACCGAATTCCAAATTTGTCACGTACGCAACATCATTGTTTACTAAACCGAATTCCAAATTTGTCACGTACGCAACATCATTGTTTACTAAACCGAATTCCAAATTTGTCACGTACGCAACATCATTGTTTACTAAACCAAATTCCAAATTTGTCACGTACGCAACATCATTGTTTACTAAACCAAATTCCAAATTTGTCACGTACGCAACATCATTGTTTACTAAACCAAATTCCAAATTTTTAACGTACGCAACATCATTGTTTACTAAACCGAATTCCAAATTTGTCACGTACGCAACATCATTGTTTACTAAACCGAATTCCAAATTTGTCACGTACGCAACATCATTGTTTACTAAACCGAATTCCAAATTTGTCACGTACGCAACATCATTGTTTACTAAACCAAATTCCAAATTTGTAACGTACGCAACATCATTGTTTACAAAACCAAATTCCAAATTTGTAACGTACGCAACATCATTGTTTACAAAACCAAATTCCAAATTTTTAACGTACGCAACATCATTGTTTACAAAACCAAATTCCAAATTTGTCACGTACGCAACATCATTGTTTACTAAACCAAATTCCAAATTTGTAACGTACGCAACATCATTGTTTACAAAACCAAATTCCAAATTTGTCACGTACGCAACATCATTGTTTACAAAACCAAATTCCAAATTTGTCACGTACGCAACATCATTGTTTACTAAACATATTCCAAATTTGTAACGTACGCAACATCATTGTTTACTAAACCAAATTCCAAATTTGTCACGTACGCAACATCATTGTTTACAAAACCAAATTCCAAATTTGTCACGTACGCAACATCATTGTTTACTAAACCAAATTCCAAATTTGTCACGTACGCAACATCATTGTTTACTAAACCAAATTCCAAATTTGTCACGTACGCAACATCATTGTTTACTAAACCAAATTCCAAACTTGTAACGTACGCAACATCATTGTTTACTAAACCAAATTCCAAACTAGTTTTGTTCATGCTTTTCTTTATTTTATAATATTTTTCCTTGAGCCAAAATTTCCCAGTTAAATATTTGACGGACATATTGTAACTAGCATTATTGTCTTTTAAAACATTTTCCTGAATATCTTTTTAAACTTTATAATTTAACTATTAATCAAAATAATCGCTCTGATCGTTGGCACTTCCCGCCACAACGGAACACAGATACTACACTGTGATCATAGCCAAATAGATACAACGTAACAATAACTGAATAAGACAAAAGATCAAAATTACTTAAGTAGTTGTTCTTTTCTTTAGTATTATTCTCACGTTTCCGTCGATGTAACCATGATCGTCTTTAAGTTTTTCGATAATCTATACATAATTTCGAACGGAACGCTTTGCTCAATCGGCGAATACCGTGTCCTTGTTCAATCAACTGTGACCTGGTAGACGTAAATTGCTATTGTATTTCTAGTATCGCCAGCACTTCAGATTAAACCTTCAACATCTTGAAGAGTGTTACGTAGAACTGAAATTTAACTAGTACTTTATCCATTATGCCACTCTAGTATTATGACAATTCTAGTGAGTATTTTGAAGGCCTTTAATATATTTGTTTTTTTTTTTAGATGATCAGACATTATAGATCATTAATTACTACTTAATTTATATATATATGTGCGGGTGAGTGTGTGTGTCTGTGTACATACATACATACATACATGATGATGATTGCAACGTCTTGTCAGACGAGTGCCACTCCCTCAGACACTTATAGTCCATGAGCCCATCAGGAATTTCTTTATGTTGGACTTGAGGACATCCAATTTGTAGTCAGGTGGAAAATGGGCAAACGGGAGATAGTTCTACAGGTGTGCCGTTCTAAGAAAGAAGATTTGCTCATGAAATCTACGTTTTGATTTAAGCACAAATAAAGAGTGGGAAAAATTATTGAGAGTTTCAGCTAGACGGGTGTTTTCCCCGAAAGATTGGCGAGGGGGGTCAAGAGATTAGAGCTCAGACGAGCACTTTCCATGGAAATAACGATAAAACACACACAGGCTCGCAACGTCTCTTCTGTGGGAGAGAGGCTGCAGGGAAGAGAAAAGGGCATCCCCCACTAGGCCACGAAGTCTATTTTGTACTCTGTCAAGGCAGAATAGGCTGTTTTTAGCAGTTCCTGCCCAGATGTGGCAGCAGTACTCAATCCTTGGGCGTACTTAGCTTTTATATAGATAGAGAATTGAATCAGCAGTGACATCTTCTGGAGTTGTAGAAGGATCTCACCATTTTCCCAGCGATCTCGGTAAATGAAGCCACTCAGGGATAAGGGTTATTGTATGTACAGTACGTTGTACGTTAGTGTTGAGATTTCATAAAGTGTCTACTTAAGGGGGCGGTTCATCAGGAATTTGTTTACGTTGGATTTGAAGACATCCAAGTTGTAGTCAGGTGGGAAACAGGCAGATGGAACAGAGTTCCACTGGCGTGCTGTTCTAAGAAAGAAGCTGTGTTCATGGAATCTACGTTTTGATTTAGGTACAAATAGAGAGTGGGGAAATTCTTTGACAGTGGCTTCAGCTAGACGAGTGTTTTTCGTGAAAGATGTGCGAGGGGGGACCAGAGCTTGGAGCTCAGAAGAGCACTTGCCATGGAAATAACTGTAAAACAAAGGCAGGCTCGCAACGTCTGTTCTGTGGGAGAGAGGTTGCAGGGAAGAGAAAAGGGCATCCCCGCTAAGCCACGAAGTCTATTTTGTACTCTGTCAAGGCAGGATAGGCTATTTCTCGCAGCTCTTGCCCAGATATGACAGCAGTATTCCATCCTTGGACGTACTTAGCTTTCATATTGATAGAGAATTGCATCAGTAGTGCGATATCTTCTGGAGCGGTAGAAGGAACCCACCATCTTTCCAGCGACCCTGGTAACAGACCTGATGTACGTGTTCCATTTCATATAAGGAGTAAAGGTCAAGCCCAGAAGCTTGTCAAAACATTGAGCTTCTCCTAGGCTAGAGCCATCCATTACAATTGATGCCAGATGGGGACCAGAGCGTTGATGGTGTAAAGATAGGAGCGTGGTTTTAGATGCATTAAAGGTATCCAGCCACGTCTTCCCCCACTAAACTACACGCTCGAGATCAGAGGAGAGAGAATCAGAGAGAACTTTGTCATTTATAGGCTTTGATGTGTTGCTGTAGATGGTCGTGTCATCAGCATAGATGTCAACGAATGATTTAAGTATGTGTTTCGTGAGATAATTGATGTAGATCAGGAAGAGAGTTGGGCCCAGGATGGACCCCTGAGGGACTCCAGCACTAATACTGCAGGCTTCTGATTTTTGTCCATCGACCACTACTCTTATGAGCCTATTAGAGATAAATGATTTAATAATTGAGAAAAACTTTCCAGTTATACCGTAGCTTGAAATATGTAGTAGGCCTTTATGCCATACCTTGTCGAAGGCCTTTGATATGCCAAGAGCAATTGCCCTAGAAAGGTAGCTTTTGTCAATAGATTCGCTAATCCTATGAGATATAACCGTTAGCACATCTGCGGTAGATCTTGCAGAACGGAAACCATATTACGTGTCACTAAGGAGGTTATTTCTGCTGAGGTAATTGTCTATTTCTCTATTTAGTATGGAGTCCAGCAACTTACTCATGACACACAGGAGACTTATAGGTCTGTACTGAGAGGGAGAGGACTTATCACCTGAATTCTTAAATACAGGGCATACTGATGAGGTTTTCCAGGGTATTGGAAAGCACTTCTCCTAAAGGCAACGCTTAAACAGTTTTGTAAGTATGGGAGCAAGTTCAGGTTGAAGCTTTTTTAACACTATAATTGGGATGGCGTCAGGGCCAGTTGCTTTACTGGAATCAAGGTTCTTGATTAGCTTGGCGACCTCACGCACAGATATTTGTATATTACCTAGTGTGTTTTGTGTTATAGGAGGACATATGGGGAGTTGATGGCCTTCGTTGCATAGGGTAGAATTAGCTGCAAAGTTCTTTGCAAATAGTTTGGCTTTGTCTGATGCTGTCGAGATGACCTCTGGTCCATTGATAATGGTTGGGATAGAACGCACACTTCTGTTCAGGGTCCTATTTGTTATTGGCCAAAACTGGTGGGAACCAAGCCGCTGATCAGCTACTTTGGATTTAACAGACTGGACATATAGCTCTCTTGCATTTTTTATTACTCTTTTACAGTGGTTGCTGGCGTTCCTGAAAGCATCTTTAGTCTCAGTGCATCTATTACGTTTGTAGCGTGGATGAAAAATCAAATATTAAATTAGAATAGAATATAGTAGTTTATGAAAATATTACAACTTCTGGATTGATCGCAATGTTTGGACATGCTAAACATTTGTTTGCTTAGAGTATTAGTTTATCGATATGAATGATAAATTTGTAATAATCATAATAAAACAAAAGTATTTATAGAATTAAAATCCCAAATAATAACCTAAAAATTCACTGCATTTGTTGAAACCAGTGATTGTCATAAGACTGATGTGATGACCCAGAAATATAAGCCTAATGTATTAATTTTAAAAATTGATGTAAAAACACTTGTTATAATCAGATAGATCTATGGAATAAATTGGACATTAATACTAGTTAACCATTTTTTTTAAATATATATATATATATATATATATATATATATATCATGATTTTCTGGGGGTACAAAACTTTATTAAGGCAATCATAAAGGGAAGACGTATGCCTTCGAAATTCATTTCACATTAAAAAAAAACAAGACCGAGAGGAGAAAAAGGAAAATGGATAGCGACTATAAAATAAAAGTAGGGAAATAGAGGAAATAAAATCAAAACGAGTCAATTGTCATGTTTCGCCCTCACACATCAAAATTGGAATCGAGGGATTTATTTTTTAGTAATTCGTTTTCCTTAATGATAAAATCTAAAAAAGAGACGGGAGCAACAGCAATCGTATATATATATATATATATATATATATATATATATATATATATATATATATATATATATATACATATACGATTGCTGTTGCTCCCGTCTCTTTTATATATATATATATATATATATATATATATATATATATATATGCGTGTGTGTGTGTGTGTGTGTGTGTGTGTACATTAACTAAGCGTCTATAATTTTATTTCGGAACTTATAGGTTAAAAACTGGAATGTAAAGAGTAGGAGGGGGTAAAATAAAGGTAAATGGGAGGTAAGTAATATATTATATTATATCTAAATAATATTAATAATTTTTAAATTATTAAAAGTTAAATAAGAATTATAAGGGGAATTATAATCTATTAAATGTTAAACTAAAAGTATACTTAACTATGTAAATAGTTAAGGAAATATTTATTATTACTAGATATTAGAATATTAGATTAGTGAAAATACGTGAAATGTTATTATTTTCAAAATAACTATTATAATGATAATTCCGTCAAGTCTGATACTATAGAGGAGACATCCTTTTTAAACATGGAACGCAGGGGTAGATCTGATATAAATGTACGGAAGCTATCCCAGTTAGCCATAGAGCATCGATATACTGTACGATGGAGAGGTACAAATGAGGACATTACATTTCATTTTTATCTTAACTGATCGGAAGATCCAAGTGGAGATAGGACGGAAAAAAATAAATGCTTTTGTTTAAAGAACTATTGAATTATGATAATTATCTTTGAGATTTTATAATTTCATTCAAGTCATTATATAAAAATAATCTCATGAAATCAATTGTAAGTTCTCTACAGTGCAATTTAGACTACAATTTATTGTGGATTAACTCAATCCAGGGAGGCACGTGAAGCTTCCTCCTAGTTCACCGCGGACAATCAATGTATTTGATTAGAAAATGGGCAATTTCACTGATTTCGATGGCAATAAAAGTATTTAAAGTATGGCGCATTCGTTGGTCATCATTTAATCCCGGGCTGCGTCGGGTCTTCCTGCTAGTATGTATTTATATATGATGGAAATTGCTGAAATAATTCCAATACAAATATATAAAGGTATATATTTGTGTGTATAATTTGAATACATTGCATCCATGAAAAGAAACAACTTCAGAACTTGTTGTTTTTATTGATATTTGTTTCTCTTGTTTTTATAAAAATAAAAATTGTTGTTTTAATAAAACCGGGCTGGGATATTTGTTTGTTTTACGGCTTTCTTCGCCCGCATTCACATTTAAGAGCTTAGTTTTTCGTTAATGTCGTTTTTTTTCTTTTCTTTTTTTTTTTTTTTGATTCATGCAAACGAAATCCTCAAGTCCATCGGCAGAAACACAAGTTCTTTTGCCAATAGAATCGTCATTTTTCTTTCTTGTTTCTTCATTTGTTATTTTTACGATAGAGACATCATGAAATTGAAGCGAGTGCGTTGTCTAACATCAACAAAGAACAAATATATATTTTTTTAATATTTCAACGAAGCTGGATACAATTATAATTAATAGAATAATAATAATAATAATAATAATAATAATAATAATAATAATAATAATAATAATAACAATAATAATAATAATAATAATAATAAAAAATAATAATAAATAATAAAAATAATAATAATCAAAAATAATTATAATAATCATAATCAAAAATAATAATAATCATAATAAAAGATAATAATAATAATCATAATAATAAAAGTAATAATAATCATAATCAAAAATAATAACAATCATAATAATAATAAAAATAATAATAATAATAATAATAAGCATAATCAAATAATAATAATAATAATCATAATCAAAAATAATAATAATAATCATAATAATCAAAAATAATAATAATAATCATAATCAAAAATAATAATAATAATCATAATAATCAAAATAATAATAATTATAATCAAAAATAATAATAATAACCATAATCAATAATAATAATAATAATCATAATAATCAAAAATAAATAATAATAATAATCAATAATAATAATAATCATAATCAAAAATAATAATAATAATAATCTTAATAAGCAAAAATAATAATCTTAATAAGCAAAAATAATAATCAAAAAAAAATAATAATCATAATAATCAAAAATAATAATAATAATAATAATAATAATAATAATAATAATAATAATAATAATAAATAATAATCATAATAATCAGAAATAATAAAACTTACACAAAAACAAACCCACCATGTTAACAACAATAAAAAGAAGACGGATAGAAGAAATAACCGAAAGAATAGCAGCAAGAACAAAAAATTTGAAACCGACAAAAGTTTAAAGTCCAGTCCTCAGTGTGGACTTTTAACATCACTATTCCTCTTTAGATTGCCGTCTTTCGTTTCTTTTGTGTTCGAGCTAAAAAAGTTCTATTTACAAAGGAATCCGTAGCCAAACTAGTGATAATCTGCCATAGAGATAAAGAAGTTGGGAACAAGCGACAACACAGTCATAAAGGAATAGAAACGACAAAGCAAAAGAATTAAAATTTAGACCTTGAGTTTACTTTCAGCATCCTCGTAACTCACGCTATCCTAACTTTCTTCTTTAGTCCCAACATTTTATGAGCGATATTTCTGCCAAAAAAGGAAATTATTTGATGGGTTGGAATCTTATGGTTGACTGGTTTTTAATTTGAAATTGTATTTTTCAGTTCATCAGGTGGCTTCATGTTTTTTGTTTATTTTTCTAGAGGGATTTCCAACATCAAAGCATCAGCGGCCTACACACGAAATCAATAGAAAAAGGCACATCACATGCGCACATATCGTTGTGTAACGAAACGGTCCGCTCTTATTGTAACAGTGGTGTAATCTTATTGTAACAGTGGTGTGATCTTATTGTAACCGTGGTGTGATCTTATTGTAACAGTGGTGTGATCTTATTGTAACATTGGTGTGATTTTATTATAACAGTGGTGTGATCTTATTGTAACCGTGGTGTGATCTTATTGTAACAGTGGTGTGATCTTATTGTAACAGAGCGTCGACGAATGAAAAAAGCAGTAGCAGCCGCATTTGCACGTATGCAACTGTGCAGGCTCTGACGTCATATAAAGAAAAAGAGAAAATAAAAATAAACAACTAGGCCCCGTGGTCAGAAAAATAGAGATAGATGGGTGTTTGACGCGTGTTGAAGCGAGCAGTAATGTAAATGCGAAAAAAAAAGGCACAAAAACAGCACGTGGTCCAGCAAAGGAGTTGTTTTGACTCGTGTACAGCGATTGAAAAATTGCACCGCGGGGTCGATAAAGCGACAACAGAGACATTGTGTGGAAGTGTGTTTTAGTAGGCATGTTCGACGCGTGAGTGAGTGATATTTTGAAACACAGTGAGTGCGTTGTCGGAAATTACTGGAATAACTGTTTTTTTTTATTCCCCATAAGCAAATTTGGAGTCGTATTTTTTATCCCCTTTCATGTTTGTTTTTTCGTGCGACTGTACCAGACAATGTGTGTGTCCGAGTGGTAAGAATCAAACGTCGGCATTTTGCTCACTTGAAATGATTTAGAAAAAAAGTACAGGTTAAACTTAGAGTTTTAGAAAATACAACTTCTTAAATAATGAGGAACAAACTGACATGCGCATCCAATGAATGTGAATAATAATAGACAGCAATAAGGAAAAACTTTCCAAGATGTAGATTTCGCCCTCCCAGCAATTCAAATGTGTAGAGATCAAAAAACAAATATATAGAATAAGAAGTAAATGATTATGATATTAATAACTAGTATGGCCCGTGAATATTCTATGGAATGACAAATATATTTAATCAATAGATATGTTTTGATAAAGATGATATTTTTCTGAATCGCGTAATTTTTTTAAAGCGGGAAAACCAAGACACTCGGCAAATATAAGTTACCTAATATTTTTTATAAAAATAGTGTCCATTGTATTTTAAATAAAGAACTGATACAAATGAGAATAATTCAAAAGTATTAATAAATACTCGAAAAGTAATATTGTGCTACATAGTTCAATACGAAAAATAAAATCACATTCGAAAGAACAATCTTTAAGTCACTACTTCAATTCAGCATCTAAACAATGATTTTTTTTTTAATTTTACCTATTTCTCTGGAATTTTCCTTTTTTACAAAACGTTTTGCTAACTTCTTTCTTTAATAAAGAACCGCTGCAAATCACAGCAGGTTCCTTTCTCGAACTATTACAACAATGATCATATATTATTATTATTATATCAGAAAACAAGGAGGTCATTCTCATATTCTTGCCTAGAGATCTCAGATGTGCATTTCTAAAGTTAAATTTCGCGAATTTGAACTTTTTTAAAGTCGCTTGGGCTTCGAAAATTGTATTTGTCCTGTTTCAAAGCGTAACGTACGGACTAACTAAAGGCATGACAAGTAGAATTTAATATGGATTCTAGGAGCAATCGAAGAGATGATTGACACTTTACAGCGAATCGCAATGATTAAAAAGCATAAATAGTAACAAAAGCCCTGAACACGGAAACCAACTCAAACGCAGATGATTGTTAATAGAAATAAAAAAAAAAAGTATACAGAAAAAAAGATGTGCCCAGAACTGAAATGTTTAGAAATCCGAAATACGTGCATTTCTCCACACAAACGTGCAGAAAGATGAAAAGTGGTGAAAAGAACATATGCTGACACACACTAAATTGTCGTGAAGGGTTGGAGAGAAATGAAAAATCAAGGGGGAAAAGACCAACCAGACCTCGACGAGAAAAGTGAAGAGAGTACTGAGGTTAGTGTCACTCGAAGAAACTAATTCTAAATGGCTGCAAAGATAACACAGAATGATTTACTTGTTGAAAGAGGCCAGGAGTGTTAGAAACCATGGGATACTTGTTATGGTCAGGCAGTAATTAAATAATTATATAAATAAATAACTATATAAATAAATAACTATATAAATAAATATATAAATAACTATATAAATAAATATATAAATAACTATATAAATATATATATATAATTTACTATATAAATAAATAAATAATAAGGTATCGACGTCAAGTAGGACTATGCCAAATATTAGTGAAGGGTCAACAGAAATCGAAAGATTGAAGAGAGAAAGCACTGAATGATTGCAAAAAGGACTGAAATTTCGTGGGGGGACTTATTGTCACTCAAATTCCAATGAAGGCCAATGTGTGATGGCATTCAAGAAATCAATGGTAAACAGCTGTTGCGATAAAGCAAACTTATTCGTTAATGTTATTGAAAGAAGGGAGGGTATTGGACTTGCTGTCAATCAGACTCGCGGGAACATCACAGATTGTTCTCAATGAGAATTCTTTGATATTGGCCAGTGTGAAAACTTATAGAGAGTAAAAATAATAATAAACCAAGATAGACAGTGTCCATGAAAACTAAAAAATCTAGACGCAGTGAAAAAGGAAGTGATACGAACAAGTAAACAACACGTAATTGTAAACACGTGTGGCGGGAAAATCAAACAAGCAAAAATGATAAAAATCTTATTTGAAGGTAAATTATATAATAAAAATCTCATAAAAGTTTTACTTAGTCATAACTTATCTAAGAGGTCAGACATAAGGTCAAATGTTTTTTTTTTTCTTTTAATAAAGTAGGACATTACGATTAGCGCTCCTTAGTATAGGCAGTCGGCGTTGCATGGTAGTAACGCCTCGAGAGATTAACAATAAACAATACCGGAGAGGAAAGATTTCTTGAGATTAAACAAAACAATAGCTCAACCCCAAAAGCAGTACTAGAAAAAAGATAAGAAACAAAGAGCACATCCTGTGTCGGACTGATCGTCGAGGATGTATTCTTGATTAGTATGAATAAAACTTACCCAAGGTAGCTGTATATGTATGTATACACATATACACGTAGATTTTTTTTATATGGCATGATATATAATTCTTTATCTGTGCCTAAATCAAAACATGGATTCCATGAATAAAGCTTCTTTCTTAGAACTGCACGCCTGTGGAACTCTGTTCCGTCTGCCTGTGTCCCACCTGACTACAACTTGATGTCTTCAAGTCCAACGTTAACAAATTCTTAATGAGCCGCCCCCTTAAGTAAACACTTCATCAAATCTTCACACTAACGTACTGTACTTGGAATAACCCTTATCTCTGAGTGGCTTCCGGGCCTTGATAAGTGGTGACCACCGTGTGAAAAAAAATATAAATATTTCACAATCGAACAACGTTGCAGCTCACAAAAACCATGAGCGCCATAGATCGGAAGTCCTAAACTCTGTTTTCACCCTTCTTATTAACAGAATGCATCCAAGTCAAAATCCGAGTCACTTGCACCCGAGGCGAGTTCCCTGCTACATGAGCCAACAACAAAGTTTATTTATAAACAGAGATCAAACAAACCACAACAAAAACGACTGTGGAAGGTAACTACTCTCATTTAACTAGTAAAAACTCAAACCGATGACTCATAAGGCGTATTTTTATACCTCGCAGTCATGACGTCATCCAAGAAGCGAACTCAGCAAGCAAATGTATATAAGATTTTTGAATGTGAGATGATGCACACTTATTTCCAAAATAAAATACGCGGCAACTAACATAAACCTTGAAAGTCGAATAGAAAAAAGGTATATTCGACGGTCGGACCGTGTTGTTTACTTAATCTGTATTAGCAATAAAAAGGAAGGCAAAACTCAACCTTAGGACTTCCGGTCTACGACTGTCATGTTTGTGTGAACTGCGGCGTAGTTTGATTGTTAAAATAAGTGCATATACTAGTGCATACCTTCCGTTAAAATGACGAAAAAATATATTTCGCTAATATTCGTGCTATTAATCATGTAAAACCATAGAGAAACGCACCGGCAGTATTTTCTAGTAAGAGTGCATCAGGCGATTAGCAATAAACTGAGTCCTTATCAAAGAGAACATAAAACCTGGGAGAGTCGACTCCTGAGACTAAACTAAACCATATCTCAACCCAACAGTACAGAACAACAAAAAGACATCCCACCCTCTGTCAGATTGATCGCCGACTAGTAACAACCCACCTACGCAGGATGTGCGAGGTAGATGAACTTATATCTTCAAAAAGTATTTTAAAAAAAGACTGGAAATGTAAATCAAGTGTGTATATAGTGCATGGTCCAACCCATAATAAAAATAGTTGGCATATTAAGGAAATTCTATGATGGCAAAACTAACCAACGTTACCGGGTAGCAGTGACCACCCACAGTTAAGTTAAAATAAAATAGAATTAATGCAAAACACAGCAAGCAGGATCATACTGAGACGTATCCGTGAGATGTGAGATTTCTCGATTAGATGCATGAAAGAACGCTTTCTCCTCCCAACCACCTTCAAAAAGAAAGCTGTGCACCAGGTTTGGTTCTACAGATTTGGTCGAACATTTTAGGATCAATTTTTCTAGGCGAAATTTTGAAGGAAATGATTTCTTGTTTTGTATCATAGTGTTGTTACAATAGTTGTTTGTAAGATGTTTGTTTATTCATTATCGACAAAGAACGGAACAGAATTTCTACACAGATTCACGTGGAAAAATGTAATCTTAAAATGTACTTACAAATCTCTAAACTCCCAATACGACGCATTTTTCTACATTGGCGATTTCATTATTAGATTGTTATTATGCTTATCAACGTTTCTGCTCATCGTTTTAGAAGACATGACATTGCCTGCGATTAATTTTTTTTTTACACGGTGGTCACCACTTATCAAGGCCTGGAAGCCACTCAGAGATAAGGGTTATTGCAAGTACAGTACGTTAGGGTGGAGATTTGATGAAGTGTTTACTTAAGGGGCGGCTCATTAGGAATTTGTTAACGTTGGACTTGAAGACATCCAAGTTGTAGTCAGGTGGGAAGCAGGCAGGCGGAACAGAGTTCCACAGGCGTACAGTTCTAAGAAAGAAGCTTTGTTCATGGAATCCACGTTTTCATTTAGGCACAGATAAAGAGTGGGGGAAATTTTTCACAGTGGATTCAGCTAGACGGGTGTTTTTCGTGAAAGATTGGCGAGGGGGACGAGAGATTGGAGTTCAGACGAGCACCTGCTATGGAAATTACGATAAAACAAGGATAGGCTGGCAACGTCTCTTCTGTGGGAGAGAGGTTGCAGGGTAGAGAAAAGGGCATCCCCAACTAAGCCACGAAGTCTATTTTGTACTCTGTCAAGGCAGGATAGGCTGTTTTCAGCAGCTCCTGTCCAGATATGGCAGCAGTACTCCATCCTTGGACGTACTTGGCTTTTATATAGATAGAGAATTGCATCAGTAGTGAGATATCTTCTGGAGCGATAGAAGGATCCCACCATAAATATCAACAAATATTCCCCATTTTCTATACTTTTATTGTATAAAAATCGGTGAAATCGATCATTTTTCAATCAAATACATCGATTGCCTGTTTTAGTCGAGGATACCACCGTGCATCATTAAGAAGTGTCACCTTCCTCCCCAAAGTGACTTTGTTTACAATACATTGTTGTTTGTATTTCACTGTGGTAAATCTACTGTTGAGTTTATAAAACTATTTGTATATGATGGCTTTAATTAAAGTTTAAAACAAAAGTCACGTATCATGGTCCAGTTATTCTTAAATCAGAAACTATTATATCGAACGAGCCCCTGTCTTATCAAAGAATACTAAATATGCTAATCTTCATGCACAAATACCAGGAATACAATTCGCCATTAACTAGCATTGTGTTACATGCTAGTGTCACTCTTCAGAGTGACACTAGCATGTAACACAATGCACTTTATATGAATCCTTCAGTATTTGACAATGTTTATCATTTTTGATTTGACTCACTCTTAACATCAACAAGATAAGACTAGTCATAAACAATAATAATAATAGCCATGTTGTTAAAACGCCCTCTAAATAGTTGAGTTTTGGGCTTGTCTACCTGTACTGAAGAGCTGTGAAAATTCGATCTGTGGAATTATACACACGCGCGCGCGCAATTAGTGGCCCAACTGACTAATTCGCAAAAAAAGAAAGAAAGAAAAAGGAATTAATGAGAATGTCGTTCATCAAATCCCCTCTGTGTTTGATTACAATATCACGTAAGTTGATATTTGGGATTGGCGATTAATGCTCTAGAAAAGTTACTTCTGGTTAATGTTTTTTAGTGTAACGTATAAATTTTCCTTGTAAAAACTCTGCTTTTATTTATAAGAAATATAATTATTTTTAAGGTCAGTTTTTTCTGATTTTCGATATTTAATGGAGGAATTTCTGTACAAAACGTATCCAAAAACATTGCCAGACATATAAATCAGCTTTAGCTGAAATTTGCAAGAGATAAACTCGATCGTAAGTAGACTCAGTAATAACTCAAGCGATGAAAATGCATTTAACAGGTCAACCAATATCTACGAAACAGCCCTAAAAAATAGTGGATACAAAAATATCGATATCAAATATAAGCAACAAAACACCAACAACTATAATAAAATTAAAAATAGAAGAAAAAGAACTATAATTTGGTATACGGCCTCATATAATCAAATGTTAAAAACAAAACTTAGTAAGAAATTTCTAGACCATATTGAAAAACACTTTCCCGCAACCAACCCCTTACACAAAATCTTCAATAAAAATACCTTGAAGTTATCTTACAGTTGTTGCGAAAATTTAGAGATGATAATTAAAGCACATAATAACAAAATACTAAATAAAAACAATGTAAACAACAACAAAATAAACAATGAAAAAGTAGACACCATGACATAAATAAAACCAACACTAGCAAAAATAATAATAATAATAATAATAATAATAATAATAATAATAATAATAATAATAATAATAATAATAATAATAAACCACCCCCGGACAAGAACAACCATACCATAAATAAAAATAATAATAACGAACAAGATAAATGCAACTGTAGACACCGCACACTTTGCCCAGTTCAAAATAAATGTCTAACAAAAAGCGTAGTTTATCAAGCAACAATATTTGCGAAAGAAAACCCGAATAACAAGAAATATTACGTAGGCATGACTTCCTTAGATTTCAAAACCCGATACTATGATCACAAAAGTACATTCAAAAATAAAAACACCGTATAAAAACAACACAAGCGAATAAATACTGGGAACTCAAAGAAAGCGGACATTCGCCGGTAGTCGAATGGAAAATAATAAGACAAGCTACCACGTGCAGATATTTAGATGACCCATGTAAATTATGCCTCCATGAAAAATTTTCTATCCTGTACTTTAAAGAACCCCAAAATCTATTAAACTGTAGACGAGAAATAGCAAAGAATTGTGTTCACAAAATAAAACTTACTCTAGGATAAAGATATAAAATTGCTTTAAAACTAAAAAAACAATAGAAAACAAAAACAAAATAATTAAATAAACATGAATATACATAAACGACCACACACACACACACATATATATATATATGTGCATGTATGTGTGTACACATATGTATATTTATATATATAAAAAAATAAATAAATAAATAAGAGCAGAAATGAGGAAAATCGTCTGCCTGAAACCACTAACCTAGTTCTAAAACAGATACTTTGTTCGATAAAATGCATGCCCATTGGCTGATAGGAAGGGGCGCGGTGGATACAAAAAGCTGATTAGCTAACTAAAATCCTCAACATATATAAAAACGAGAAACAACCACAGAATTCGCGCATAAGCCTGATGAATCCTATAGTGGATGAAACGCCGAATATTCAGTGTAGCTTAATCGCCATATATATTCTATAAATTACTAACTAGCTCTACCTACGTATTGAGCACTTTTGAAGTAAATACTTAAAGTTTACGCATAAATCTATACTTTCCTATATTAATTTTATGTGAGTAAATGAAGTAATTATATATATATATATATAAGCGAGATAAGACACTGATAGAGATTCAGATAATAGATATTACTTGAAGTAGTACTTTCAAAGAGATCCTAGCGAAAAAGGAAAAGCTCAATATTTAAGAATAGAGCAATATATAAGTTCCGTGGTTCAATTTTAAATTCTGAAAAAACAACATATAGAGACATATATTCGATTTAAGAATTTATTGCTTGACAAAGGAATATATAGAAGGGGTTATTTTAATTTCCTTAATCCATGGATTTTCAACAATGGCGCATATCATCATAAGAAATGAAATGCAGTTAGCAAAATGTTCAGCTGCGAATGGACGCTATTTTGCTTTTCAGCACAATTATTGAAAATAGTTTTTGGAGTGGTTGTGGATAATTATTTTGAGAAAATTATACGAAAAGAGAAGTTGATACAACCTGGTTAGTCCATTATCGGAAGGAGTCCAATATCATTCTGGGTTATAAAAATCGGGTGGGCAGAACATAGGCTCATGGGAAAAAGTGATATTCCCATATAGCCAAAGCGTACTGCCCCTTCTTGATATTTCGAAAAGTATACCAGACAGCCTTATTCGTTGTTGCGTTGATTGTGTGTTATTTGCTGTGGTCCAAATGCTTTCTCGGTGTTAACAGAGTATATCCGAAATTGGGCGGATATACCATTCAATTGTAATTATCCCCATGAGTAAAATATATATATATATATATATATATATATATATATATATATATATATATATATATATATATATATATTAAGTAATGTGATTTATAATTTAAAAATTTTAAAATTTTTTAAAAATTTAAAAATCAAAATTTAATTAAATTAAAAATCAGTTTCATAAGAAGGAACAACAACAAAGTCAATTATCTGTACGATCGTTTCGGAAATCCGTGCTTTTTATTTGTGGTATACATGAAGTCACGTAGAACAATTATACATAGTTTTTTTGGTAAGCACGGTCTCCTCATCAGCAAATTTAGGAGGATTTCTATTGAATTGAAAAGACACCAAAAATAAACCTAGCATTAAAAGTAAGGCAGATGAATCTGAAAAATTGAAGTAAAAGGTTTGGATTTAAAATTTATAAGAAAATTAATAAGAAAATTGGTATAGGTTAGAGATAGAAATGAGACTCGTAAATCAAATAATAAATAAAGCCATTACAATTATCTCTCCTTAAAAACTTGCAAAATGAATACTCTCTCTATAGATATTAACTGTAACGTCTTTAAATTAAAATACGCTAACGGAAACAATTTACTGCACGAGCGTCGCCCTTTTAAAATTCATCATTCAATAAAATAAAAAGCTATAGCAAACATCTAAATGACTTCTTTAAATACAGTTCCTGATTTCAAAAAAAAAGAAAAACCAAAAGGTAATTATATATCTATATATTTTTAAATCAAATTTATTATGTAAATTCAAAAAAAATATATATTTTTTCTACTCAGGAGAAACTATCAAACCCAGAAGCTTGTCAAAACATGGAGCTTCCCTAAGACGAGAGCCATCCATTTCAATTGAGCGTTGATGATGTAAAGATAGAAGCTTGGTTTTTTATGCATTAAAAGTGACCAGCCACCTCTTCCCCCATTGTACCACGTGACCAAGACCAGAGGAGAGAGAATTAGAGAGAACTTTGTCATTTACGACCTTTGATGTGTTGCCATAGATGGTCGTGTCATCAGCATAGATGTCAACGAATGATTTAAGTATGTGTTTTGGGAGATCATTGATGTAGATCAGGAAGAGAGTTGGGCCCAGGATGGACCCTTGGGGGACTCCAGCAATACTGTGGGCCTCTGATTTCTGCCCATCAACAACTACTCTTATGAACCTATCGGAGAGAAATGATTTAATAATTGAGAAAACGTTTCCAGTAATACTGTAGCTGGGAATCTTGTGTAGTAGGCCCTTATACCATACCTTATCGAAGGCCTTTGATATATCAAGATCAATTGTCCTGGAAAGGAAACCTTTGTCGAGAGATTCACTAATCCTATGTTAGCACATCATGAGGTAGGTCAGATATGAATGTACGGAAGCTATCCCAGTCAGCCATAGAGTATCGATATACAGTACGGTGGAGAGGTACGTCTGAAGACTTATTACATTTCATTTTTATCTTAACAGCTACAACAGAGTGGTCAGGGGATCCCAGAGGAGATAGAACGGGACATAAAGGCAGATAAGAGGAAGTTGTGAGGAAAAGGTCTAGAAGGCTTGCATATTGACCGGGTGTATCGGGCACGAGGGTGGGTTCGTGAACAATCTGAGTGAGGTCATAGGCAATAGCAAAATCATGACAAAACCTCCCCTCGTCATCGGTTTTATTTGAGTGGGTCAGCCATTCCGCATTGTGGACATTGAAGTCACCGCAAATGTGAATGTTAGCCGAAGGATGAGCAGACAGGATGTGGTCAATTTTCTCAGATATGCTCTTAAATATAGTAACCCCACTGTTGTGGGGGCGATATAGGGCAAATATAAATGCAGTGGTGTAAGCTAGTACAATCCGTAAGCACATATAAGGTAAATTAGGGTCTTCTCTGGATATATCCCTACTACATTTGATGTAGGCACATATTCTATGCCCATGACGATCTTGGGGGTCATATTTAGATGTTAAGTTGGAGTATCCTTTAATTATGAATTCGTCGAGAGAAGTGGTTGGCCCTATGCCAGTTTCACTTAGAAAGAATATGTCCGGTTTCGTCTCCTGTAATTGTGTTTCAACCTCTGGAAGGTTGGAACGTAGACCCCTGATCTTAGAGAAGGAGACCTGATAGTAGGGCTCTACGTTGGAAGATGGGGTTCTAGGTTTATTCGTGGTTTTTCTTTTTAACCATACCAAGTCTACACAACAAAACGTTTTGTTTGTGCTACTAAAAATCGAATTCATTTTTAAACGTAAGTAAATAGCGTTCTTATTTAATGTCCTTTCTACGTGAGCAGGGTTAAAATTATCGATTTTTAATGTGTGAGGCACCCGTCTCCAGAAATGGAAATTGAAATCAAAGTTTAAAAACATCCCCAGTCTGACAAAGAACCAAATAGATGGAATGCAGTAAAAAAATGGATAATTCGAGAGAAAAATGTTTGAACGCTTACATTTTTCCTTGCTGGAATAAGTATATTATGAAAAGAGAATTTAAATATATTTTATCCATTTAAAAAGAGATAGGAAAACCAAAAAGAAACACCGAATTATATTATGTGAGACGTAATTATCTTTGCATCTACTTTTATAGGAAGGGTATATACGGACCGTTGTGTGTATCTTGTTTTAGAACCAACTCGGGCAATTATCAATTGCTCTTCATAGAAACTTTTGAAGTAAACGATTAAGTTTCCTATGAAATGATTAGATTGAAGTGGCCCACATTAATGGCCGGTTAGAAACCCAGTTTAAAAACAAACTACATTTTCCCTTGAGGTTGATTAAAGTAACATATTTACTTTAAAAAGCCAGCGACTTAAGGAAAACCTGAAGTACGACTACAAGAAGCAATTTCTGTCATTGCAACAGAGTATCTAGGAAGATTAATTGACGTGATTCCTGAACAGCTTGAGGAAATGGCATATAGTGGTGGTCATATTAAATTTAAAGAACAAAATCTGACATTATAACCTGGCTGTTACACGTAAACTGGTTCGTTATATTTACATCGTCTCTGGTCTGGTACCGTACCCGGAACAAAACAACCAATGATGAACAACATTGTTTCATGTCAATAAGAAAGCATTTTTCCAGTAATTTCCGACAACGCAATTCTCTCTTTTTACACAAGTGTCTTTATTTGCCTTTCTGCTTTTTCGACCACGCAGAACATTTTCTCTCTTGCCTATACGAGTCAAAACACGACAGAACCATACTTTTTTTTTACTCCGTGCTATCGTTTTTTCCCCTTTCTTTTCTCCCTCTCCCTGTAACGTCACCGCGGGCATACTTGCTTAATTTGCATTGGTGTGCTAAGACGGCTGCTGCTAATACTTTTGTGCTAAGACGGCTGATGTAGCTAATATTTTGCTATTATCATAGACTGCTACTGATATTACTCACACGCACCCATACACGCTATGTTACGTATACTTGTATATCCAATAAAATTCTTTACAAGAGTTTTATTAAGTCTGCACGGAGGTTATAAAAAAACAAGAAAAAAATAACTCACACAATAAAACATGAATAATTAAATCTAAATGATATTGTCGTAGGGTATAGCATTTCCATTTAATACTTTCTATAAATTTTCCCCTGTCAGAAATTATTTCCTTTATTTATTCTTTGAATTGATTTTGTAAAAATTAATTCCAACGTATTTTTTCTAAATATGTACAGGAAACGTTTTAATGCGTTGAAAGGGGGGAAACCCCAGTTAACTGTTTAAATAGCGAGAATATTCTTTTTGACTTTTAAATGTTTTCCCATAATTGTCATAGAATAAGCGTTGAAATGCTTCAGTTCTCTTGTGCAAGAAGAAAGTTTTTTGGGCATAAATTGAAATGAATTGCTCTCGTCTTGGGGAAGCTCCATGTTTTGACAAGCTTCTGGGTTTGACCTTTACTCCTGATCTTAAATGGAACCCGTACATCAAATCTGTTGCTAGGGACGCATGAATATGGTGGGATCCTTCTACCGCTCAAGAAGATATCTGACTACTCATGCAATTCTCTATCTGTATAAAAGCCAAGTAAGTCCAAGGATGGAGTACTGCTGCCACATATGGGCAGGAACTGCTAAAAACAGCCTATCCGCCTTTGACAGAGTACAAAATAGACCTCGTGGTTTTGTGGGGGATGCCCTTTTCTCTTCCCTGCAGCCTCTCTCCCACAGAAGAAACGTTGCGAGCCTGTTTTTGTTTTATCCTTATTTCCATGGCAGGTGCTTGTCTGAGCTCTAATCCCCCGTCCCCCCTCGTCAATCTCTCACGAGAAACACCCGTCTGTCCGAAACTACTGTCAATAATTTTCCTCACTCTTTATCTGTGCCTTAATCCAAACGTAGAATCCATGAGCAAAGCTTCTTTCTTAGAACTGCACGCCAGTGGAACTCTCTGCCGCTTGCCTGTTTCTCACCTGACTACAACTTGGACGTCTTCAAGCCCAACATAAACAAACTCCTGACAAACCGCCCACTTAAGTAAGACACTCTATCAAAACCCCCAATACTAATGATTACTACAATACTATCTCATTGATTACTGTACACGCAATAACCCTTATCCCTGAGTGGCCTTCGGGGCTTGATAAGTGTGACCACCATGCAAAAAAAAATATTTCGTAATTTATCGAAAATAAGCATGTTGCAGTTGTTTTTGCCTAAAGAAAACATAAAAACGGACACGAAATTTCGAATGCTAGGAACGTATATGTTGTCTGCTCTTTCATACTGTTGTAATTGTTGTACAATCACCAACAGCACGAGGAAGAGACTGAAGGCAACTTGTATTTGGTTCCTGTGCAGAATTTTGACGATATCCTGGACAGAAACAAACAAAAAACAAACCAAAAGGCATTTGAAATGGCAAACATAGAAAAGTCTCTAATAAGAACAGTACGAAAAAGACTAATGAAGTTCATAAGCCCTGTCTACAGAAAAAGCGGAATAAAACAGATTGGCTTGACAAGAATGATCGAAGGCAGAAGCATATGGAAACAGCGAGAAACATACTAAGACAGTCTGGACACGTGGGTTACATAGAAAAGTGATGAGCAACAGTGAATACATGAACGTTTAGAGACAGATGAAGATTTATAGCCGTCAATACTTGTATCAGGCAGGATACCACTTGAATAAATGAATTTGTTTTATTTAAGACTAGCCTGGGTGTCCGGCGTTGCCGGGTGTTTGGAGGTGTGTGTTTGGAGGTGTGTGTTTGGAGGTGTGTGTTTGGAGGTGTGTGTTTGGAGGTGTGTGTTTGGAGGTGTGTGTTTGGAGGTGTGTGTTTGGAGGTGTGTGTTTGGAGGTGTGTGTTTGGAGGTGTGTGTTTGGAGGTGTGTGTTTAACAAAAAAAAATTGTAGTAAGCAGACAGGCTCGAACACGTGACACGAGGGGCAAAAGAAAGTGGAGGTGTGTGTAAGTATGTTGGTTGAGCAAAAAAAGGGGAAACTTCGAGTGCAAAAAAAAATAAAAATAGGAGAGGTAAGCAGGCTCGAACCCTTTTTCACTCCAGAGAAAAGGGAGGTGAAAAAACTGTACCGTTAAAAAACTGTATGTTATCGATGTGCCAACCGTGGTTGTGACGTCACAAGCGACCAAAATAACGTCTTTTATTCGACATCATGGAAGCGAGGGTTGAATGACTTGCAAAAAATATCAGCAACAAAAAACCCCGACCCTCCCCTGTACAAAAATGCCCAGTTGAGGGTGAACGAATTAATGTTTTGGTCATTGTTTTTATATGTGTCGTCCGAAGGGTTGAGCTTCAACATGATACCAATCTCGCGAAAATCTGTCGCCTCTGTTGAAAGTTTTAGGCAAACATACGTACATACATACATATATGCATGCATACATACATACATACATTTAAACAGATTTTGCCCTTTATATTATAGATGATCCCACCAAAAGGCATTTATAAATTTTAATCTAATAGGTAATCAAGTTCTACCTGTGTTTTTGTATACCAAATATTTATTAGATTCAAGATAAAATAATTTCGGATAAAAAAGTGCAGTTACATATCCCTGTGTATAATTGTTCCCTTCTAAACGCTTTGTTTATCTGCAATACACTAACTACTTCAGCAGATAAACATGGCTCAATGAATAGAACTTCTGGAAAAAGATCACGTTCAAACTCCTCTTTTAATTTGGAATTATGCAACACAACCGCACCTGACGTAGTCATGTTCCACAACTAGTTTATAAAAATGGATGCAGCATTTTGTTTGGAATGCAGATTATCATGTCGCCGTTGATAAACATTTATGAGGACTTTGTCCTGTGAAGAGTCTCCTCGAGTAAAGGGGGGGCAGATGACAACAAAATAAACTTAAATGCAGATATTCTGTATATCGACGCAAACAATTTGTGAGTATGAATTCGAGCGGTAAATTGAGGAGATAGTGGGAAAGAGGAAAGCGATAGTGAATTGCGACAATCGGAATGAGAGGGGACGAGAAGGAGAAGGCTGCCAAAGGAGAGGTTGCTCGCTCTTAAAAGTCTGTTATTCAACATCAAACAACAAAGTTTACTTTTCGAGTGGGCAAGAATGGCGCATCGAATTCAGGCATTTTTTTTGTTTTTGTTTGTTTTTTTTTGTTTTTTTATTTGCTTTTGTTGTTGTTGTTGTTATTGTTGTTGTTTTGCGCGGCAACGGCCATCCTCTCAAGATATTCTTTGTATACAAACGAATAATTATTTTCCACATCCCGCTATCACATCCCTTAAACCCAACCAACCTTCACACATATCTTCACTCTCTTTGTCTTTTACTATCTCTCGTTAGTTTTCTTTTTCTATCTTTATCCCAGCTCTCTCTGTCTCTCGCACACGTCTGTCTTTAATAATTCTAGTTATCATATCCCCGTTTTGCCCTTACTAGATAGCTCTTTCCATTTCTCTCTTTCTATCTTTCTCTCTATCTATCTATCTATTTCTCCATTTCCTTCTCTCTTTTTCTCTCTCTCCGTCGCTCTCTCTACATCACTACAGAATATCAATCTATAATTTATTCTTATCTATCATTCAGTTGCTGTTTCGCTCTCTCTCTCTCTCTCTCTCTCTCTCTCTCTCTCTCTCTTTCTCTCTCTCTCTCTCTTCCCTTATAATAACATTCTCTCTTTATCTTTTTGTCATCCCCTCTTTCTTGCTATATACTTCTTCTTTTATATTTTTTGTTCATCCCTGGCAAGGCTACTTCCAACTTGAGTGTAAAGGGCTAGTATAGGAGACAAATCCAAAAGAACACTATGTAGGTAGTTGAGCAGCGATATGTCTTTAAACGCTATACTTGAATTTCCGCATCTCAATACAGTAAGGTGAGCAGTTACCCGGGAAGGAATTCAAAAGTTTAGAAGTTCGGAGGAAAAACATTACAGTAGAAGGCTTTGCGGCATTTAGAGATACCTACTATATATATATAGATAATATATATACTATATATGGTTGGGATTTTGCTGCGTGTCAGATTTGCAAGGGTGTTTACGTTGAAAGGATAGACGTGCCACAAGTTTGTCGAAGCACATTCGATTAAATTACTTGTAAAATAGGCATAGGAACCTGACCTATCAGCGATTGGACAGAGATTGGAGTTTGGTTGATAGTACTGGATCTATTAGTTTTAAAACTTTTTCGACCATGTCTAAGAGCGAGAGACTAGTAGCAGATGCACCAGCCTAGATGTGTCAGCAATACTCTATACATGGGCAAATGGTGGCCTGTTAAAGATACGCTCAACTGATAGAAACTTTCTAGAACAGTAGATACATACAGTAAGCCGCCATATAAGGTTCGATGGACTTAATAGACTGGAACTTGCCTTTCAGTTTTGACAGCTTCTCCTTTTCTTATCATTCCTTTTCCTCTTTCAGCTGTTAAGAATTGCGATGCCGTTGCTTCACAATTACACTCGTGTTATAAACAATTTGCTTCATAATTCAACTCGTGTCATAAACAATTTGCTTCACAATTCAACTCGTGTCATAAAAAAAATCGCTTCGTAATTCAACTCGTGTTATAAAAAATTCGCTTCACAAGTCAACTTGTGTAATAAACAATTTGCTTCACAATTCAACTCGTGCCATAAACAATTTGCTTCATAATTCAACTCGTGTAATAAACAATTTGCTTCACAATTAAACTCGTGTCATAAACAATTTGCTTCACAATTAAACTCGTGTCATAAACAATTCGCTTCATAATTCAACTCGTGTCATAAACAATTTGCTTCACAATTAAACTCGTGTCATAAACAATTTGCTTCACAATTAAACTCGTGTCATAAACAATTCGCTTCATAATTCAACTCGTGTCATAAACAATTTGCTTCACAATTAAACTCGTGTCATAAACAATTTGCTTCACAATGAAACTCGTGTCATAAATAATTCGCTTCACATTGAAACTCGTGTCATAAACAATATGCTTCACAATTCAACTCGTGTCATAAAAAATTGTCTTCACAATTCAACTCGTGTCATAAACAATTTGCGTCACAATTCAACTTGTATAATAAAGAATTCGCTTCACAATGAAACTCGTGTCATAAACAATTCGGTTCACAATGAAACTCGTATCATAATCAATTTGCTTCACAATTAAACTCGTGTTATAAAAATTTGCTTCATAATTCAACTCGTGTCATAAACAATTTGCTTCACAATTCAACTCGTGTCATAAACAATTTGCGTCACAATTCAACTCGTATAATAAAGAATTCGCTTCACAATGAAACTCGTGTCATAAATAATTCGGTTCACAATGAAATTTGTGTCATAAACAATTCGCTTCATAATGAAACTCGTGTCATAAACAATTTGCTTCACAATGAAACTCGTGTCATAAAAAAATTGTTCACAATTCAACTCGTATCATAAACAATTTGCTTCACAATTCAACTCGTGTCATAAATAATCCCTCCGGAATAATCAGATTATCATCCCTGTTCTGACGGATGAACATTTATTAGTGCAATTCAATACAAAACAATTGTTTTGTTTTGTGTTCTCTTTTAATTTTTCTTATTGCATAATGCTCTTACGTGTTTTACACTCTTGTCAGTTTAAAGAATTAAAATTTTCGACAATAATAAAAAAAATGTGAAAATCTTATTTTATTACAGAACCATATTGCAATTAAAGTCTTTGCTTACAACTCATAAACCGATTGTAAACTTAATGTTACGACCATTTTTAATATATTGAGAATTCGTACGTAAACCGGGTAATCTTGGTTTTGTGCTACGAATGCTTTTAAACGATTTTTATACCCTTCCTTAAAGTAGGTTCGTAAACTTCGTATTGAAATGTTAATCAAGTCAAACCCATGCTTAGCTTAAGAATTTGTTCTTGTTATTATATATTGTTTTAGATCTTTAATTGGCTTACTCCTGAACAAATATAAACGTTATGTTTTTTATTGTTTCACCCCAAACAAGGTACAGTGCCACTTATTCGTGAGGGACTATTTTTGTTAGACCAGATTTGCAGGGATACAATTTATGGAGTTCGGCAGCGAGATGTCTGTTTATATTACACTTGAATTTCTGTATTTCTATACAGTCAAGGAAGCAGGGGCCAGGGAGTAAATTCCCAAGTGCTATAGTCCGAGGGAAACAGCTATTTGAGTAGAATGTTTTACGGCATCTAAGGATCTCTACAGTGTAGGGGTGGGATTTTGCTGCTTGTCGGGTTTGTTAGGGATATTGTGATCGAGGGGCTTGAAGTTCGTCAGAGCACTTGCCATTAAAATACTTGTAAAACGCACAAGGATGTCACATTTCGGCGTAGGAACATAGGTTGGCGTTTAGTTGGTAGTTCAGGACCTATCAAGTTGGCGACTCTTTTTTAAACCCTGTCTATCAGCGAGGGGCTAGTGGCAGATGAGACAGCTCAGATGTGACAACGATACTCCATGCATGGGTGAACCGTAGCCTTGTAGAGATATAGGGCACTCTTAAGTGTGAGTATTCTTTTAACACGGTAAAGATAGCTACCCTTCTTCGCAGCAGCCGTAGCAATTACCTCAATGTACTTGAGAAGGTTTCTTGCAATTATTAAAGAAAATAAGCTTATTCTTGGCAGTATTGAACGTTACCAGCCTATTATGGTCCTACTCCACTATAGACTGGAGGTCTTCCTCTAGAGTTTTAGCAATATGTTTTACCCTTATGTTTGTTATAAAGCATGGTGTCATCAGACAATATCCTTATCTCAGAAAATATTTTATCAGGGAGGTCATTTATAAATAACAGGAATAATGAAGGTTCAAGGATTGACCCCTGTGACATGTTGCTTTGATGTATGACCATCGAGGACAACCTGGATTTTTCTCTTATCTAAGAAGGATTTGATTATGTTTAGTAGCCGTCCAGCAATACCATAGGATTTGATTTTCATGAGAAGACCATGGTGCTAAATCCTGTCAATGCTTTAGATATTAGATTAATTTAAACATGTAACCGCACGTGCTTTAATCTTGATGTGGAAATAAAAACAAAAATTGAAAATGATTCGATAATTGAATATTACTAATTTAATCAGTTTTATAAGAATGAATGTTTCTTTGCAAAATAAGTGGTTTTGTATAGATTTTCCCTTACTTATATATAGTCGCATCTTAGCAACATATTAGCATTTTTCTGCAGTGACGCAAAAATCAGTAGCAATATTCTGTACAATTTTCTGCACGCAAATCAGTTTTTATATTTAACTCAAACGAAAAGTGCATTATTTAAAGCTATTGCTAGATGTTCAATACTGAGCACAACAGCAATATATTTACTATTGTATGTGTGGTTGTGTATTCCTATAGACTCCGAAACGATGGGTCGATTTTTTTATTAATTTCACGCAAATGTACTTTATGTACTTTATGTGTCTGATAGTATTCTTAGATAGGTTTTGTAATGGAATGTCTAAGATAAGTATCGATAATCGACAATCAAAAAATGTCCGATGAAAGAAAGGCCCAAGCGATTTTGCCCAAATAAACAATTATACAGCGTGACATCATTAATGCATTTGATGAGGTTTAATATCGCACAAGCAGAAAAGCCCGGCATATGAAATTAACAGTTGATATGACAGTTTGTTGTAAATGAATGTTTTAGTTTAAAGCACAATTGAACAACGATACTTGACTTATGCAGTGTATACTTAAATTCAATATATTTTCACTGCACAAGAAGAAGGGTCAAACGTATAAAATCAACAATAAGTTCTTTGATATGGCAGGGGTGTGTTCGAAATATATATTTCTGTTTAGAGCACAGTTGATCCATTGATATTTGATGTTTGCATTCTAAACTTTAATTCAAGCCACTTAATAAAAAATAAATTTTATAAAATCAACAGTAGATTCTCAACAGTGCAATGTAGACTACAATCTATTGTGAACTGCGAGGAGACTTGTGAAGTTTCATCTGAGTGCATCGCGGTTGGTTCCTAACCAAAGCAGGCATTCAATCGATTTGATTAAAAAATGGACGATTTCTTCGATTTCAATGACAATGAAAATAAAGATTGGTGAACATTCGTTGATCATCATTTAATCCCGGGCAACATCGGGTGTCCCTGCTAGTTCTGTATAATTAACGCAAAATCAATATTCAGTATACTTAACGCGTTAATAACCGGGTGCATATTTAAGGGAAAAAGCAATATTCTATATATTTAACCAATATTCTTAATGCAAACGAGTATTTGTAATATGTTTGTGTTATGATTCATACGGCTGTTAGATTGTCAATTTGTTTAAATTGAAAATGTGGACATGCCGCTTAAAATTCTTATTTCTGTTTTTTTTTTGTTTGTTTGTTTTAACACAACTGATTGTCTCTTAACTTATATATAGGTCTAAATTTACAGACAGCAAATTGTACAGTGACTCATTCCACTCTGACTAACAAGTATATTCCAATAGAAATATCTAGTTATAAGTCATTTTTTTTATTTCCTCTCAATCAAAATAAAACTCTGAATACTAGTGATTAAACATTTGAATAAGTTGGTGAGGACATTGGCTATAACTTGCTTGAAAGAAAATGCAAAGAAATTGCAAATTTAAACGATCTAAACCTATTTCAATACACTTCTGGGGTACAACCTGCAATGGAAAGAAATATTAGAGTACTTCCTGGACTTAGATTTTATCTCAATGAAAAGTGAATTGTCGAAAGATCCAATACAAGATAAAAGAGTAGCTGCGCTCTGTTGCGGGTAAGTTGTTAGAAAAAAAAAGGTAAGAAAGCGTGAAAAATGCCCGTCAGCATCAGTCACACATGCGGAGCTGAGTCAGCTGATGAGCATGGAAAATGCCATGTTGAATACTATATTAACAATATTGATGGAATAGACAAGATAGTCGTCATTATTGTCACCACATATATGAATTTTAACGGAGGATAAATAGAGGATAATGAGAATATTTTCAGAGATTTGCTCAATTCTATCGTCACCGGCAATTATGAAAAAAAATGATGCGAACGGGAGAAACATAGAAACATATGAAGTGCAATCCAGTTTATTATGAAATATCGTTACAACATGTAAAATCGTTCTTGGCGTAAGCAGAAATCTCATGGCTCTGGCGATTTTATAAATCAGATCTGGACGCTTTGTAAGAATAAACGAACAATTTTTATAACCTCATCAACCGAGATTGATGGGCTAATGCCAGGTTCACACAAACACAGATCAGGTTTGGTGTGGTGTAATGGGATTTCGATCTGGATGGTTTGAACGAAGTAACATAAAGGTTTGTATATTAAAAGAAAATTAGCGAGGTCAACAATATATTATCTTGATATTTCAACTCACACAAAAACTCTCTAATTTAATGAAGGTAATACTATTTTGAATAGAAAATTTTCCACACCTGTATATAATAAAAAAAAATAGTAAACGCAATAGCAATATTCTTGAATATATAAATGAAATAATAACAACGTGATAATTTATCCGAAGCCTAAAATGCAAAAGTTTTGTAAATAGTAGGCAGGTTATTTTTTGGAAACGAATAATGGTGACGCATAAGGAAGACATTTTGAAAGCATGAATATGTTAGTCTAATTAATCTGGAGCAAAATAACTAGATCCAATACCAGAAAATGTATTGTTCTTGTTTTATAAAGAAAATGTTGTTTGATGAACACTGCTGGGAGCCATGATTTAATATACTGTTTTGTTTTTGAATCTCGGACATTTTTTATGGTAAACAACTAATAATCCCCAAAATAACACTAGGACAATTTTAAATTTGCGAATTCATACAGCGATCGCAAGGGAATAAATTGATTTAATAGCAAATTAGTTTTAAGACGAAGGACTAATTTTAATTTGACGTTTCTGAATTTTTGAGATGAGAATTTGTAATTCGTATTATTTGGATTGTCATATTGAGTGTGATTTTCACAACGTTTCGGTTGACGTAACATCCGACCTTCTTCAGGTGTATCTTGTTGAACGCGGAAATGTTTCTGTCGAACTCGGGAATTTGGACTAAATTTATTTACTAAAAAGGGGTAGCGGTCTGTCAGCTGTATATTTTTTGGTCGCCCACACTGAGAATTGAACCTTCAACTTTCAGGCAAAAGCAATATACAATTGATTTTTCCAAGTTCTCTCACCACTGCGCGAGGGGTCCTTGCAGACAATTCTAGTACGAATTTTAGGAGCCTTAAAATACTATTATTATTATTATTATTATTATTATTATTATTATTATTATTATTATTATTATTATTATTATCCATTATTATTTATAGTTGTAAATATTAATATTTATTACTAATTATTCGTTTATGTTAACGTATATCTATCTATATCTATTAATCATGCAGAAGTTGAAAGCAGGAATCTTTACTGGTTTTTAGATCTGGGAACTCCTCAGTAATTCAAACGAAGTGGAACTGGTAGCGTGAAAGGTATTAAGCCAGAAACTATGCAGAACTTGTCAACAATATGACGATTACTTCCAGAAACCTGGACTGCAACATGAACGTAAAGACGCACTACCTATTTTCACATATGGACCGGTTTCCTGAAGAGCTGGGTTCATTGACTGATGAGCAGGATGAGAGATTCCATCACAACCTGAAAGAGATGGAGACTACACAGTCATGATGGCTGACTATTTTCAGAAGCTGAAAGAGATGGAGACTAATTATCATGGTCACTTAGTACACAGTCATGATGACTATTTTCAGAAGCTGAAAAGAGCCTTTCCTGCCGCTGAGCACTCCAGGAATTTGAAGAAACGGACGTTCAATCCCCCAAGATCGAACAATGGTGAAGCAACATGCAATTTACATATACCTACCTTTATGAATGCCCACTATTTAATTTACAGTAATTCATGTTTTTATCAGGTAATCAATATATGTTGTTGGTGTCATATTTTTTAAAAACATATTTGGAATGATTTTCGTTGACAAAATTCAGCTGATAATGCCACGAAACTGTTATCAATTTTGTTACAAATCTGATTTTTTTTCTTTTTTCGAATCCACTTTGCACAAAAACTTTACCTGATGGGGAGAAATGGATGCCACTTCCTAATTTAGCAGTGCAAAAATACCCTAAATCATGTGTATTAATCTAGACAACATTCGAAAAGTAAAAAAAATTGTTAGCCAATCTTATTATATTATACTAGACCTATTATATAGTTATGATTTTAAAAAGTTTTTTTAAATGGCTCATACACCACCACCGAGGAACGAGGCCAAAACGTTTAGCCTGCTATTTATTTTTTTATATGCTGTTAAAGACTGCACTATGAAGACATATTTGGCGCAAGCCTAAAAATTAAAACATGAACCAATAGCTACTACGTTATGCATGCATATTCGTAATGCCGGCGTTCTACCTTCACCAGGCAAATTTCATATTTTTTTAATTTTCTCACTTTTGTGCCGATTTTCCCGGTCTAAAATACAAATATAAAGTTTCTTATAGATTCAAATATCTTATATAAAAAGTTTCATGTCTGAAGACAAAAAGGAGGAGTTTGGTAGGCAAAATTGTTTAAACAAATATATATGCGCATACATAATATGGATGGAAAGAGTTTTGTGTTTACTATAAACTTTTACGCAAATATTACGCAAGTATAAATCATGTAGAATAACATGACAATAATATAAAAAAAATTGTATTTTTTATTAGGTTGGTGCATAAATAATGTTGTTATATATATATATATATATATATATATATATATATATATATATATATATATATATATTACGTCAAAATACGGCAAAATGTTTGCACCAACTTAATTAACAGGAAAATGGATTTTTAATATCAATATCAATACAAAATAAAAACCAATTTATAGGAGAATAGATATATGGTTTATTTCAAAGATTAAAATTTCATATTCCCAATTTTAATATATATACCATATAACTTAAATACCTCGTTTTCACAACTTGATGCATTAAATTAGCCTGTATTTCGGCAATAAGCGTCAGACGTTGTGTTTCAAGTAGTCTTTAATGTCTGGTTTATCTAGGTAAACATGAGACTTTACATATTCCCAAAGAAAATAATCTAATGGGGTTAAGTCGCATGAACGACGTGGACAGTTGATATTTTCATTTCGTGAAATTCGTGTATCAATTGTTTCTCTCGGCAAATTGATTGGATTATCACCCCTTAAAATTAACATTAAGTCAGTATATATATATATATATATATATATATATATATATATATATGTATATATATATAGTAATTTATTTTATAGTTCTGATGTAATAATAAAGTCATACACAACTTTTATTTCCATTTTCTATTTAATATATATGTGTGTGTGTTTATGTGTGTGAGTGTGTGTGTCTAAATAGCACTATATGAACTTTATTTTTATTTCTTAACTTTATCGTTCGGTTTATTAAATTTCCGGTGAGATTTGCCTTTTTATAACGCGAACAGAAATTTAATAAAGAAAATAATGAGTTCCAGCGATACTTGTTTATATATATATATATATATATATATTCTTCGATTACACACACACACACACCACACACATACACATACATATATATATACATACATATATATATGTATATATATTTACAGCATTTGAGATTTGAAAAAAATCATAAATGTGTATTGATATTCATATTAAAACCCGTTCTTACTATTTATTTAAAAAGAAAATACAACTTTGTTATATATGGGTCGTAGAATTGCATTCATCTACAAAAGATCCAGCTAATTTGCATATACTTTTAAACATTCATTTTAATTAATGCCTTATTAGATTCTGCGTGTAATTATATCAATGCAGATATTCTACATGATATATACTTAGGTAATATACGCGTAATAATAAACACAAACCTCTTTATATATATATATATATATATATATATATATATATATATATATATATATATATATGTATATGTGTGCATATATATATATATATATACATATATATGCGTATATATAGTTCTTTAAAAATGTTTGCTTGCCAAACAGTTTTGTTGTCTACAGGAATGAAACGTAATACATAAAGTATTTAAACTCATGGGAAACGTTATTCTTTTTGTTTTAGCTGGGGAAAATCGGCACAAAAGTGTGAAAATTTAAAAAAAAATGTAATTTGACAGGTGAAAGTCAAACGACGGAATTATGAATATGCATGCGTAACGTAATAGCTATTTGTTCATGCCTATCTTTTAGACTTGCGGCAAACATGTCTTCGTATCTCAGGCATTAACGTCATTAACGTAAATCGTAAGCTAAATGTTTTGGTTTCGATTCCTGGTGGTGCCGAACAATTCATTTTATCTTAACTTTTTAAACCACGATATTGGGTCCAATACAATCTATATATCTATAAAAGTGAAAATGTGTGTGTGTGTGTGTATGTGTGTGTGTGTGTGTGTGTGTGTGTGTGTGTGTGTGTGTGTGTGTGTGGCCATTTCTCTAACAAATAACTCTGTCGATTTTCGGTCTAGAGATCAAGATTTGAGGTAAGGAGTATTGAGATTTGGGAAAATTTTTTAATCGGTTTTCGGCCAGAAATTTCGCTATCAAGGGGTCAAAGTTCAACCATTTTACCTTTGAACACACTACCACACTCCTCCGCCAATTTTCTCTCAAAACACTTGAAATTCTTAATGTAGGTTACTTTGACATTGATCAAACTTAATAGTTTGGTTTGGGCCCCCCAAAAAATAGATGTCAAGGAGTCAAAATTGGGGGCAAAGTTCAAAAAATTTTTACTTCTGCGATCTAAACCACATTACCCAGCCAATTTCTGGTCTAAAATTTGAAATTTTACATAAAGGGGATTCAGAGATAGGGCAAGCTTTTTAATGGGCCGAAAATTTGATCTGCCAAGAGGTCAAAGTTTAAAAGATTTAACCTGTGCTGTGTCTAGCAAACTACTCAGCCAATTGTGGGTCTAAACATTTGAAATTTTACATAACGGGTATTCATATATGCGGTAAGCATTTAATCAGTTTTGGAACGAAAATTTTGCTGCCAAATGGTCAAGTTGACCTTTGCAGATTCTACCAAATTCCTCTGACAATTTTCGGTTTAAAGACTTGAAATGTTAGATGTGGGTAACTTGGGCATGGGTAAAACTTTGTATCTTATTTGAAACCAAAATAATAAATGTTAACAGATCAAAATTAAGGTCAAAGTTTTAAAAAATTACTTCTACGGTCTATACGAAATTACTCAGACAAATTTTGGTCTAAACATTTGAAAACTTATATAAACGTAGGACAAGTTATAAACAGTACATAAAGCTTGAGCAAAGGCGGGCCGAACTATAATTATAAATGCGGAATCTGTATTTATCAAAATATAATATTTAATCGTATTTTACGATCGAGCAATGACGGGCGGCCTGCAAGTATATATATATATATATATATATATATATATATATATATATATATATATATATATATATATATATATATGTATATATATATATAACTACTTAATTTACTCACATAAAATTAATATACGAAAGTATAGATTTATGCGTAAACTTTAAGTATTTACTTCAAAAGTGCTCAATACGTAGGTAGAGCTAGTTAGTAATTTATAAAATATATATGGCGATTAAGCTACACTGAATATTCGGCGTTTCATCCACTCTAGGACTCCTCAGTTTTTTAGTGCTGTGGCCAAACCTGTTTGTAGAATCATGAAAAAGGTACTTGGATGACTGCTTCATCCTATGGAAACCCACATGGGGGGACATCACAGACTTACACACCATACTCCAGAACCTACACCCAAAAATTAAATTCACCATAGAACAAAGCTCTACAGAATTACCTTTCCTAGATATACTGATAAAGATTAAAGACAATAACATTATCACAGACATTTACCGCAAACCTACAGACACCCAACAATACCTACACTTTAAAAGTCACCACCCTAAAAGCTGCATAAAATCAATTCCCTACACCCTAGCACGTAGAATCTGCACCATAATCACGGACAATAACCTTCGGAAAATCCGACTCAAGGAACTACGAATAAATTTAAGAAAAAGAAAATACCCATCACAACTTATAAACAAAGGGATCCAACTTGCGACAAATATACCAGTAGAAGATTTGAGAACCCCTAAAGAACGAAACAAAGAACAAATCCTAACATACGTCTCCACACACAACACAAACAACCCAGAGCTTTTCACAGAGATAACAAAAAACCTCGTCCTACTTAACCAAAACAGCAAACTAAACAACTTCCTTAAAACAACAAAAATAATAAAAAGCAAACGCCAACCCAAAAACCTAAAACGCATTCTTACCTCATCCAAACTCAATCAAGACGCAACAAAAGGAGTCACAAAATGCAACAAACAACGATGTGGAGTCTGCAACATAATATTAGAGGGAAACACATACACATTTACGAACCCCATACAAACATTCAAAATTTAAAAAAAAACTAGATTGCACCTCAAAAAACGTGATCTATGTAATAAAATGTCCAACATGCGATAAATCCTACATAGGCGCTACAAAAAACCTTAGTAATAGAGTAGCCCTACACCGATCCAACATCAAAATCGCGGAAAATAGACACCTGCATGTATCACAACATATACATACATGCAGTGGAGGCAGATTCGAGATAATGCCCATCTTCCAAACTGACAACTACTTCTACTTGCTAACACAAGAAAAAAAACTTCATAGCAAAGTTTAACCCCGCCTTAAACATCTCTCCATAATTATACACATAAATAGGCAAAACACAAAATACACTTACACGCATGCATACTAGGGTAAATGTGAACCCTCACACACGAAACAAAAAGAGCACAATAAAGCACACGCACACTTTCACGGGTGCGCGCGTCCATACCTAGTACAGTACCATTTCTCTAAACTAAACAAACAATTAGAAATTATACGTATGTATGTGTATGTACGCGCGTGTGTGCGTGTGTATATGTGTGTGTGTGTGGATGTGCACATATGATTGTGTATGCGTGTGTGTATATATGTGTATATATATATATATATCATCTGTTATCTATGCTACATCTTGTTTGTGTGTATACATGCACTTATGTTTGGGTGACCGAATCCATGTATGCATATGTGCTTGGATTAGAAAGGAAACTTCAACCAATATATACATAAGGTGGAATGTATGAATATGTATGTGTATGTGTGATTGTGAGTGCATGTGCCCACATATATATGGGTGGATGAATGCATACACATCCATATGTATGTGTGTGTGTATATATATATGTATGCACATGTATGAGTGGGTAAATGTGTTCGTGTGGATATGAATATACGCGTATGTGTGAGCCCCTGCATATGTCTGTGTGTGTGCATGTGTGTGTATGTGTATATGCCTACATAGTATGTGGATGTTTGTGAGTGTATATGCACATATATGTATGTGTGTATATATATGTGTGTGTGCGTGCATATGTGTGTATGTATATCTTCTACCTATTCTCCATCTTACTTGTGTGTGTGTGGGTGCGTGTACGTATGTCTGAATGATTAAGCGCATATATACATGCGTGTTTTGGTTGGGAAAAAAAGTATATATATATATATATATATATATATATAAAATAAAAAAATAAAAATAATTGTTAGCGGTGGATGTGTCCGAGTACGTGTGTGAGTGTGTAGGTGGGTATGTATATATGTATGCTCCTACATATATTTCTATGTATGTGCGTGTGTGTATGTGTGTGTGCCTGCGTGCGTGTGCGTGTGCATGTGTACATGTACATGAATTTATATGTATGCGTGTGTGATTGTGTGTGAGTGTGTGCTATACATGGGGAAAGAAAGTCTTTAAAAAGAACCCTAAAAAAACATAAAAACCTTCACCAAATGGACCAAAAGCCACTCTTTGAATATAACTTTGACCGGACACTTTGAACACTTACAGTTGGAGTCAGAATGTCTGAGACCACACACCACTCTGAAAAACATATTTAATATCAGCGGAGGTAACTCTACAAACTTCCATTTTAAAAAAAAAAAAAAAAACTTTTTACGAATACATCTGAAGAGAGCACACCCTAAGCTCGAAACGCGTTATAAAAATATTTTAAAATAAAAATATGATGAAAACCTTTAAAAAACACACAATTGTTGATGGCTACACTCTTTAAAATATATATATATATATATATATATATATATATATATATATATATATATATATTGATTTGAAGATCGGATTACTCGATCACCTCTGATTTTCCCCTTGGGTCACTACTCGTCCGACCGGGCAGTAATATCCCGAAACTATTGAACTCATTCTGATAATCGACTGCCCACGTTGTATTATTTTTCCCTGACTTTTAAGCACAATCCAAATAACTTTTAAATAACATTTTCAATATATGTGCTGAAAAGCAAAATACGTGCCTTTTCACAGCTGAATATTTTGCTAATTGCATTTCATTTCCTCTAATGATATGAGCCATTATTGAAAAGCCATGGAGTAAGGAAAAAATATAATTCTTCTCCACATATTCCTTATTTCAAACAATAAATTCTTAACTTAAATATATTTTATGTATATTTTAATCTACAGAATTTAACTTTAAATATTTAAACTTATATATCTTAGCAAAATTGAATATTGAAATGCTCATATCGTTGGTTCTATGGGACGAAACTACATGAAAATTTGCAGGATTTGAACATCATAATACTATTCTTTGTATATATTTAATCTACAGAATTTGACTTTAATCATTAAACTTATATGTTTCTCTATTTTCATATATTGAACTTTATCTTTTTGGCTAGGATCGTCCTCTAAGTATTATATCAATGTAATATCTGACAGAATAATTCACTTGATTTCTAATCTGTGATTTATCTCATTTATATATATATATATATATATATATATATATATATATATATATATATATATATATAAATGAGATAAATCTCTCTCTAAAAAATTCATACTTCCACTGCCACTCATTTACACCGTCCGTGACCATTCACAGGAGACAAATAAGGACGAACGCCGGTTTAGGTTTTCATAAAAACTGGACTGCAATTTAGGTGAAACGCACCACGCTAACTTTTACGTTAGTTTAAAATTAAAACAAACACAAACCAAAAAACTTTCCATTTTCTTACAGTGCATTAAAACTTATGATACTTCAATTCCGTTTTATTTCGCATTCTTCGGCAATTACAACATCGTTTTCTTTGTTGTTTTTTTTTGGGGGGGAGGTCTATGTATCTTCCCTCTGTTTTTCATTTTCCCGATCTTTCCTTTTCTTAAATTTATTTCTTCTCTCTTTCCGTGTTTCCTCTTTTTATCGGCAAGTTCACCATCGTTTTATTTTCATTATTATTTATTTTTATTTATTTATTCATTTTTATTTTCATAAACTTTCCTCTGTTTCTGTTTCCACGAATTTTACATTTTGTTTATTTATTTCTTCTCTCTTTCCGTTTTTCCTCTTCCTTCGGCAATTTTAATATCGTTTTTTTCTTTAAAATTAATTTCATGGATTCATTCCTTCTTCTTCCGTTTATTTGCATTTTGACAGCTGTCTTTCCAATGTCTTATTTTTTTAGTCTTTTTTTATAAAAACATATCATACATCATTTCCGTTACATTTCGCTTGGTCCGATGCTTTTCACCCGATTTTCATCGTTTATTTCTTTTTTTCATTTATTTATTTCTTTTTTTTTTCAAGTTTTCCCTTAGAGGCGGCACTAGGAACCCATTTTTCTTTTTCATTCTTCTTCCTTTTTTTCCTTCTTTTTTGAGTTGAAAACGTCCGTCTCACGTTCGTATATAACAACATATTTTGCTGGGTAGATTTCGGGGTGCTAAAACAACGGGGATGGGGATTATTCCATTACACCAACTCGAGCCACAGAAACGCGTGCCAGGATACAGCTAGTTGATATAATAATTAAGTGATTGATTTTGCGCTACGAAAAAGATACTGTCAAGAATTGTAAGTGTCAATTGATGTAAAGGAATAAAATAAAAAATTGTCAACATCATGTATTTTGGAATATAAAGTTTTTGTCATTGTTTTACACGGTGGTCACCACTTATCAAGGCCCGGAAGCCACTCTGGGATAAGGATTATTGCAAGTACAGTACGTTAGGGTGGAGATTTGATGAAGTGTTTACTTAAGAGGGCGGTTCATTAGGAATTTGTTAACGTTGGACTTAAAGACATCCAAGTTGTAGTCAGGTGGGAAGCAGGCAGAGGGAACAGAGTTCCACAGGCGTACACTTCTAAGAAAGAAGCTTTGTTCATTGAATCTACGTTTTGATTTAGGCACAGATAAAGAGTGGGGGAAATAACGATAAAACAAGGATAGGCTCGCAAAAGTCTCTTCTGTGGGAGAGAGGTTGCAGGGTAGAGAAAAGGGCATTCCCCACTAAGCCCCGAAGTCTATTTTGTACTCTGTCAAGGCAGGATAGGCTGTTTTTAGCAGCTCCTGTCCAGATATTGCAGCAGTATTCCATCCTTGGACGTACTTGGCTTTTATATAGATAGAGAATTGCATCTTCTGGAGCGGTAGAAGGATCCCACCATCTTTCCAGCGACCTTGGCAGCAGACTTGATGTACGTGTTCCATTTCAGATCAGGAGTAAAGGACAAACCCAGAAGCTTGTCAAAACATGGGGCTTCTCCTAGACGAGAGCCATCCATTTCAATTGATGCCAGATGGGGATCAGAGCGTCGATGATGTAAAGATAGAAGTTAAAGTGTTTGTCTGTCTGTCTGTCTGTATACATTTCCCTACACAATATAAGTAAATAAATAATAAGTATATTAGTACTAATAAAGAATTATTTTAAGAACTAGTGTTAAAGATATAAATACATATAGAGAGATACTTAGAAAGCAAATGTTATTTAAATATTTTTTTGTAAATTTTTACATTTTTTTATTTTTAAGAGATTACATGTGAATAAGATAGTTTCACAGAAGAAACAGGAAAATAGATAAATGTGGAGAAAGAGAAATAGGTAATAATTGGATTTATTTTATGTACATTTTGTTGCATTTCCAAAATTAGTTGGACATCGTATGTCTTTATTATTAACTGCTAAATAATAGAAAGATTTAGTTTTTTTAATGTGCAACAAAATATACATAACATAAAATAAATCCATCTTAAGTTTTAGATTAAATATAAATTAAATATTCATACCTTGCTTTGAAAATTGATAAATTTCAAATAAAATTTTATATCTTAATTGAATGTTCATAAAAAGCATTTTTTTAATCCTTTTTATGCATTGAAATGCTTTTCTAACATATATATACATATGTGTGTGTGTGTGTTCATGTGTGTAAAGTATATGTATGGCATAATAATCTTGACATACCGGTCCTCATTAGATTACCGAAGGTACGCAATGCTGAGCTGGTCAGTGCCAGATATCTGATTTGAGAAAACTAGGCGCTGTATATGGGAAAGCGTCGACATTCCTCTTCAAGAACTGTAAATACTACCGCTATCATATTGCCCGTCCGGTATATATTGGTGTAAATTGCTTGTAAAATTAAGATTTCTTAGAAATTCGTTCTTCGCATCGTCCCACTTCATTTCAACTGATCTGCAGCTATACTGTACTGCGTATTTATTAAAATGTATTAAAATATACTTATTTTCCTGCTTCTACTTTGAAACCATCTCATTCGCATATTACTATATGTTAGTTTGGTTTTTCTTTTTCACAAGGACACCATCGTATTCTTGACCGGTCTGCCCATCTAGGAAAGCAAAAAAGGACATTAGCGGGACGCAATAACAAGGAACACTTGTAAGTCGAGTTCTATTTCAAAAGCAGAGAAGGTTTATAACAGTAGTGTAATAGCAAAGCGATGTTATTATTGAAAGTACAAGAGCGACTTTTAGCGAATACGTTTATTATATTTGAGCAGAATGGCGCTGTCACTTGATGACAAGCCGACAAAATTGGTCTTATTTCGACGCTTGATCCTCCTTCAGCTGCTTGCTACAGTGCGCATGCGTGGATCAAATCTAGCTTAAATATGTGAACAACACTTGAATAAGGTTGTTTGCTCTCTTTCCCTTTCTCTCTTTTTCTGTCTCTCTATGTCTTTCACTTTTTCCCATCTCTTTCTCTCTTTGTCTGTTTCTCCCTCATTCTCTCTATATTCCCTACTATTTTATTCTTTAGTTTCTATCTTCTTTATGAAAATACTCACTTTGTAGTTTTTATTTTCTTCTTTCTGTATTGTGAATCAGTACAGGCTACCTTCAACAACCTATCTAAAACAATTCATATACAAGTTTGATAAAGCTATAATAATACATATACAGGCTCAATTTATTCATAAGGAAATAGTAGTAAAAATGATATTCATTGTAAATATATAAAATTCAGTTATATGATTTTCTAATATATTCATACTGCAATACTTACGAGGATAGAATTATGACGAACAAACATACTATAGCATTATACAGAAAAGGGCAATGAATACCTTCTACACTACCTTCACATCAAAAAGTAGGAGGTAAAATCTGAAAAGGTACACCAAAAAAAATCGAGAAGTGGCGCCTGGGAAAAATTACATGCTAATAGGAAATACTTCAATTACTCCTAAATTATACTGCACTACAATAGCTCTCTCTAATCGTATACTGTACCACACTATCTCCCGTCTGAACTTTTACTCTACTACATTATCTTCACCTAAAATATTACTGCACTAAACTATCTCCCCCTACAATTTTGCTGCACTACATTATATTCACCAAAAATGGTATTGTACTGCACTATTTTCCCCTAAACTTATACTGTACTACACTAACTCCTCCAAACGTATACTGTACTACAATAAATCCCTCTGAACTAATATTGTACTACAATAACTTCCCTGAACTTTACCTGCATAACGCTAACTCCCCTTAACTTATATTGCACTATACTAACTCTCCCTTAGATATACTGCACTACAATAAAGCTCCCTAAACTTATACTTAATTACACTATATCCCCTAGAATTATACTGCGCTACACTATCTCTCCATAAAATAATAATGTTGTACACTATTTCCTCCTAATATATTACTATACTACAGTAACTCTCCCTTAAATTATTCTATAGTATACTATATCCTCCTTAAATATCTAAAACACTTGTACAATGGTACAATAATTTGAAATAATATTGTTTCACCTTCAGGCAGATAACAAGTGTTGGCATTTATCTATTTTAGGAATTAATCCAATAAGTTCATGTCGGCAACTTTTGCAGGTTACGTAAGCAGCTGCTTAACAAGGATAACAGATTTATCAAAGAGGAACAAATAGCGGTTTTGGCCCAACTGGTCATGAGTACGTCTCGCCATTGATGAGATTGTTTTTTCGCTGTTGGCCAAGATATGGGTCTTCTCCTGTGAAGTTCTAGGAGATTCACCTTCTCAGGCTTTATATTTACATGAGAAAGGTTTAGTCTTGATTTGAAACCCATGCTTAATTTTAGAAGAGTTTCCGACAGGAAGCTATTTTGAAAAAGTCCTGATGGTGAAGACTTTTCGGTAGCTGTTTTGCATGTCTCGGGCTTCAAACTTTTGCAGGCAAAGAACAAAAAAAAATTCTTGCATGGACACGGAAAAAGTTATGTGCGGAAATGCTAAAAGATTTAATATTGCTCCAAAAGAGTAATTCTGGTTTCCCCTAGGTGTTTAGCAGGACGATCCCCCATTTGATTGGTCAGTTCTTATCGCCAGTGTAGAACCTTTCAACTTTCTGAATCATACTCTACTAATATTGCAACAGTTTTTTTTCTTGTTAATCGTCTAAGGCGTCCCTACCGAGGAATGTCGAGAGAGCTGTCCAAGCATTTTTGCAGATCAGAGTGCTCTTTCTCTACCGCGCTGGATCGTCACGTCCTACTTTCTAAACGTTGCGTTAAACATGAGACTGCATAAAAAGTAGATGAAAGTATATTTGTTTCAAGAGAATAAAATAATCTTTTTTATTTTCTATTTATCTATTCGTTCAGATTTCTCTTTGGGCACTGTTTTATTCTTTACTAGCTGGATTCATTCGCTCGCTATCGGTTCGCAATTTAAATCTTATTCACTCGTTTTAATCAGTGAAACGAAACTAATCAATAAGGAAAACAAGACACAATTTTTTGATGAAATAAAAGTATTCAATAAGAAAACGAAAACTAAATGACTACTAATACTATATATTTATGATGATAACAATAATAATAATAATAATAATAATAAGAAGAAGAAGAAGAAGAAGAAGAAGAAGAAGAAGAAGAAGAAGAAAAGAAAACAGTGAATAAGGAGAAAGTTTCAAAACAAATTGAGGAAATTCGAAATTGGAAGTCTCTCGGGTCAGATGGTATTTAGGGATATTGGTTAAAAACCTTACTTGCGTGAAAGAATTGCATCTCCAATTGACGGAATTTTTACAGGAGATGAAGCACGCATTTATCAAACAGTGCTCTGCAGAAGGGCACATGGAAAGGCACTGCGGTTGATAACTGTCGGCCCATCACTTTCCTCCTAGATGAAGCAACTTCTGACAGGCATTTCGGCAGATGAGATTTACCAATATCTTGAGCAGCAAGAGATCTTACACGAGAAAAAAAAATGAGGCAATAAAAGGAACAAAGATCAATTGCTAAATCATAGGACAATAATTTGGGATTGTAAGAGATTTACAAATCTATGCATGTTATTGGTAGATTACTACAAAGCATATGATCTGGTTTCACGTAACTAAACTAGGGAATATATGAGCATACTTTCAATAGCAGCTAATATGCGGTATATTTTGGAAAGAAGTATGGAACAATGAACAGTGGCATTGACATCAAACAAAGAAGATTCTGGGGAAGATAGAGAAAGAAATATGCTTCAGGGGGCACAGTTTATCGCAGTTGTTTGTTTTGTGTAGTGTACTCTTGTTGTTAATCTTATGAAAAGTAAATGCGTGTTATAAGTGGGAGTACAAGGAGTATCAGGTAAACCATTTATAAGTTAAAGTTGTATGCAAAGAACGAAGACTAGCTAAGCATGGTTGTGAGGACTGTTCAAATGTTTAGTAATTACATAGATGCTGAATTTAGCATGAATAAATGTGGTGCTCTGAAATTGAAAAGAAGGAAAATTGTTGAAAATGAAGAAATGCATTTTTTGAATGGACAAATGATAAAAGGTGATAGAGCAGAAGGATACACCTACTCAGTAATTTTGGTATCAGATAAAATAAAAGAAACGGAAATGAATGAATTAATAAGAAAAGAATACAAGGGAAGACTACGATTGGTTCTTATGTAAAGGTTGGAGACGCCCCTCAATGGGATTAATGGACTATCTCATGACGTCACTTGCGATATCGAGTACCGGTGCTCGCCAGTCAGAGATTGGCACTCGGCCAAGGAGGTTGGGTGCAAACGCCCAAGCATTGAGGAATAGTATTACTTAACCTGCCTTTGCCTGTAATATATGTGAATACATGTTTGTTTCCATGGCAAGTGCTCGTCTGAGCTCCAATCTCTCGTCCCCCCTCGCCAATCTTTCACGAGAAACACCCGTCTGGCTGAAACTACTGTCATTAATTTCCCCACTCTTTATCTGTGCCTAAATCCAAACGTAGATTCCATGAGCAGAGCTTCTTTCTCAGAAGTGCACGATTGTGGAACTCTCTTCCGTTTGCCTGTTTTCCACCTGACTACAACTTGGATGTCTTAAAATCCAACATAAACAAATTTCTGACAAACCGCCCCCTTAAGTAAGACACTCTAACAAATCTCCAATACTAATGATTACTACAATACTATCTCATTAATTAGTGTACACGCAATAACCCTTATCCCTGCGTGGCGTCCGGGCCTTGAGAAGTGGTGACCCCATGTAAAAAAAAGTCCTGTGTTCCTTTCGTTTATTACCATTTAACCTCCAAATAAAAAGAATACCAGAGAAGACTACGATGTGTTCTTAGGTAAAGATTGAATAGGGAAAATAAAAGAATTGAAATAAACACATGGGCAATAGGTTTATTTTGATATGTAACGAGTATTATTCAATGGAAATCATACGAGCCGGAAAATGTAAAAAGGATGACTATGTCAATGAATGCAGCTTTTAATTCAAAGAGTTATGTCAATGTTATATGTAAAAGAACAAAGGGGGGATTAGACTAATGGGTGTACGACGATGCGGAAAATAAGAAACTGTAAGGAAAAGCTGATAAAGGGTGTAGGAAAATTAGAAATTTTACAAGTGCGGAAACTAGTAAAGAACAGAGACTTTAATTATGAAAATGAACAAAACTCGAAAAACATTAGGTCAATACAGTAAGGGTTCTACTAGATACAGTCGACAAGGAAAAAGCCTGTCGATAACTGTTAAAATGTGGAGTATCTCATTGGTAAATCGACTGCGTATACTTTGGGCGCAGAAAAGTGATGTACAACACTATCAGTAGTTGTGAGCGGTTAGATTAAAAGTAGTACAATAGGTGACATGACAGAAAGGTCCATGTAAGAAAAAGGATAGAAATGCAGTGAAAAAGATGCGAGCATGTTCCAGAAGAGAGTTATATTGGGAGATTATTTTGGAATATGAATATCCAATGAGTCAATGTGATTGAAGCAAGGAGACCGGGTTTAATCTTGCAAGAAAAAAAAGGAACACAAAGTAGTAATCATTCATATAGCAGTACTAGCTGATGTGAATCTGGAGTAAAAAAGAAAACTAGAATGTCAAAAAGATGGTAGTATTCATACCTGCTGTGGTGTGAGCCCTGGGAAATGTGACAAAAGATTTGATAAGTGGATTCAGAAAATGTGTATTCATTGCAATGTTGGATTGGACTGCTTCAGAAAACTGCCTTATTGGGAGCCGGGAGAATTTACTGAAAGTGCTTAATGCCTGAGAAATGTAGATGTCGCAAATTGGCAATATACACAGTTAGATACTAAATATAACAACAAAAAAAATAAAAATACAATGTTGCTATCCCATCCCCCCCCCATTGCCCCATGCCAAATAGTCGAGAATAGTCAAGGAGAGTGGAAAGACCGAGAAGAGAGCACTAACTAGACATCCGCTGGACAAGTGCAAAGAGAACTGGGACCTTTGGGGAGGCTTATTGCCACTCAAATCCCAGTGGAGAACAATGACCGCTGCCAGCAAGAAACCAATAGTAAGCGGCTGTTGCGATAACTAAAATTCATTTGCAAATATTATCAAAAGAAGCGGAGAGTACTGGAAAATCTGGGGAGACTTGTTGTCACTCGGCTTACAGGGAACACCACAGGTTGTTTTCAATGAGAGAATTTTGATGACCCGTGTGAAAGCTCCTTTTGGGCTGCTGATTCTGCTGCTGCTGCTGCTGATGATGATGATGATGATGAGGAGGAGGAGGAGGAGGAGGAGGAGGAGGAGGAAGAGGATAATAATAACAACAACAACAATAATAATAATAAAAGCAACAACAACAATAATAATAATAATAATAATAATAATGCCACATTTATGGTGTATATTAAAATTGAAGGAAATGTTTACTGTTATTTGTAAATATCGCCAATAAGTAAAAAGTTTCCTCTTGTTTTCGCATAAACTTTGAATACCTGCTCATTGATTCCTTTCATTTTTATTAACTTCATATATTATTAAGATTAAGTCATCGTTGCTTCTCTCATGAAAAGTTCATTTGACTACGTGATTATTGAAGCAAGCCAGACATATGCACGTTCACATTTTATCATCTAGATTATGGCTAGTTCTTTATATTTCATTTCTTTTTCTCCCTCTTTTTCTTCCCGACTATCCAAGGTTTCAAATAACATCAACCAATAGCGAAGCGAGCCAAACATTTCTTACCCTGCTGGGTGTCTACTGCCACCAACCGTCGTTATTGCCTTTTCTTGGGAAACAACGATGCCAAGTCTCACCGTGTCGGTGTAATAAAGCCAATAATCCGTCTGCTTAGATAAGGGGAGAGGGACTTTTAATGCAAAGCTTATGATTTTTTCTGCCGTCATAGGTGCCTGTTTGACGAGATGAACAACGATTTATATGATATAGTTTCCTTCGGTGCAAGTCCAGGGCGGGCATTAAAAAGTCCTCAATGTCGACGGCACCCTTTCCAATGAAAAACTAATCGAGAAGAAAGTCATCTTAAATATGCACCATCTAAAACGTTCCTCTTTATATACATTCCGGTTTCACTTTTTATAGTCACCCCCATCTCTCTCTTTCTCTCTCTCTCTCTCTCTTTCTCTCTGTATCTCTGTCTCTCTGTATGCGTGCGTATGTGTGTGTGTGTGTCTCTCTCTTTCTCTTTCCTTCGGTTTATATGCCATCTATGAGACTTCAACGCAATTCAGTGTCGCATAACAAATTTAATCGCGATCAGAAAACGTTTAAACGATAACAATAATGTCGTACACTAAAATAATTGTACGCGACGATTTTACAAGTAATGTCCGACAAATACGGACCGGCAAATGAACGGCTAGCCACAACTGCTCTTGCTGATTCACTATTCGATACAGAGTGAAAAACAAAGGCTAAATGGAGGCCATCTAGGACATATGCTGTAGAACGGAGAAAAAAGGCCAAAGATCCTAGTGTTTTAATGTGATATTTTGAATATAATAAACTAGTTATGACCAGAGTTTCATGTCATTCGGACAAAACACTAAGAAACGGGGTCTAATTAGAGTTGGGGCCCGTTTTTATGGGGGGGCACCTGTATTTAGACTTGAAACATTAAAGCATTAAAAAAAACTGGACGACAAATCAAGACACAGCAAATGCCTATTTCTATTTTTGTTTGTTTTCTTCAAAAAACATTTTGTAAACAATAAGCAATTTTTTCAGACTAAGAAAAACGTTCTCTAAAGTGTTTATAATGTATTCGTTTATTTAATAGTCATATCCGTTTATTTAATAGTAAGTCCTCGATTTCTAGTAGTAAGTATTCGCTTTTTTAAATGTCACTATTCGTTTTTTAATAAGTATTCGTTTTTTAATAGTAAATATTCGTTTTTTTAATAGTAAATATTCATTTTTTTTAATAGTAAATTTACTTATTTTATAGTAAATATTGTTTTTTCACAGTAAATATTCGTTTTTTGTCGTAAGTATTCGCTTTTCTAATAGTATATATTCACTTTCTTAATAGTAAGTATTCGTTTTTTTAATGCAAAGTATTCGATTTTTAATAGAAAGTATTCTTTTTTTAATAATAACTATTCGTTTTTAATAGTAATTATTCGTTTTTAATAGAAAGTATTCGCTTTTTGAATACAAAGTAATCGCTTGTTCAATAATAAGTATTCGATTTTTAATAGTAAATATACGTTTCTTAGTAAATATTCGTTTTTTTAATAGCAAATATTTGTATTTATTAGTAATTATTCGTATTTTAATAGAAAGTATTTGCTTTTTTATAGTAATTTATCGCTTTTTAATAGTAAGTATTCGTTTTTTAATAGTAAATATTCGTTTTTTTAATATAAATATTCGTTTTTATTAAATAAATATTCGCTTTTTAATTAGGAAGCATTCGTTTTTTAATAGAATATATTCGTTTTTAAATAGTAAGTAATCGTATTCTCATAGTAAATATTTGTTTCTTAATAAAAAGTGTTCGTTTTTTAATAGTAAGTATTGGATTTTTAATAGTATGTATTCTTTTTAATTAGAAAATATTCGTTTTTTAGTAGTAAGCATTCGTTTTTAATAGCAAATATTCGATTTTTAAAAGTAATATTTTTTTTTCTTTTTAATTATAAGTATTCGTTTTTTAATCGGAAATAGTGGTGTCCTCGTAGTAAGTATTCTTTTTAATAGTAAAAAAATTTTTAATAGGAATTTTTTGAATTTTAATAGTAACTATTGGCTTATTTAATAATAATAGTCGCTTTTTTATAATAATATTCATTGTTTAGTAGTGGGTATTCGATTTTTAATAATAAAAATTCGCTTTTTGATAGTAAGTATTCGTTTTTTGATAGTAAGTATTCGTTGTTTAAAAGTAATATTCGTTTTTAGTGCTAAGTATTTGCGTTTTTAATAGTTAGGTTTTTTTTACTCCAAACAAGGCACAGCGCCACTTTGATTCGTATTTTAATATTCGCTTTTTTATAGTAAGTAATCGATTTTTAGTAAGTATTTGGTTTTTAGTAAGTATTCGTTTTTTAGCACGTATTCATTTTATAGTAAGCAATCGGTTTTTAATAAATATTCGGTTTTTAGTAAGTATTCGTTTTTAGAAAGTATTCGGTTTTTAGTAAGTATTCGTTTTTTAATAAGTATTCGTTTTTTAGTAAGTATTCGGTTTTTAGTAAGTATTCGGTTTTTTAGCACGTATTAATTTATAGTAAGTAATCAATTTTTAATAATTATTCGGTTTTTAGAAAGTATTCGGTTTTAGTAAGTATTCGGTTTTTAGAAAGTATTTGTTTTTAGCACGTGTTAACTTTATAGTAAGTAATCGATTTTTAGTAAGCTTTCGGTTTTTAGTAAGTATTCGGTTTTTAGTAAGTATTTGATTTTTAGCGCGTATTCATTTTATAGTAAGTAATCTATTTTAGTAAGTATTTTAAGTAAGTAGTTTTCGTATAGTTAAAAAATAATAATAGAACAACAAATTAATAATACTAGTAAATAAAAAATACATAAACACAAATTAATGTAGACTTATTTCCTTTACAATAAATCAAAATGAAAAATTCATGAAAATTTATGATATAGAAATTCGTAGATAAATAACAGATTCAATTACATTTTTCGAGCGCCTAAAATTAGAGAGGAAACTAATAAAACATCTTAAATAACAACAACAATAATAAAGCTAAAGAATAAAATTACCGAAAACGATGAGGAATATCAAAAGCACTTGAGTTGAAAGAAAAAATAACGCTTGGGTTGATACTACAAGAATTTATCCCAGAATTCCGGAAACTAGCTCGCACAGTCGAGACAAGAATTAACAAACTAACGTAAAAAGAATATTCTATAGTTTTTAATCAGACATTTCTCTCTCTCTCTTTCTCTCTCTCTCTCTCTCTCTCTCTCTCTCTCTCTCTCTCTTTCTCTCGCGCTTTATTCATCTAATATATTAATACCGGAGTGTCTTTGACGTACATACGGAAGATCTTATTTATTAAAAAGGAGGATCGATGGTGATAATATACTACGAATATAAAACAAGTATATGGAGATGCTAATCTAATATACGTTGTATGTTATCACCTTCTTTTTTTATATTTTGTAATAAATAGGAGGTTCCGATTATCGAAGACGCAATGTAAAAACATTAAACAAAAATATCATTGATTACTGTACACACAATAACCCTTATCCCCAAGTGGCTTCTGGGCCTTGATAAATGGTGACCTCCATGTAATATATATATATGTGTGTGCGTGTGTGTGTGTGTGTGTGTGTGTGTGTGTGTGTGTGTGTGTGTGTGTGTGTGTGTGTGTGTTATGTATGAATAAAAAACCAGTACGAAAAATATATAAATGTTTACATCTTTTCTGTATTTAGTTCTTATGTGTTTACATGTAGGAATGAAAAAATCTTTGGAAAAGAAAACAAGAATGTTTCTTTCAAAAGCACATAATTTCGACTGATCCTTCGGTCTTCCTCAGCGTGAATAATGGAAATGTTGGTGTAGGGCGGGCATGATATATATATATATATATATATATATGTATATATATATATATATATATATATATAGAGAGAGAGAGAGAGAGAGAGAGAGATCGAATACATTATTCAATGTGACAATGTGGATGGTTATATTAGGCCCCCCTTATTAGATAGAGCAGCTTCGTTAAATGATATCATCTTCTTTTTTTTTACTTAGCTTTACGCTTTATGCTAAGCTATTTGTTTGTAAATAAACTTGAACTTTATATATTAAGAAATATATGTAATCTTAGGACAAAACGCGGGTGAAAATCCTACTTGAAAGATCGCCAGCCCAAGTGACAGAAAATAACTGCCCAGAAGTTAACTTCCGTTCTGTGGTAATTACTGACTTTAAATGTGTCACTCAAATGTTTACATTCAAACGACGACTCTTGCAATGTAAAAGTCAGTTCTTTAAGTCGATTTTTTTTGCTTGTTAATCTTGAATTATATGTAATTTCAGCGTTGATGCAAGATGAGAATAGTAGTCCGAAGAACCCAAATAATACGAATAACCAATCCTCATCTTAAAAATTCAGAAATGCATTGTTTGAATCTGTCACTCGAATAAATCCATCACTACTTTCTTGGCGTCGACTCATCTCTTGTCGTACAGTCGCGATGTTCACAGTTATCTCCCCTTTTTGTTGTTTTCTGTAAATATACATGTTTCTTCTACATTAAGTAAACGGTTAATATTATGCTATGATCTTTATTGTTACAGAAACTGTAGTAGCGTCTTTTTTAACCAAGAACTTAACGGTTGTTCAAAGTCATCATCATCAACATCATCTTCATCTTCATCTTCATCATCCTCGTATGCAGTTTGTTCACTGGCAGGCTAACGTTCAACAAAAACATCTCTCAATGATGACTAAAAAACACCAGCCATATAAAGCATCACCATCATAACACTATAACGATCCATTATCTCTCCTGTCAACTCCTGAACTCTTCTTGGCGGTTATATGTTTATTTCTGTGAAATAGTTTATATTTATATTATGCTTAACAGATGTGTTTTCGTCTTCTTTGACATTGAAATATTTGTACTTGACGTAGTTGTAAGACCAATATACCGACACAAACCTCTGAAAAAAACTGTTTCAGTTATTGAAGTTTATGTGCATAATTGCAGATGAGATGCATAAAAGATATATTCAGAATTATTGCTCAGCAGGAAGTACTTAAGTCAGTCGTGATTATATTCTAAATACTGCACTGAGAATTCAACCTTCAACCACTTGAAGACTTTGAGTAAAAAACAATCATTACTTCAAGATGGTGAGACTAAAATACAATTGTGAATTTTCTAAAATCTATTCGATCATGGTTAACTATTCTTTTATTTATGTTATCGTCACTTTGATAGATTTTGTTTTACCATGTTTTGCTCAACTTGGCCTTCTTTAGGTGATTAACCGCGACGGAATAGGACTGCTGACAACAACAACCATGGAAAGCAGTAATTACTGGCGATACAGTTACGAAGCACAGTATTTAAGGTATAGATAGGCTCTGTCTATCGCTCGGCTTTCATACTCCTTCTTTGCCTATTAACCAGGCGCAGTGGTGCGATCACAGGGACTCGATAGACACACCGGTTGGTCGACCTTGTTTCCTGACTAGGGCAATGAACGTTGTTCCCTGCTCCCGATACATCCCATCCCCTAAAACTGAGAACTTTGGGGGTGCTTAAGTCCATATATATATATATATATATATATATTACATAGGAATCACAACTTATCAAGAACCAAGGACCACTCGAGGATAAGGGTTAAAGAGTGTACAGTAGTTAATTGGACAATATAATAATCGTTAGTAACGGAAATTCGGTAACTTTGTTAACTAAAGTGAAGCGACTCATCAAGAACTTGTTTATGTTGAACTTGAATACAACTATATTGTAGTCAGCTGGAAAGCAGGCAAACGAAAGACAGTTACACAGGCGTGCAGTTCTAAGAAGGAAGCTTTGTTCGTGGAATCTACGTTTTGGTTTAGGCACAGATAAAGAGTAGGGGAAATTATTGATAGTGTTTTCAGTTAGACGAGTGTTTTTGTAAAAGGGTGAACCATAGATTGAAATTTAGTCGAGCACTTGCCATGAAACTAATGATAAAGAAGAGACAGGCTCGCAACGTCTCTTCTGTGATAAATAGGCTTCAGAGAAGAGAAAAGGACATCCCCTACGAGGCTACGAAGTCTATTTTGAACTTTATAAAGGCAGAATAAGTTCTTTATAGCAGCTCCTGCCCGGACGTGGTAATAGTACTCCATCCTTAGATGTACCTGGCTCTTATATAAATAGAGAATTGCATCAGCAGTGAGATATCTATTGGATTGAGAGAAGGACCCCACCATTTTTTCCAGCGGCCTTAGCAACAGATTTGATGTATGTGTTCCATTTTAGATCAGGAGTAAAGGTAAATGCACGATAAAGGTCAAACCCAGAAGCTTGTCAAAACATGGAGCCTTCCCAAGATGAGAGCCATCCATTTCAATTGATGCTAGATGGGGATCAGAGCGTTGATGATGTAAAGGTAAAAGCTTGGTTTCAGATGCATTAAAAGTAACCAGAAGCTCCTTTCCTCATTGTACCTCATGCTCAAGCTAAGAGGAAAGAGAATCAGAGAGTTCCTGGTCGTTTAAGGTCTTTAATATGCTCCCATAGAAGGTAGTGTCATCAGCATAAATGTCTACGAATTATGTAAGGATGTGATTTGGAAGACCATTAATGTAGATCAGGAAAAGAGTTTGGCCCGGGATGGACCCCCAAAGGACTCCAGCATTAATACTGTGAGCTTCTGATTTCTGCCCATCAACCATTACTCTTATGAACCTATCAGAGAGAAATGATTTAATTATTGAGAAGACATTTTCCAGCTATACCGTATTTTGAGATCTTGTGAAGTAAAACTTTACGCCATATTCTATAGAAAAGTTGCCTCCGTCGAGAGATTCGTTAATCCTATAAGATATAACAGCAAGCACATCTGCTGAAGATCTAGAAGAACAGGAACCATATTGCGTGTCACTACGGTTATTTTTGCTGAAATGTTTGATTTGGGCTACTACTAGTCTCTGGCTCTTGGACAGGGTTCAAAATAGATTCGCCAACCTGATAGGTCCTGAGCTGTCATCTAAGCTTTGGCCTCTGTTCCATCGACGAAATGTTGCATCCCTCTGCCTGTTCTACATGTATTTTAATGGTGGATGCTCTGACGAAGTACAAGTCCTTGTACCCACTCGACATAAATACCCCCGACGGACCCGATAACCAGTAAATCCCACCCTACAAAGTAGAGATCCCCAGATGTAAGAAAGCCTTCTACTCTAATAGTTTCTTCCCCAGAACTGCTAGATTTATACCTCCCTTTCGTGTTCCTGCTTTACCAACTGGACTGACATGCAGAAGTTTAAGTGTAATGTGAACAGATATCTTGCTGCTCAACTTCTTACATAGTATTCTTGCAACTTATGTTCCCGGTAGTAGCTCCCTACATGGAAATTGCACTGTTCCTTGTTTCAGATGAAAATGGAACTAAAAATTCCTATTCCTGCATGGTTAATCACTTGAGGAAAGTCAGAGGATGAGTCGGCCGAAATGTGGTGAAACAATAACAACTATGAAGATGAGGATAACAATTCGCAAATAAATAAATAAATATACAAATGACTCATCTCAAAGGATTCCAATGAAAAATACTATATAATTCCGTACGGCATAGAAATTCCCGAATTAGACGAAACACACCTGAATAATTGAAGATGACATCGGCAGAAACGTTGCGAAAATAAGATCCAATATGAGAACATGATTCAAAAGATCCAAAAAGATTTTAATTAATTAATAATCCTCAAACATTCCGAAATATTTTCGTTTCTTAATTTTCTTCATTTCTTTTTGCAAGTTCAATCTTGTTTGATTACGTTTGATATCCATTTTTATTGGAAAGGATCACGTAAAAGTTATTTCCAACTCTAATGCTTGTATTACACAAAGCAAATGTTACATTCTATCATCAATTTTACACTATTTTAGTAGTCATTTGTTAACAAAACCCACGTTATCTTTCCATATTTAAGAGTATTTTCGAATGGTCCACTGATATTCCTTTAAAGTGGCTTTGCTAGAAATATTGCTAGAGGTTGGAAATGTAATGAACATAATATTTTTAAGCTCTTCTTATCATGGAAGCTAACTATTTGTAGTTGGTGAAACCGATGTGATTTTCTTGGATCAATATATTTTCTACAGTTATTGAAATTGATAATCATGTTTGAATGAGTATTCCTCATCTTGCTGAATAAAGCATCGCTTTTATAGAATTACAGACTTCTTCATGATTTCATGGTAAATAATGTTTCGCTGTCTGATAGCATTATATCTCTTGTGAATCCTAAAATTTTTATTTGGGGCTTTACAGACTCATGGCAACCATTTCTAATTGTTTGGGTGATAGAAAAACATATGAATACGTGATTTTTTAAAAAATAATAATAGTAGAATAACAATAACAAATACTTTCGCTGGCGAGGACTACTATTGACCGTAACCAGTTATACACTCTTTCTGAAATTTTCATCTCTATTTTTCTCGTTATGTACTGAATATTTGTTAAGGGAACCTGTATGAAATATGTTCCTTATTAAATTTTAAAGATTTTCTATTCTGAAAGAAGTTAAAAAAATTTAATCTAAAAAAGTTATTTTCTCATTATTCAAACCTGTATTACAAAGAGTTGTGGTGTGAGGAGAAATACAAACTGAAACAGAGAGAATATTCAGACCTGTAATAATACAAAGAGGGGGTTACAAAAATTAATTGTGGTGTGAGGAGAAATACAAACTGAAACAGAGAGAATATTCAGACCTGTAATAATATAAAGAGGGGGTTGCAAAACTGAGTTGTGTTTTGAGGAGAAATACAAACTGAAAAAGAGAATGAGATATATAGAAAATACAGAGAAAACTGAAATAGAGAGAAGGATATATTAAAATATAATCTTAAAAAGATAAAATACAAGTTAGAAAAGCATTTCATCCAAGGTATGAAAATTGTTAAACAAAATGTTTTTACTATAAGCTTTAAAAATAAAGGTACAAGATTCAATTTGAAAAGTATTTATTTTCAAAGTGCACTTTTATAAATTTTTCAAAGTAAGGTATAAAAATGTAATTTAAATTGAATCAAAAAATTACCTTGGATTTATTTTATGTAATGTGCATTTTATTGCAATTTAAAACCAATATCTTTCATCTAGCAATTAATGATATAGATATAACATTTGCAATTAATTTTTTTTAAAAAGTGCAACAGAATGTACATAATATATAATTGGTATGAAGTCAGTTAATTACACAAACATCATTAGTTACATATGTGCATACATGTTTCAGTGGAATCTAAATTCAGAGAGGCCACCTCATCATACTAAAAAGGTTTCAATAATGTCCCCTTCTTCTTTGATTAGGCAGTCTCTCTACATTGAGATTCTGCTGAAATATGTATGCAGATATGTAACTAATAATCTTTCTATAATAAACAGACTATCTTTATATCCATATATATATGTGTGTGTGTGTGTGTGTATTTGTGTGTGTGTGTGTGTATGTGTGTGTGATGTATATATAATCTAAAACGTATACTTGTGTGTGGACAAAGTATTAATCTAAGTAACGGGAAATTTTTAGAGAATCAGATTAATATATCAGTCTTATTGATTCGTAAATATTATTGATTTTGTTATATATATATATATATATATATATATATATATATATATATACATGTGTGTGTGTGATGTATATATAATCTAAAACATATGCGTTGTATACTTGTGTGTATACAAAGTCTATCTAAGAAAACGGGAAAATCTATAGTTAGGGAATCAGGTTAATATATCACGTCACCTAACATATCAGTCTTATTGATTTGTAAATGTTATTGCTTTGGTTTTGAATTAGAATTTAAAATGTTTTATTATAATAAATATCCTTTAAATAATTTTTGTTTTAAATGTTTATATTCTTACAGCATTCTTCAGTAATCAATAACATTAAACATATCGCAGTTTATCGTTTTTTTTTTTTTTTTACTCGCTCTTTCTTGCAATCTGGCGCCACCCAGGAGTCACATTATCAAAAATTATTTAAAGGATATCTATTATAATAAAACATTTGAAAAACTACTTCGAAACCAAAGCAATAATATTTATGAATCAATGACGTATATGTTAGGTGACGTGATATATTAAACTGATTCCCTGATTATAAATATCTCCGTTATTTAGATAAATACAAGCATGTGAACACGATCTCATGCCGGCTGTGCTATTAAAAAATTTCTCTGCTGATGTTGTCCAGTTCTCTCCAAATTTTACAATAAATGCCTTAACATATCCTGCTTTCCCGACTGCTGGAAACCACTTTCGTGGTACCAGTCATCAAGAATACTGGTGAAAGAACTGACCCACTAAATTATCGCCCCAATAGCCTCCTCCCGCTTATTCGCCAAAACAGCTGCTAAACTCCTGACCGATCAACAATATAGATTTAGGCAAGCCTGTTCAAGAACAGATATCTTAACTGTAGTCTCTGAACGTATATACCCTTCACTGGACAAAACAGTGGAAGATAGAGGGGTAGCCCTTGATATATCTAAGGCTTTTGACAGGGTATGGCAGGATGGTCTTCTAAGGAAAATTAGATCATATGGTATCACTGGAAGAATGCATAATGTAATTAAATCCTTCTTAAGTAAGAGAAGAATCTAAGTTGTCCTCGACGGTCGTACATCTAAACAATATGATATAAATGCAGGAGTACCTCAGGGGTCTATCCTTGGACCTTTATTATTCCTGATATTCATAAATGACCCTCCTGATAAAATTGTTTCGGAAATGGGTATATTTGCCGATGACACCACTCTCCATAACAGGCATAAGGGGAAAACAAATGAACACATATCTAAGGACATGGCAGAAACACTAGAGGATGTCCTCCAATCTGTAATGGAATAGGGGAAAAAATGGATGGTCACATCCAATGCTGCTAAGACTCAGCTTGTTTCCTTCAATAACTACAAGAAACCTCCCCAACCAATAGCAATGGCCAAGAACACATTACCTGAAAGTTCTTCTTTTGAACTACTCGGCCTAACGTTTACAAGGAACATGGACTGGGATGGATACATTGAGAGCATTGCCAAGGCTGCTGCAAAAAAGGTGGGCTCTATCTACCGTGCTAGAGAATTACTTACGCCTGAAAGTATCCTGTACTTCTGTAAGGCCACCATTCGCCCATGTATGAAGTACTGTTGTCACATCTGGGCTGGTGCATCTGCTACTTGTCTCTCACTCCTGCACAGGGTGACAAAAGAGAGTCGCCAACCTGATAGGTTCGGAACTGTCATCTAGGCTTCAGACCCTGTCCTATCGATGAAATGTTGCATCCCTCTGCCTGTTCTACAAGTATTTTAATGGTGAATGCTCTGTCAAACAATAAGCACTTGTACCCCCTTGACGTGACTACTCCCGACAAACCCGACAAGTAACTAATTCTCATCCCTTTACAGTAGAGATTCCTAGATGTAAGAAAGCCTTTTAAACCAGTATTTTCCCCCAGAACTGCAAGTCTTTGGAACTCCCTTCTGGGATACTGCTTTCCCAACTGTACTGATATGCAGAAGTTCAAGTGTAATGTGAATAAACATCTTTCTACTCATCTCCCTTCATAATGCCCCTGAAAATTATGTCCCCGATAGTAGACCCCTACTTCAAAGTAGCACTGAGCCTTGTTTGGGGTAAAAATTGATTAAAAAAACCCAAAAAAACGAGTACTTTAATGGAATGTACCATGATAAACATATAGTACTTGTGCGTACATACCTCTGAGTAAGCCATCAAACATCAAAATTTCACCGCTTCACTGTCGAGGTCCCTAGATGCCGGAAGGCCTTCTACTCTAATTGTTATATTGTCGCAGCGTTCTGTATAACATGGAGGGCTGTGTATATATCATGTATATGTGTGTGCAGCGAGTGTCTTATTGAATGTGCGTCTGTTCTTCATACGTGTTATTGTCTAGTTTTCAAAATGTCACAAAACAACTTATCTTATTTATGTTCACATATAACGACAAATAAAGGACAAAACATCAATTGTTTATTTCCATATAAAGGAAGTGTTACTTTCATTAAAAGGTCGAATACTATTCGATAGGGTTACATCTAACCAATTAGGGAGAATACTTGACCATCTTTGATCTTGCTGGACAGAACGCTGCAACGAAAATTCTACCATGAACAGAAAACCTCGGGTTTATTTCGGCAACCCCTATTTCAAATGTTGTTCTCATCTTGGAAGAGTTGGACGCTGATAACGTCCTGTCTACATCTTAGATATCGGTCTTGTCCCGTCTGGATGCCATCCTGTTTTTCGATCGTATCACTCGGTCACCCGTTACAAATTCTGTTAACTAACCTTCTAACGTGTTTAAAAACTTGTTACGTCATATATCTACGTCATAACATTCTTTGCCTGGTCTTTTGTCACGTATCTTTGTTTATTAAATACAAACATTCCAATTATATTTTATTAAACGTCCTTCTAAACAGTTTATTGTTTTCCGTATTTCTGACTTCATTATTTCTAATTTAAATTCTAGTCGTATTTCCAAACATTCCTCCGTTATCAAAACACTTTGTTATTTTTATAATATGGTCACCAGTTAAAATGTCGGTCACTCACCTCTCTATCAGGGGCATCCGACGTTGCCCGGCCATTAAATGATATAGCTTCTTCCCCTGATAGACTAGAATTCATTCTGTTTTCTGTATTAACACGTAGAAGTGTAAATACATTTTTAATTCTTTTTTATGAATAGACATCTCGTTGTTCAGCTCTTCAGAGTCCCCTGTTATCCAAAATCCTAAACAGTAGCCCCTTACACCCAAGTGACAATATGTCTTTTGGGGATGAAAAAAGTATTAAAACCTTGGTTTAATCTTGATATGTTAACTCTGTTACACAACACTGTTTGTGACTATCATATGTATATATGCCATTATACCGTTCAGTTAATTTCTTAGTGGTGAAATGACGGGTAGTATCTCTAACGGTCGACTGTTTCTTATATATATTTTCTTATTACATTTTCACCCCAAACAAGGCACATTGCCACTTTGATGTAGGGGGCTACTATCAGGGACATAAACTACAGGGGTACTATGTGGGGAGTTGGCCAGCAAGATGACGCTTCACGTTACACTTGAACTTCTGCATGTCAGTACAGTTGGGGAAGCAACACCACATCGATTTATTTAATTTAATTTAGTATTTCAAGAATACCACTATTGTAATTCAAATCTTACGTGTTCTTATACGATTAATAGCAGTTTTGTATCTGTCGGATCCTCAAACATTTTGCTAACACTTGGTACGTGTATGCGCCTTCTTGTGTGCGATGTCTTAGGCACAATTTCTAAACAGATAAGCAGTTTTATGTGTGTATAGATCCGTATTTAATTGCATGTATAATTTCCACAGGATCGTCATAAAAATCAGATATTGAATCCATAATATGAAAATCATTTTATATGCTTCGATTGCTGGCCGTCGTCCATTCCAGCCATCCCTTTTACGTTCGTAAATATTTATATCTACTCATAAAGTAATTGAAGAGAGGAACATATTTTAACGTCGCTCCCATTATCCCTTTCCTTCTCTCATTCTCTCTCTTTCTTCGCTCTCTTCTTCCTCTCTTCTATCTCTCTTCCTCTTCCACGATTCACCCAAAGGCCCCTAATCAATAATCTCGGACCACAAAACCCTTTTCAGTGTGAAGCGCAACTGACAACCTCGCGCAAGGGACAATTTGGAAAGAGAGTATAGCATCGGCAATGCTCGCTTCCAAGGAAGGGAAAAACATCAACGAATGTTCTTCGAGAAATTATCCATAAAATAAGTAATTCCACTCGGAAAGAGCGGCATGAAGCACAGGCTAGAAATGTAGATATCCTCACTGGGCAAATGTATCTGCGTAATTTATTTCCGAAGAGCACTTAAATTGGCATCAGAAATATGTCCTGCCAAATTCCGCTAAACGTTTTTGGACACACAGTTATTACGTTTGATGTAAGTCGATGCAAATTCGATTCGTAAATCGAGGACGAAACGCATGATTGATTTCATCTATATGTCATAATAAAATTATTTGATGTCTTAAAGTCGTCAAGTTCCGAATCGTCTTAAATGAAAGAATGACATCCCAACGCACGGGTCGATTACGAAATTGATGCTTAATAGTGTTATTGTTCTATTCATTTCGCGTTCCGACACGTAATTCAAGCCCAACTAGCTGGCACCACGTGTTTCGTTTGGCGCATGTGAAAATTATGCATTAGCCATCCGAAAAAAGGTCGCAATTAGGACCGTGATTTACATTCTCTTTTGTTTTTACTGTCATTCATCATAAGCAATGTACAGTGACACTTGGGCGTAAGGAGCTACTAATTGAGACCAAATCTACAGAGATATTATGTAGGGAGTTGAGCAGCGACATGTCTGTTTCCATTAAATTTTAACTTCTGCATGTTAGTAAACTCAGGGAAGTAAGAACCGCGAAGTAACTCAAAATTCTAGCATTTCGATTAAATTCTTTTTTTTTTAAATAAGTGGCTTTTCGATATCTAGAGATCTCTACAGTTTAGGTATGAGATTTTACTGCCTGTTGTGTCAGTCGGGGAAATTTACGCCGAGAGTTTACAAGCACATATTCTATTTAAAACTTTTTTCGTACATATACTCCCCGAAAGGCAGAAATTATATTGTCTGCAATTTAACTTGTTGCTGGCTATCTTGCTCTTGCTTGTTGCTGGATCTCAACATTTTGAACCGAGAGAAAGACTTAGCTGTAGTACAAAGCTAACACTCTGTGACATCATCTGCGTATAGATACTCCCTCGGACATTTGTCATTTAAAATGGTCCTGTGGTGATGGAAGTCATTTTTGGGTTCATGGACTTAAAGTGTCTAAGGGAGTGGCACTCGTCTGACAAAACGTTGAAATCATCATGTATGTATTTATGTGTGCGTATGTGTGCGTGTGTGTGTGTATTTATGTATAAGATCACATTTATTTTCATATGACTGTCCGTTCTACTTTTCTCGAAAACTACTAGGCTGATCTCTCTTAAATATTTATTGAACTTCGATATGATAAGGTGCACCTTACTACATATCATTAGATGCACAGTTTGAGGTTGATAGGTTTGAGTATTTAAAGAAAATTGAGCGTAGATTTCATTAATTTGCCATGAAGAATTCCATTTAAGTCAACGGGCTGTAAATTTTGCTTATTTATAACGAATTAAAAAGTCTAGTAAATTAATATCAACATCTATATATATATATATATATATATATATACACACATATATATGTGCGTGTATGTTTGTGTATGTTTGTGTATGTGTGTGTGTGCGTGCGTGTGCGTGCGGGTGTTTATGTGTGTGTGTGCTTCCGAGGCGAGTACAATTAATTCCGCGGGCAAAATATTTTGTAACTCTTAAAATCAATATGTAAGTAAACTAAGCCCTTCGTCTCTAATCGTCTCTTATTTTACTCTTAAGTTAAAAATGTCGTAAGAAGAAATTTAGAGTACATTGCTTCATTTTTATCTAATGAATACTGATTCAAATTTAATATGAATCTAAAAATGGCGTGGTGTAAATGTTGAAAGAAATAACAAGAAAACTCGGAAACAGTGAAATAAATAATATATTAACAGACAAGTATGTTAGTTAAGTGGGAACTCCACTCAGTTGAAGGACATCTAATGTAACGACTCTCTCTCCCCCACCTCTCTCTCCCTTTCCCCTCTCTCCCCCTTTCTCTCTCTCCCTCCCCTCTCTCTCTCTCTCTCTCTCTCTGTTTGTGTCTTGGGTCCAGACTAAATGGAAAGCAGAATCTATTTACCGGAAGTTATATTATGGATAGTCCATACTCAGAATCTATGAGGGTACCACCCCAACAGAAAAAAAACAAAAAAATAAATGAGAGGTTGTGCCCATATTATTTTCATTTAAATAGGAAGGAATATAAGTTGCATGAAAGGCTTCCAGTATGCGTAAAATACAGTAGTAGTAGTAGTAGTAGTAGTAGTAGTAGTATTCGAATAGGAGGTATATGTCTGCTAATCTATAATATCAATGACACCTTAAAAGTCCTTCTAAGGAAAGGGAATTGCGTCTGGTTCAAAACCACTATTATATAGTATCTGAATTTTTACAACCACAAGCACCGAAAGCTGCATTCCATATACTCTGCCCTTAGTCAATAAAGGGCAAGTCTAATTATATAAGGTAACTTTTATGTTTTCCCAATTCAGATTTGCCCTTTTGTATGAACTATTTTTTTTTTCGCACGCTAAAACCGACCTTGTATCTTATAGTGGTCTCTTTGGAATACAAACAAATATTGACTGAAAATTCGCGTTTTTTTTTTCGATTTGTAATACACATAAATACTAACAGGAAACACGGTTATCATACCAGACCTAAACACTGGATGGCTGCCAGTAACCATAGAAACAAGTGATGCTGCGCTCATGCGTAAATTAAATGAGTTACAAGTTACTTAGAGGATCCTCCTGCTACGCAATTTGAATGGATATTCTTCTGTGGTAAATGTCGTGATAATCGTGCCAGGTTTGTGCGTCTGACAGCAGCATCGCTTTTATCTTTGCCACTCACTTCAGTTCACTTCAAGATGTCTGCGCTTGAAAGCGTCTTTTAACAAAATGATAACAGCTGATGGCCTTTTTGGGACGAAACGCTTTGATAGGAAAAAAACGAAGGCGATGATGGCTACCGCCGCCAGAAAATGGCGTCAGTAACTGGATCGATTGACCTGAAAATATAGATTGATTTGAAAGTTCAAAAGAAATGTTTTTCTTTTTTAGATTTTCGTAAGAAATGTTTTATTTCTCTCTCTCACTCTTTCTTTCTCTACCCCTCTCAGTTTCTCTCTACCACTTTCACGCTATATCTCACTCTTTTGACATAATTATCACTTTCTCATCAATAGCATTATCACTTCCTATCAATCTCTATCTGACTATCACTATAACAATTACTCTTTCTTTCTCTAATTATCAACCGCACTCTCTCTCTCTCTCTCTCTCTCTCTCTCTCTCTCTCTCTTACTGACTTATATATCATTCCCAATCTCTCTCGTTTACCACTCTCTGCGACACTATCTCTCCCCCTCTCTATCTCTGTATATATGTATATATATATATATATATATATATATATATATATTACCTATTTCAATATGGCTATTACTCTAATTTACTCTCTCTCTCTCTCTCTCTACCTATTACTCCTTCATTCTCTCTCTCTATGTGTGTGTAAATATATATATATATATATATATATATATATATATAGAGAGAGAGAGAGAGAGAGAGAAAGGGAGGGAGAGACTTCTTATCTAGTTTAAAACGTGCTAAAGTTATAGCTCGTCAACTTAGAATGATTGCTTCATACCAAAATGATGGTATAATATGGTTAAATTTATACTCATTTTTTTTTTACACAGTGATCACCACTTATCAAGGCCCGGAAGCCACTCAGGGATAAGGGTTATTGCAAGTACATTACGTTAGTGAGGAGATTTGCTGAAGTGTTTACTTAAGGGGGCGGTTCATTAGGAATCTGTTAACATTGGACTTGAAGACATTCAAGTTGTAGTCCGGTGGGAAGTAGGCAGACGGAACAGAGTTCCACAGGCGTGCAGTTCTAAGAAAGAAGCTTTGGTCATGTAATCCGCGTTTTGATTTAGGCACAGATATAGAGTGGGTGAAATTTTTCACAGTGGATTCAGCTAGACGGGTGTTTGTCGTGAAAGATTGGCGAGGGGGGACCAGAGATTGCAGTTCAGACGAGCATCTGCCATGGAAATAACGATAAAACAAGGACAGGCTCGCAGCGTCTCTTCTGTGGGAGAGAGGTTGCAAGGTAGAGAAAAGGGCATCCCCCACTAAGCCACGAAGTCTATTCTGTACTCTGTCAAGGCAGGATAGGCTGATTTTAGCAGCTCCTGCCCAGATATGGCAACAGTATTCCATCCTTGGACGTACTTGGCTTTTATATAGATAGAGAATTGCATCAGTAGTGAGATATCTTCTGGAGCCGTAGAAGGATCCCACCATCTCTCCAGCGACCTTGGCAACAGATTTGATGTACGTGTTCCATTTCAGATCAGGAGTAAAGGTCAAACCCAGAAGCTTGTCAAAACACGGGGCCTCACCCAGACGAGAGCCATACATCACAATTGATGCCAGCTGGGGATCAGAGCGTTGATGATGTAAGGATAGGAGTTTGGTTTTGGATGCATTAAAGGTAACCAGCCACATCTTCCCCCACTGCATTATATATTCTAATTCCCTCTCTTCATCGGGTGAATACTATAGTACTTTGTTTTCTTAATCTTATCATATATGTGTCTATATAAAATTTTAGCCAGATCGGCATAGTAGTTTCCGAGAAATCTTCTAGAATTAATGTGGTATTGTAGCGATTAATTCTCATTAATTCCAATTAATCACTAGGGCTGTGACAAAAGAATATTCTTTTCATTGTTTTGACTCGAGTATATATCAGTTAATATTTCATATGGTTGGTTGTTTTTGTTTTACGGCTTATCAACCCTTTTAAGAATTTTTTTAATAGAATATATTTGTTTTTTGCAAGTCGGTTTCTATTTAACCCATAGTTGGGATTCTAACAGGTACTACCACTTCGGGTCAGAGTGGACCTAGGAGCAATGGCAATTAAAGGGTGGTTCCATACTCCCCAGAGCCCGCAAGCTAGGGCCTCACTATCGGATATAGTTTAAGGTCATATCCAGGACCTAATATTTCATATGTTTTATTTAGTGATATGATTCTCGGTTGATTAACTGAGTCTTACTTTCTCGGATATATACTCGAGAGTCAAAAAAATGAAAAGAATATGCTGTTGCCAAAGACCTATTAATCACTAACTGAACTTCGAACGGATACTTAATCGTGGCCTTCGTTATAAAGATGGCCGGCCAGCTGAAAAAATGACGTCATCGCCGAGGTCCCAACAAGCAAGATATGTGGAACTCTTGACTGTCAATAATGAACAGTAATTTTTACAGACAGCGTTACAAAACTTCAAAATTGGATTAAAATAAAGAAATAAAGAAAGAACACGATGATTTATACTGAAACTCATCTAATATTAATAATAAAAAAATAATTTTAAAAAACACAAGTTGTTTGTTTAAGTATTATAAGCAATTGAATATTTCGTTGTATTATAGATTTTAAAGATTAGAATGCGTTCTTTAATTACTTATAAATTACATTTTAAAAAAATGAAGGAACACAATTTGATTTGTAGTAAACTTGAAGTTTATTTAATATAATTAAATGAAAATTATGCATGCAAGATTATGAATATTTGAAGCAGAACACAAGCAAAATATTTGATATGAGTTAAGACAATAAACAAATATTAAAATTAAACTATTTTTTTAATCAAAATGAATTTTTTTTAATCGAAATGAATTTTTTTTTAATCAAAATGAATTATTTTTAATCAAAATGAATTTTTTTTTAATCAAAATGAATTTTTTTTTTAATCAAAATGAATTTTTTTTTAATCAAAATGAATTTTTTTTTGTAATCAAAATGAATTTTTTTTAATCAAAATGAATTTTTTTTAATCAAAATTAACCACAATCAAAAAAACAATATTTTTAAAAATCGAAATGAATTTTTTTTAAAATCGTAATGAATATTTTTTTAAATCATTTGAACAATATTTTTTTTAATCAAAACTGAAAAACGAACGATGAATTAGTTTAACTGAAAAACGAACGATGAATTAGTTTAACTGAAAAACGAACGATGAATTAGTTTAACTGAAAAACGAACGATAAATTAGTTTAACTGAAAAACGAACGATAAATTAGTTTAACTGAAAAACGAACGATAAATTAGTTTAACTGAAAAACGAACAATAAATTGGTTTAACTGAAGAACAAACGATAAGTTAAAATTAAAATCAAACAAATAATGTTAGTATAAACAAAGTTACTAATGCAGAAATATTTCAAATATTAAATCCATCAGACATTATAAAAATCCGTTGTGGAATTTAATTAAAAGTTTGAATTTTTCTGAATTTTTTTTTTATTAATGTTGTCATTCTCCTTGCGACAAAAATTATTTATGAGGGAATTCGAAGAACTCCATATGAGCATTTTTTCAATTTGTTGTATAGGGTGACCCTCATCACACGAGTCAACATTAAATAAAAGATGTTGATCAGCCAAAATATTTAAGGTTATATACATGGCTAATTTTCTTTGATGAATAGAATGAAAGAAAGAATCGCATTTGGTAAGTTTATTTATGACTATATAATTATATAATACAGAATTATTAGTTGTATCATTTGGGTATAACAGAGAACCTCTGTTAATACCCTGAAAGTAGCGGTTTATTTCAGCTATTTCTTCAATAGTATCTCTTCCAGATATTAAGTTTTTGCAACTATTGAATTTCAGTTCGGGAAAAGGTGTTATAAATAATAAACTAGACAAAATACTGTTAGAAATTCGCTCAATATATATTACCGTGACATAGGTTGACATATATTCGGTGTTTTTTTAATAGTATTTTGTCTAGTTTATTATGTATAACACCTTTTCTCGAACTTACCGTGTTTAAGAGAGAGTCGGTCGCCATTTCGAATTTTCCAATACATCGGTCGGTAAACACTGCATGTTTTTCGAGCTGAATAAACATGTTACATTGAATAAAAACACAAAAAATATATCCAGTTTGGTAGAAAAGTAACTTATCTTGCCTTTGATAACATTTATTTGTTATATATTTGTTTTTTGAAAACTTTTTCGAATCTATGTGTACTGTAATACACACCCAAAATTACATGACAAAAAAACGATAAGATAGAAAAATAATTATTAATGAACTTTTTTTTGTTGTTGTTGACTAAAATAGTCATAAACAGTTTTTGGTAAATATGAAGAATTACTTCACCTTGGAAAATTCCTTTATAATTTCTAATTTTATAGATTTTTGAGGTCGCTGGAGACGAAAATAACATTTAAAATTAAGGCAAACGAGTAGTTTCCAAGAAATGTTAGTTTAAAAAGTGGGGGATCACTTTTTTATAATAATTTAACGTAAACTGACCATCCACTTTGTGGCCACTATTTACCCTCGGAAAATCCTTTAAAATTCCAGGAAACAAGTAGTTTTTTTCTTTTTAAAAATATATTAGAAAATACTCGTTTGACTTAATTTTAAATGTTATTTTCGTTTTCAGCGCACCCGAAAACTTATAAAAGTGGTAATTTTAAAGGAATTCTCGAAGGTGGAGTTATTCTTCATATTTAACCATTTTTTTAAAACATTAATAAATTCATGAAGTATTGCTCAGTAAAAAAATAATTAACCTAAAGAAAAAAAATCATGTTTCTTATTTAAGATTATTTCACCACATAACAAAAATAACATGCAAAATCATTTTTTTATATCCATATTTTCAGTTTGTTAAAATACGTTAATAATATAAATTGTAACACCACGAGTGAACGCGCGTTTTTTTTTAGTTTAGTTTCATATTATATATATATATATATATATATATATATATATATATATATATATATATATATATATATATAAATAAGTATTTTTTAAATTTTATCTTTCTAGCTTTAAAAAAAGTTGTAAAATTTTATCAGCCGGCATAATTTATTTTTAAATATTGAAAAATTTCAGGAAAATTAATTTTTGCTAGAATTTTAAAACGTGTGTCAACAGCTTAAAAAAATCGTCTCTTCAAAAGAGTCGATGTTGTCGCGCATTTTCCTTAGCTTTGTATGCTGTAAAAAAAATTTTTTTAATATTAGCAATTTATTTGAAGCTTCTTCTTTTGAATGGTAAAAAACTTAGGATGATAATCTTGAATTAAATTATAGTTACATCGTGTTAAATACAGCGGGTGAGCACGTTAAAACATACTTTGCTGAATGGAGATGGTGTAAAATCTTTTCTTTTTACTGCATTAATCCATAGACAAGATAATTCTTTATTTTTCGGAAATGAAAATACTGTAACTTTCGGTCCTTTACGATAGTTTCCTCTGCAATTCGGAACGATGCACCGTGAAGGCATTTTAATAAAAAAAAGAAATATTACAATACGTTACGATATCTACCGGTGACAACAGTTGGTTGCTTGAGTCAAGCAATGCTTGACACCGGTAAAGGGACTATCCGTGATGACGTCAGCAGATTAAATTATTTTTGCCCACCGGCCATCTTGTCTTTTAAGACGGTCTTGACTTAATTCGCTGCATATTGTTGTGACTGAATTTCTACTCAGCTGGATCTAGTACTTTCAGATAAACGGACAGACAGACGAACACACAGACACACTAATAAAAATTATATATATATATATATATATATACATATATATATATATATAAGTTAAAATTATCTGTGTGCATGTGTCTTTGTGTGTACATATCCCTGCTTACTACTCTGTCAATTTTCAATCTGCAGACTCGAAATTTGACGTAAGGGGTATTGAGATTTGGGAAATCTTTTTGATCGGTTTTCGGCTAAAAATTTGGTTGTCAAAGCGTCAAAATCCAACGGTTTGACCATTGAAAACTCTACCAAACTCCTCCGCTAATTTTGGGTCTAAACACTTGAAATTTTAGATGTAGGTTACTTGGACATAGATCAAACTTTTAAATTCGATTTGAGCTCAAAATAATTAATGTTAAGGGGGTCAAAATTGGGTTCAAATTTTAAAAAATTGACCTCTTAAATCTCTACCAAATTACTTAGCTAATTTTTGGTTTAACTATTTGAAATTTTACATAAATTGTATAGGCAATTTAGGGCAAGATTTTAATCGGTTCTAGGCCGAAAATTTGGATGCCTAGGTGTCAAAGTTCAAAAGATTAAACCTTTGCGTTCTCTAGCAAACTATTCAGCCAATTTTGGGTTTAAACATTTGAAATTTTACATAATGCGTACTCAAACATGCAGCAAAGTTTATTAATCAGTTTTGGGGTGAATATTTAGCTGCCAAGAGGTCAACGTTGAAAGAGTTGACCTTTACAGACTCTATCAAACTCCTCCAGCAATTTTGGGTCTAAACACTTGAAATTTTAGATGTAGGTTAAATGAGTCAAATGTTTTAATATATATAATTATGAATAGTATATAGGGCACGAGCAAAGCCGGGCTGAACTACTAGTATATATTATTCTCAAAACAAAAAGGTTTCATAGAAAAGGCAAAATAAAAATTTCCGTCCTTTGTGAAATATAAACAAGAGCAAATATTCCTGAGATGCGTCCATTCTATAATTGCATGTAGCGATGAAAATAACATATTCTGCATTGAAGCATAACAGACCTGCCGTCGGACAACGGCTCTTTCATAGATGCGTTGACGCATTTTAAATAAAATAGGGTAATTTAATCGTCGCGTGTCAGAGTGTAAAGGCATTTCAAATCCTGACAAAGCGACGAATTGAACGATGCAGGGACGCATGTAAAACGATTTATTCGATCTAATCAACGACAAGTATTGTGGGAGAAAAGTTCACTTCTATTAAACGGAAGAGAAAAGGTCTGGAAAATAGAAACAAAACGTAAAAGATTTTTTTTTCCGAAAACGATTTCCCAATATTAAATCTTTCATTTTGATTAAGGCAATATATTTTTCAAAGAAATTCGTATTTCTTCCATTATATATGCAAGAATATAAAATGTCTTTATTGATAAACTGAATTTACTTTAGTCACCTGATGTCCCTATACATATATATATATATATATATATATATATATATATATATATATATATATATATATATATATATATATGACAGTGGTGTATTTAGGCAGAGTATTTAGGCAAACAGGCGCTATAAAATACAACGGAGATACTTAAATGAGATGTTTTAAATTGTTTTTTTTTATTTATTTTTTGGATTGGTCTATTTATTTTCATTTTTTTTATTTTCTGTATAAGATGGTTAGCAATTGAACCGAACACTCGTAGCAATTATAGATCTTTCATAAATATTTTCGATCTTGATGCAAAAAGAACATATGTAAAATCGAAAAAAATCAAAACATCTCCGTTGTATTTAATGTTCGTTTGAACCTATATATATATATATATATATATATATATATATATATATATATATATATATATATATATATATATATATATATATACAGGGTGTCCACAGAGTCTGGCTACATTATGTAGCCAGACTTTGTGGAAGCATCCTGTAGATTATGTAGCCCGACTTTGTGTGCACCCTGTATATATATATATATATCTATATATCTATCTATCTATCTATCTCTCTCTCTCTCTCTCTATATATATATATATATATATATATATATATATATATATATATATATATATATATGTATATATACAGGGTGCCCACAAAGTCTGTCTACATAATCTACGGGATGCTTGCACAAAGTCTGGCTACATAATTTAGCCAGACTTTGTGGACACTCTATATATATATATAGTCATCCACGTACAGTACTGTTTCGCTATTTCACAGCTCATCAGTGCAGCTAGACAAGCAACTACCTCAAGCCAGGATCAAAACCCGACTGCCCATATATATATATATATATATATATATATATATATATATATATATATATATATATATATATAATATGTGTTGACAATGTGTTGGATGATACGAGACAGTAAAATTCTAGTGACAACTTTCCCTGAGGTTGACAGGAGGGAAATGTCTCGACTATTGCCACAAATATTTCTGTCACCTTTCTTTTTATATATGCTGATGATATCTGCATCCTTCTATTGTTGTGGGCAGCAGCCTGACTCCCAGACATCTTGGATGATGTTATGGAGACAAGTGGTAATGGCATCTCCGCCATGCTTAAGAAGCTCAGCTGGTAGACAACTTAGGTGGCTTGGTCACACCATCCGGATGCCAGCAGAAAGGCTCCCAGGCAAGGTCCTCTACGGAGAACTTGCAGAGGGCAGACGCAACCCTGGGGGTCCACGTAAACGTTTCAAGGACCAACTAAAAACATCATTGAAAAAGTGTGGCATAGAATCCAACGCCATCGAACATGCTGCTGTTGATCGGAGAAAATGGCGAAACATCTGCCAAGAGGGCTTGGAAACTTTCACCTCCACCTATAACGACCGAGCAGAGCGAAGAAGACACCAAAGGCACGCGGCGCAGCGGGCAGACGGCATCTTCCCTTGTGCTGCCTGCGGCCGTGTATGCAATTCACGAGTTGGACTCCACAGTCACCAGCGAGTCCATCAGGCGTAGTCTATCTGGGACTGTTAGGCATGGTGCAACGTCATCGTCGTCAGCGACGGACTACTGAAGAAGAAGATATATAATAAAATAAAAATTACAATTAAATTTACCAAAATAATCCAAGATGATAAAACTAAAGTATATTGTGAATATTAAAGAATTAATATTCATAAAGTAGCCTCAACTAGGTGTAAAAGCTCGATAAAACCAAATAGGAGATAGAGCTTATTTTTTCACCATTTTCCCTCTGCTTCCCTTTTTGTTATCAAGTAATTCTTTGATTTACTTGCAGTTTCATCAAATACTTTTGTATGCAAAATCCGATCCCGCATTTTGCTAATTCCTACCCTATGATGAGAAGGAAAGTATTTCTTCGAAACTCCCCGGATTAAGGACTATCAACTTATTAAATGATTCTTTTTCAGACTAAATATGTTTTTCACTCTTTTTCAAAGTGTTTTTAACATGTTTTATTGACTAGTTGTTCTTATTATAAGCTCTATCTCCTATTTGGTTTTATCGAACTTTTACATCAAGTGTAGATTACTTTATAAATATTTATTCTTTAATATTCACAATATACTTTAGTTTAACCATCTTGGATCATTTTGGTAAATTTAATTGTAATTTTTATTTTATTATAAGCTCCAGCTTGGATGAGCTTTTTGTTCTCTTCAGATATGTTTGAAAATGAACACATTCTTCTGTCTGCCAAAAATATTCCTATTCCTACCCAACAAGAATATATCCACAAATTTGTTCACGCTTTGAACAATTTCCTAAAAATATAAGGTGACTTAAGCATTAAAAATGAACTTAAAGGGGCTATTTCCTCTGAAGACCAACCTCACCCAGAAATCTTAACAAATGAACTCCTTATCAACTTCCATAGAGAACAAAAGAAAATCGAAAGAATTGCTGCCAAATTTTACGGATTACAAACCACTGCCCACCCCAAATATAACCCTTACCTTTTAGGTTAGTTATTTCCCAATAAAGCGATTGACGCAGTTCATTATATATATATATATATATATATATATATATATATATATATATATATATATATATATATATATATATGTATATATATATATATGAAATGTTTTCTAGCGATATATATATATATATGTATGTATATATATATATATATATATATATATATATATATATATATATATATATATATATATATCGCTAGAAAACATTTCAAAGCTTTATATATAATTATTCCACACTCATGGTGTTCTGTTGTTTATAAAGAAATCCACTAAGGAGATCTTATGATACAGTTTTAATGTACGCCAGAAATAACCACAGTTGGAGATTATTTTTTAAATATATATAAATATAAATTTTAAATATTCTTTATTTAAAAATGTCATTTTCTTTTTAAATTATTTTTATTGGTATTAATTGATTGTGGCAATTGTGTAAACATTTATTACACATCATATGTGTATGTATAAGTAGTTGTATTGATTGGACAATTGTTCTCATCTTGATGTTATTTGTGTAGCGTTTTGGTCAGTGTTGCCTCTGACCTTCGTCAGGAATCTTTGAATATAAATGAGAAAAGTTATTGGCTCCATAGAAGGTTTCATATTTGCAGTTAGTTTTTAATTTTTTCGCCGTGGCTTCGTATACATAATTTTTTTGTTGTTGTTGTTGATAAGGGTAGTGAACTTAATAAAGTTTTACTTGATTATCTCCCTTACCGCCTAAATTTTACTAAACGGTTGTATAATTTGTGTTTTTGTTTTTCTTTATAATTAGAGGTTCTCATATACGTCTGATATCTATGTTTGGTCTGCTTAGTAATTTTCTTTTTTTTTAGCAAATGTTTAACTTTTCATCTTGTATAGCTGTCAATTATTTTGACCTTGTTCTATAAAGAGAAATGTGTTTTTTTCTTTCCATGTGTGATCAGTCAGTCCCGGATTTTAACCCTCTCCTCGTGTCACGGCTTTACGGGTTTCTTCTACTCTGATCTATAGGGGGCGACCGGTTTCATTTTTGTATAGTTTTTCGCATTTGCATGAAATCTCTCAGATGCAGTTTTTTTGTTTTGAGACATTCGGTCGGAGGCTTGATCCTTACTAGTTTTTTTTTTTTAAAACTTGGATCACTCTTGGAAACGCTTCTGATGTCATATGGACTGCATATTTTTTAATGTTTTCGGACAGGCCCTTTATGTAAAGTGTGCAATCTCTGGCGAGTTTTCAGGTATTTTCACCAACAAGCCCTTATCTCAAAAGTTCAGAATAATATGCATATATTTTACCTATCGTAAGTATATATATATATATGTGTGTGTGTGTGTGTGTGTGTGTGTGTGTGTGTGTGTGTGTGTGTGTTACACTAACAGTACTTTTTTGTTACACAGTCATGAGCATGTTTCGGTCTTCTAGTATTTAGTAACTAGAGACCTCTTCGGGCAACAACGCTTATTCTCAAAAGCGGAATTCTTAATGAAAAACGAAAATCAACATTCAGCAAAAGAATTATTTTTTGTAAACGGGTTATGGGGGATTTGCGGAGGATAAAGTTTATAGGGTTAGGGGTTGAGGAGTTTAGTTCTAAAGCAAATGCTTTAGTATTTAAGTATGCAGATGTTATCCTAAACAAGTATGCGGTTCGCCTGTCTGCTGTCCGCTGCTAGTCAGAAACTTCTAAGAGTAATTAAGTTCCTTAGGTTTTATTTCAAATTTATGTCTTTCCTTTTCGCTTTCTTTATCACCAAGCATTATATGTATTATATTAATATATTTTCAACTATGATTTTACTTTTATTTTTTTTTTAACATATGTCGGTGCAAAAATAATGTTGCTTGACGTTCAACTCTATGTCAAAAAACGGCATTATTTTCCACCGACCTAATAATTTAAATAATTGTCTGTAGTAATGAGATGTTGCATACGAACATGATTACATAAAAACTTCTTAATGATATTCGCTAATTACTTACAATGTTTTCAATGTTAATTACTGCGCTAAGTGCTTTATATGCTGTGTCTACTTTTGTAATTATTGTTATTACTTGTGCATTATCTAATTTTAATGTAGTTCCACTACTTCTGATGTTTTACGTTGGTATCGTTACGTATTGTCTTGTTTAATTAACTAAGATATGTTTAGATTTTGAAAGATATGTGCGTTGCTAGGCGTTTGCAAATTGAAAAGATGCATGGTAAGACTACGGAATACGGGTGTAATAGTATAACTGATGTGAGATTTGCATTTTTATATTGCCCGACATACACTTATCGAAAAGGTATATAATGTACTTTTTATGTATATTTTAAATATTTATATATTGTTTATCTTTATCCTTTGGTCATATTAATAGTTGATTCTAACTATAATGTGTAATATATTATTTAGTATGAATCTTATTTTATAGTATATAAATGCATACTCATATATATATACATATATATATACACACACATATATATATATATTGATATATTGATATATTGATATATAAATTAAACTTCGGCCGCAGCAGGTTACAATAGAGTAAATTTATATATTGATACAATATTTTTAGTGTTGTTTAATCTTTATTGACATTGTCTAAATTTCTAACCATTATTTTTATTTGTTCGTCAAAAAATATAATCAGTATAAAATAACTAATTAGCCTTTCTTTTATTTGGTAATTTTTTCTAATTGAGGAGATTAATCTTGCGCAGTTTAAAATAATTCTAAACATATTAAATTTCATATCAGTGTGTCGTTCACTTTTATCATTTTGGATACACGAGTATCAAGTAGATATCTCACTGCTTATGCAATTCTCTATCTATATAAGATAGGTTGGTTACCTTTAATGCATCCAAAACCAAACTCCTATCCTTACATCATCAACGCTCTGATCCCCAGCTGGCATCAATTGTGATGGATGGCTCTCGTCTGGGTGAGGCCCCGTGTTTTGACAAACTTCTGGGTTTGACCTTTACTCTTGATCTGAAATGGAACACGTACATCAAATCTGTTGCCAAGGTCGCTGGAAAGATGGTGGGATCCTTCTACGGCTCCAGAAGATATCTCACTACTGATGCAATTCTCTATCTATATAAAAGCCAAGTACGTCCAAGGATGGAATACTGTTGCCATATCTGGGCAGGAGCTGCAAAAAACAGCCTATCCTGCCTTGACAGAGTACAAAATGGCTTAGTGGGGGATGCCCTTTTCTCTACCCAGCAACCTCTCTCCCACAGAAGAGACTTTGCGAGCCTATCCTTGTTTTATCGTTATTTCCATGGCACTCTTCCCCCACTCTATATCTGTGCCTAAATCAAAACGTGGATTCCATGAACAAAGCTTCTTTCTTAGAACAATACGCCTGTGGAACTCTGTTCCGTCTGCCTGCTTCCCACCTGACTACAACTTCGATGTGTTCAAGTCCAATGTTAACAAATTCCTAATGAACCGCCCCCTTAAGTAAACACTTCATCAAATCTCCACACTAACTTAATGTACTTGCAATAACCCTTATCCCTGAGTGGTTTCCGGGCCTTGATAAGTAGTGATCACTGTGCAAAAAAAAAGAGCCAAGTTCATCCAAGAATGGAGTACTGTTGCCACATCTGGGCAGAAGCTGCTAGAAAGGACTTCTCCTGCCTTGATAGAATTCAAAATAGACTTCGTAGCGGCATAGGAGATGTCCTTTTTTCTTACCTGCAACCTCTTTCTCACAGAAG